>NC_084666.1:59586254-59892087 GCF_028389875.1 Rhea pennata
TAATTGTAATGAAGTGTAATTATGTAGTGTTAATGCTAGTGAGTGACCCCCAGCTCCTCCCAGATTCCAGCCTCCCTCCCTTACCTCCTGCTCTGCTGCTACCCATCCCTCTCGGCTCTGCCTAAGTCCATCCCAGGTGCTGCTAGGAGCTGCTCAGCTTCATGCCACAAACTGAGCTTCAGTTGTGGGCAGCAGTACCTGCCTTCCACTTGGCACCTTCCTCAGAAAGCCATCTCCTTTTATCATCTACACTCATAAAATGAAGTTGAATTAGCCGCTTTACAGCTCCTATTATTGCTCTCATTTAAAGAAACGTATCATTATCCATTAACAGCTATAAGGGGGGGGGGGTGCCTTGACAAGTCAAGGAAACTGTACCTTCTGCAAATCTCTTAAGCCTAAAGTCAAATTTGCAATGCTGTCTCAAAAGGAGTGGAAACATACTGAATTCTACCAGGCAAGGGCTAGGGCCTTGAGCTCCAATAATCTAGGAGATGCTTATACAACAGAGAGAAACATTTATGATAGTAACAATTTGATTAAATAGAAGACAGGAGTAATTGGTAATAATAAATAGTGTAATAATAAAAATAATAATGCTTTTTAATGGAATGACAAAATATTTGAGTTTGAAAACCTCTCATTTTCATGTTATTTATAGTGGAAGTCAGGAGTATCCCCACTGAAATTAACCTGTTTGCCCCATCTCCTTCTCAATCCCTTCTAATTTTAATGTGGTATGAAATTACAAGGTTAAGTTTATGACTTGGAAGAATACAAAAATGTGAACACAAGGATAAGTGCAGTAAGTATAAGTGTAACTGCAGGATCCAGAAGTTTAACCTAGTTTACAGGATGGAATGGTCACAGCCAGCACACAGATTGCTTGAATAAGTGCAGTGGACATCTGAAGAAATACTATCCTAGTGAAAGAATTTTTAAGATATGTTCTCTATCTTAACAGTGGTTCCTGTGAAGGTCTCTTTAAATTCTCTTGTTTCCTTGGGCTCTGAAATATATCTAAGGTTCCCCTCCATTCTCCCCCAAACTATGTTGCATATATAAAATGTAAGTCTTAAAACTGGTCACAAGAGGATGGAGAAAGAGTAAGTCCAAGGCAACCATCCAATTTCCTTTCTCCTCAAATTTAAAAATTATAGCCTGCATTAGAAATTGGAATCAGTACCAAGCAAAGATAAGAATTCCAATTTTATCTTTTAAAGGAGTTTTTGCTGTTTGCAAGACAGATGGTTTCCTAGGAGCTCTCACCAGCATGCAGAATTGAACTCCACAAAGATTAGCAGTAACAAAAACATCATGCTTAAAGAGCTGTGTTGTTCTCTCACATTCATTTTAAATTTCTTTTAAATCTAAACCAACATCCTGTATCAAGAAATCACATTTACTGGCTTACCATTCTCTGTGTAAAAGGTTGCAAAAACACCGAAAGTTTGGACTTTGACTGTCCTTCCAGGATTGTTTTCTGTCTGGTAAGAAATTTTGTTTTAATCTCACAATTCATAGAATTATGTCTAGAAACTTGACATCAAATTTTATCACAGATTATTCTTATACTAAAAAGCATCAGCTAGGAATTTAACACAATTTAGTCAAAACTTTATAAGAATAAGACTCAGTGCGTAATCTGGCTTGTGTTAATATTTGATTCCTTTTTCTTTTGTTCAAATGCGGAAGGAGACCATCCAAAAGAGAAAGTCATTCTGATAGTAAATGGAGCTGTTGATGTCTTTATAATTATTTTAAAAATATTTGTAGATTTTTTTTCTAGTTCAAGTAAACACTCCTTGGTACCATCTGTGCACTGATTTAGTTAAGTGGGCAGCCTTATTTTATTAAGTCAATTGGCTGGCCATCTTAACACATAGCCCACTTGAATGGTCATCTTAATACATAGCCCACTTGAAAGTTAGGATTTCAGCAGTGTGGCAGGTGCAAAAAGAACTGTTTAATAAAAAGGCCACTAATATTGATCGGGGCATATGAGTTTGCTTCTTAGACCCATCAGAGGTGTCCTTCAAGACCTGTGAACCACTTTTTTACCCTTAACTTTTTTACCTGCATGCTGCTTTACTACCTCGTGAATTTCTTCCTGAAGGTGAAACAATTAAAAATAGTGAGATGTCAGCACACAATGGCAAGACGACAGTCTAAGTACTCAGCTGAAGCGTAATAAAACATCTCTTCTCAGTGTTGGTTTACTGTGGTTTTAGTAAAAGCCTACCTTTAAAAAAATCCTTTATTTGAGTAATAAACTTGAGTCTGTCAGAACAGAACTTGTGTATAGGATTTCTATCCTGCTGAAAAATTGTATGTGATTGGTTTCACACAATACAGAAAGATTACTAGAGCCCAACTCTGGACCCTGTGCTGAGCTCCAGTAAGGAGGCTGTGTTACGGAAACTGTGTCAGATCTAGTGGGAAGGGCATTTTGTATGCCCCAAAGCAGGGGAACGTTAGTGAGAGCTGTTGTATTGTCTGGCTTATGATTGCGGAAGCATAAACTGTTGCTGCCCTTCTGGGAAATGATTGTGGTAGATTATAGAATAAATTTTAGATGAAATCAACCCCTCTTCTCAAAAACATCCCAGACTTATTCCTTTATTTTTTAAATAGTTTTGTGCTCAGCAATTTGACATACGAGTAAATTTGAAAAACTGGGTTTAAATATCTTCTTTTCCAAGTCAAACAAAAATATACCTGTAACAATCATTGTCTTCCATAAATATGCCTATAAATAGAATCCAGAGAGAGACTCCTAAAAATTTTCTAATTACTCTGTTTTGAATATCCTAGGTTGTTGGTGTGGCTCAAGCTATCAATAAGAAATCTGGAATTGGTGGAACCTTCACTGAGCAAGATGAAAAGGTATGAAAGATGAACATTAATGTCTCTATCCTACTCTCACAGGGGAAGAGGGGTGGCTTTCTTTTTATTTTTCATACTAATTAGAAGGTTAGAAGTTACCACAAATTAAACACCTCTGAAAAACATAGAATTACTAGTTAGGTTGTAAATTTCTTGCTTTATGAGGTCATGAGAAATGCAGGTAAGAAATGGTTTAATTTCTGGATCAGCATGATACCTCTCATACATCACGGAAACACTGCTGAAATATATTGTAAATCAGTTTCTTAGCTTTTAATAGATGACATCATTTTTTATGAAGTTATTTTAAGTCTCTTGGCATCCCCAACAATACATATTTTGAATATTAAACTTTACCTAGTAATTTAAAAAAATCTTTGGATAAATGATAAACAAAACATATATGAAATAACCAGAAGTGCAGAAAACACCTTAATGTCTAACTCTCACACTGCAGTTACTTTCCAAACATTGCTAGATTCACATTTGGACTGGCATAGCAAGAGAGGTTGGACTCAGGCTGAAG
Source organism: Rhea pennata (assembly GCF_028389875.1). Lineage (NCBI taxonomy): Eukaryota > Metazoa > Chordata > Aves > Rheiformes > Rheidae > Rhea > Rhea pennata. The sequence continues at coordinate 59,589,667 of NC_084666.1, forward strand.
AAACTGCCGTAATCCGCAGCAACAAACAAATCAGTATTTCCCTTTTAAAATTTTCCCCTCTAAAACAGAACGCATAATGAGTATCTGCAAGATAGCAGAATTAATCCAATTCCAAACAGGAAAGAACTTGTGGCTTTGCTATATTAGCAGAATTTTATTTCTACTTTCTAAGAGATTGAATTTCCAGGAGATTGTCTAAATTCAGTTCTTCTAGGTAAAATCTGTGTTGTTACACAATGAGTTGATTCCTCTGTGTTGCTTCTTATTCCTCTCATACTTTTACTAGGATAAACTATGAAGATCGTGAGCTTAAAAAGGGAAAAGAGATTCTTGAGGGAATGTCAGCAATATGTTAAGTCTAACTGAAAAATCCTGAATGTGTGATTGGCCAAAATAAACTTAAAAAATGAATCAATACTTCAAAGTGAAAACAAGAAAAAATTGCAGTAGCTTGTCTTAGAATACAGCTAAGATGTTGATGTTTGTCTTCAGGATTTTGCTGCTTATCTGGCATTTTGTGGCATTGTTCTTCACAACGCTCAGTTGTATGAGACATCTTTGCTTGAAAACAGACGTAATCAGGTATGGTCAACAGGTTTGTCCCAAGAATAGATCAATTATGACAGCTAAGTAGTAATTAGTGCCTGCTCCTGGTATTTCTTATATGGTGGTTATTCCCTGGCTGTTTTTAATTACTCGAATCCTGTGTATCTCTGATAAAAGCCCTAACTAATTGCACTGAGAAGTGGCTGGGCACATTCCAGCTTGGTCTGTGAGAAGTAGATTGTGAAGAGAAAGAAGCTAAAGTGAACTATCAATAGGTTAATTCCATTCCAAAATACTAGATATTGCCTGAAGTCATCCTGTGGCTCATTGTATATATTATACAGCTGGAAGCTTAAGTACTCCAAAAATTTCAGATAAAATTAGCTTTACAGAATAGCAGATTTGCTAATTTAGTCTTCTACACCTGTAAACAGTCACTTATAATATTTTCAGTAATGACAGGATACAAAACTAAATCTACTGATGAGCGTAATTGTATTTGCTTCTGTCTGTATTACTCGTAGGTTATTTGTGCATAGAATATAACCTTTATGGATAGAATATATCTACCAAACTCAGTATAAAACGTTTTAGAGAAATAACTAGGCAGTAGTTGTTTTAAAATTTTCTGGTAGGTTTGAGTTACCAAGTGACTATCAGTGTTAGTAAACTGGTAGAAATTTGGACAAGGTTTTCAAATTGATTCCATGCTTCTTGTGAGGAAAAACGGAATATAAGTTGATCACAGCTGAGAAGTCCCTCAGCAGCAGCTTTTTCATATGGTAAACTGCATCAAAATGGTGTTTTCACCAAAGAAGTTCACAAGGATCTGCCAGAATTGCAACAGATAATTATTATCTTCAAAAGTTTTAAGTCATTTAAGTATCCTTTTTGGTATTTTCAAAATACACACATCAGCCATTGAAACCTACTGGGTTTGCTAAAGGGCAAATTATGCATGCTCTCTGGATTTCACAAGTTTTATCTGAAGAATTCATTAGCTCACTGAACTATTAGAGCTTAAGTCTATTCTGTCCCTTTCATTAGAAACAGAGACACCTAACTATGCTGTTTCTTCTATCAAAGGTGTCATACCGACTATTAATGATTTTTACCTTGCAGTCTGTATGATAGCCAAAACTTAAATTTTTGTCATGTGAGTACATGTTGACTTCCTTGATTTAGGAAGAAGGGAAGAATCAAAGAAACTAGTCATTGTAATTATTGCTTACATCACGATTTGCCAAAATGTCACAAATTGCTTTTTTTGCAGGTGCTTCTTGATCTTGCCAGCCTGATTTTTGAAGAGCAGCAATCTTTGGAAGTAATTTTGAAGAAGATAGCTGCCACTATAATATCTTTTATGCAAGTGCAGAGGTGCACCATTTTTATAGTGGATGAAGATTGTACTGTGAGTATGTTTATTTTATTTAAAGATGGAAGTGCTTATCCCTGGGACCAGTAAGGGCTTCCTCCATTTTCATTCAGTAGCATTTCACACCTGGAGTATGTTCTGTTGCCTTTGCCTGCTCTGCCTTTGCTTTTATAGACTCATTCAGGTTAGATGTTGATTTGGGAGGCTAGGTCCTTGGGTAGACTATACTCTGCTATTTATGTAGTCATTTTGCATTGCCTGTTGGTAAAGTAAGACTTTAAGTTCTCCACATGGCTGTTCCCCACTCCCACCAGTTGGTATTGTGGTTCTCTTATGGCAAACGTAGAGACTTTGAACGTAGAACTCTTGTATAACTTGTTTTCTTGACTACTGTTGTAGGAAGGAAAAACAGAAAAGGCTGGAAGGAAAACAATGTGGCCTTTACTTGCTGTGCAGAAGCACTCTTGACTGCATTTTTTCTTTCTTGGGTATATCTACACAGAGAGTATCTAAACAGGATCACGGAGTGTCCCAAGATCCTGGCTCATTGGAACAAAGCACAGCTCCTTTCCACCTCCATTTCTTGCCTATTGAAAACAGGCTACAGAATGCCAAGCAGGATATTGTGTGCCTCAGTTTTGTACTGGCATTCCTAGTTTTACTACTCTTTAGGGGTATGAGTGTACTAAGATCTGGAAGCGAGGTAGTGTTTGCATGTCCTGTAGCACAGACATAGCCTTCGTCTTCACTTATGTTTATCTGCCATCACCACATCACTCCTGCATACAAGCACACACTCCTGCATTACAAGAATAAGGGAGAATTTACTTAATTTTTGTATTCACACACACAGTCTGTGCAGGTTAGTTAAACTCCAGAACCTAGTTTCTGGTCTGTAGTTTTAATCTTTAGTACAGACAGAATCTCATTTCTTAATATTTGAGAAGTCTAAATGTAGGCAAAAAAAAAAGCTACATGAAAAGCAACAAAGAGACCTGTCAATAAGTTTAAAAGGCTCTGATGTCCCAGCCTGTCCAAGTAAAGCAGAAGGTATGCACTCCTGTTCTGGAACTGGATGAATGTTAAAATATGGAAGTTCTATGCTAACAGATAAATATAGCACAGCTTATAAATACTGGCATTTCTTAGAGTGAATGATCAGTAAGTAGAGATTCAAGAGACTTCAATGATATTTAAAGATGCATTTTAAGATATTTTTGAGGTACAATCCTGATCTGTTGACACTAGATGTGAAACACAATTAGATAATTTTATACTTGCCCTTATTCATTAGGAGGAGATGATTGCAACAGACTTTTTTTTTCCACAATTACTACTATAACTTCTTACAACCACAACCCTGTATTGAAAAAATCCTCTTTGTATTTCAGGATTCATTTTGTAGTGTTTTTCACATGGAATCTGAGGAATTAGAAGATTCAGCTGAAAATCTCAAGAGGTAAAACAATTTATTCAAATTTTGGTTCATTTTGGGAGCATGTTGAAGAAATTAGAGTTTTAAGGTTCTTTCTTATGAAAAAAATAATTATTTTTTCTAAGTTTCTTAGTATCATGTATTATCACTATTTGCTGTGGAGCAGGCATGGCCCTGAAATAATGTATATAACTTCTATTGCCTTAAACAGGTCACACTGAGAGCAGAATAGGAAAATAAGGTATATTCTTTTCTCTCTGGCAGGTCTCAGTATCCATAAAAGTCTTACTTTTGTAGTTCTATTTTTTTATACTACATTTAATTTCTGTAATTATCTCTTTTTCTTTTCTGCTTTTTAATTAACTGTATTAGATGGTGGTAACACAAAACAGTTTAAAAAAACACATACTTTTTTTCCTGAAGAAGAACGCAAAAGCACTCAGCACACTTCCAGCAACTCCTGATGCTCCCTTAAATACAAGCTAGGCAAAATGGAAAATCCAACATAGTAATGTAACTTTATTTGCAAGGAATTGGGACAGAGAAGAAAAACTCCCTCTTTCTCACTCCATTGCTCATGTGCTGCCCTGATTTGACTGTGCCATGGAAGAGAGAAGGGAAGTTGTTTGTTAACTAAGCAACTCTATACAATTAGGTACTCCCTTTATTTCACAAATCTAATGTCAAGTATCAGTTACAGAGCCCTTACAAAAACATTACCAGTGTGATATTTAGATAGAATGGACTTCCACGCAGATTCTTGAGCAAGGCTTTAAATGATAAAAATAATCTGGTAAAGCAAAATAAATCTTGGGGCTAAATTTAAGATACAGAAAATTATTTTGGGTTTAAGACTTCTATGTTCATAGTAATTTATAACCTAAGGCTCCTAGTTAGATTTTGAGCTCTGCTTATATGCTTTGAATAACAGCCTTCTGGTTTAACATGCTTACTCTTGCTGTTGTTAATAAAAACAATAATGCAGTAAGCCAGTACTCAAAACCTCCAGACAAGGGGTCAGCCCCTTTGCAGTAGGTATTGTGCAAATGCACAAATAAACATCCTGGCCATAAAGAGCTTATAAAATACAGATCTGAACTTGGAAAGTTCTGAAACATTGGTACCAACATAGACTGAACAAAGATTGAACAAATTAGTGGCCTGTCATATAGCTGAAGTTACCTATTTGCCTAATCTTCTTTAAGATCACAGCTCGGAGAAGATCTAAAAATAAAATAATAAATGCATTTCAAGACTAAGCCTTCGAGGTGTATAAAAAGTGAAAATTAATTTTGTGGGCTTGTCTAGAATTCATCTCTAAGAAATCTGGTAGACTGCTATCTATTGGAAAGTATCCACTTTAGTAGATACTAATCATGATATTAACACTTTCTATTTGTGACTTTTAACAACATTTTATAAAGTAATTTATAATGAAGGATAAGCATTATTTTCATTTTATAGATAGGGAAACTGAGTTAAAAAACATGATCAAGTGAATCAGGAATAAAGTCCTGAACTTCCAACTTTCAGTTGTCTTCAAGAAGCCATCAAGAATTTCAATTGGGAGGAAAGGAAAGAAATAGAAATAGTTGGATTCAAATATGCAAACTAAATAGTTTCCATATTTAGTCTGAGCTGCCGTATTTAAATTCTGAAAATGACTGGCACCAATACTTTTTTCTGTCATTGAAAGCTGTTCTTTCAAATAATATCAAAAGAGTGATACATAGCTGCATATAAAGTGCACTACTGCATATGTAGTGTCCAGAAAGAAAACAGAGATTTTTGTATCCATTGGGCTTTTTTTGCAGGGAACATTTCCTATGGGAAATTTAACTACACATATTTGGAAATTAAGTCCAAAGAGTGTAGCATAAGCAAGTAAAAACTGTTGAGCTCTGTTATGATCTTAGACAACATGAAATCAGAAGATATAGAGGTACAAAGGATAGTAAGATCACAGGATAAAAGGGAAATTTTCTGTTTACTTCCTCCTCCATACTATGGGGATGGTAAAGTGAAAGAATTTACCCTTTCTATTCATTATTCCTTTCACGCTTACTAGTTAATGCACTACAAATCTAATTTACTGCTTTTATGGGCCATTAGTAAATTATTCCTCACAACTGATAGGGAGGGAATGCTGGCTTGCAATTAATTGTATATCTGACTCTTGTTCAGCACAGACAGCACAGTTGCTTGCTGCCGTATACTAAGGACTGTATTATGTTTCAGCCATTGGAGTTAAACTTCTGCTATGTTCTAAGGTCACAGGTTTGGGGAGACAGAAGTATAATGACACAGATCAGATGGGAAGTATTACTTACAAGATAAAACTTTTGGCTGATTATATAATCAAGGACCCTGAACCAAATTCCAAATCAGATGGGTTTTCAGAATTGTGAGGTGTCGCCATGTATAACCAAGTTAAATAAAGAACAATTCCCTTCCCCCAGTACTGCGAACATCCCTTGGATATGCATTTACAGCAGAAGGATAACTAGAGTCAAATCCAGTATCAGAGGGAAACTGCAGAGACTTGTGAATAAGCACATATGAAGACGTGTATTCCTCCAAAACAAGCAAAGGGGTCAATAGAATTAAAATGCCTAAATTAAATAAATCATGGCTATAAAATTAGGAGAGAAATGATTGATTTTGTAATGATTTTTTATGACCTCATTTGGAAAATCAGAAATTCTATTTCAGTAATATGATCCCCATGCAACTGATCACAAATTTACTTTCAGAACACATTTGAAATGAACTTAGAATCAGAAAATTCACAATGTTACCAGCTGCATTCGGTGAATTTTACCTGGTAGTGATTTTTCAAGTGTCCCAGATTTGTGAAGGAATATTATTTTTAAAAAGTTCTGTTTATTTCACTGTGAACACTTTTGTTCATTAATTATCCTTCATCTACATAAGCTGTACTCATTTGATAATTTTTTAAGTTTGGTGTTTCTGACTTACTTAACATTTTAGAAAGTTAAAGAAATGGTGTAGCAGTTTTGTGATGGAATGCTGATGACAGCTAGATTAGGAGACAGGATTTGAAATCAGCTCCATTATATAGATATTGATTATATTTTTTGTTGGTTTATACTGGAAAAATTTTTACAATTACCTACTTTGCGTAATGATACAACCTATTGTCATATGACACATGTAATAGGAATGTTCTGTCTTTCAGAGACTATGATACAAACAAAATCAATTATATGTATGCTGAATATGTCAAGAATACAATGCAGCCCCTCAATATCCCAGATGTCTGCAAAGATAGAAGATTTCCCTGGACAGTAAGTAAAATACGCTTAGGTTTGAAATTCAGAAATGGAAAATATTTTTCTGTTTTTTCTCTCCAGTCTTTTTTGCTTTCCCCTCATTATTCCTGTTTTGTTAATTGGAAGGCAGAGTTTTTTCAATGTTCATTATCAATGTGCAAATAATACAATACTCAAACAGAGTGAGCAAGGTGACCAGCAGAGGGTTTTCTCCCAATAGCCTTTATTAAAAAGGCCTAACATTTGTCTGTCAATCAATTCACACTGCAAGGTTGAGAGGTAGCAGTATATTCTAAGGAAAGCATCTGAGTGAAGAACAGCTGGAGGTTTTCAAAGTAATCCTCTGTAGTTTATTGCGGTTGTTGGGAGGGTCTCGGAAGTTACCTCCCGTTCATTCCCTCCTTTCCCTCTTGCTCTGGCAAAGACTAATGTTATGGATGCAGATTCTCTGCTGTTTTGAAGGAACAGCTTCACGTTTCTTTGGCAGATTATGCTTCACGCTTCATTAAGCAGTGTCAGCTTGTGGTATGGTGACCCACAGACAGATAGGGGAGAGTTGGGAGGGAAGGTCACTTGGCAAGATTCTGACTAAAGTCATGTTGTCTTTTAAAATCATTGTCAACAAAAAACAAAGTTTGGTCAACAAAAACCAAACTTCTATTTTTCTGTCAATGAAGAAACTAAGAACAGTATCTGCTCTTCTTGTTATATTTAAGCCTCTCTCATGCTTAAGCCTGAGGGGCTCAGGTAGAGGCTAGTAAGAGGAAGGAGGAGGTATTATGGGACCAGATAAGTTTTTACCAAACAGTTTACCAAACCCATTCAGAGTTGAGCAATGGGAAGGTCAGGAAGTACTATGTTCAGTGTGACTGTTTCAGTAAGTGGAAAGGAGGAGCAGGCTCACACCGGTGAGCTGAGTTGCTTCACTTTTTCTGTGTGCGAGGTTTCACTGCTGTTCTGGAGTAGGATTCTATGAAGGACTGAGCGATGCAGCAATTGAGAGCTCAGCACTTCACAGTATAAGGCCCAACGCTATCTCAATTGGAAGAGTAGAAGAAAAAACAGAATCAGATGGATGTACTCTATTGTATCAATAAAGAAATAGATGACTATTTGAAGACATTTTAAAATGGAAAAAATACCTTGAGAGTCATTTCATACAAAAGCCTTTCCCTTTGTCAATGCAGTCCCTGTGGCTGCATCTCCACCACTGTGCAGAGGCAGTTTCAAGGCTGCTGAAAGCTGAAGTACCCTAACATGAGGGAAATTCAAGATGTACCTGGTGCCCCAAAACCCTGGGTTGCCTCTTTTTTTAAAGCACTCCATGACATCCTTACTCGCTTTATGAACACACTCTGGTGCTTTTTAGCTGCTTTGGTGGCCTCAACCACTGATGCAGTGATATGAGGCAGACCAGACAGCTTATTTCTTCCATGGTGGAGGCCTGTTCTTGCCCGTCTCAGGTTCAGGCTACCTACAGTGACAATACAGAAGCCACATGCTAAGCCTTAGCACTCGTGTGCACAAGTTCTTCCCTGAATCAACAAAATTAGTGCAGCATAGACAAAGTTTGAATATCTATATTGGCTCTTTTAGCCATTTACTCCTGCTGTTGTTTGGTCTCCTTCCTGTTCATTAATACTGGGTCAGGCATTTTTTTAAGCACTATGCACTGTGGTCTTATCTACAACCAAGCTAAATTTGAATTACAATGAACTTTACTATGAAACAGCAGGTTCTACTCACAGTAGCCACAAACCAGTTTTCATGCAAGTTTGACTTCACTGTTTCTCAGCTGACCTTGCAGGAGAGGTCTAGCAACAGATGCAGATTTTCCTCCCTTTTTTACAGCTAATTTCACAGGTATGTCTTTCAAGACCACAGTTCAGAAACCAGGAAATTCTACTTGTCAGTTATTTCATCTATTATCTTGCTAATAAGCTACTACTTATTAAGTCTCTGGAGTCATATGAAGAATCTGACATGATGTAAATCTTTCAAATTCTCTCCAAAAAATCCTGCTTCCCCTCTCCCATTATAAGCATTTGTGCAATGCCTGCAGAGAAACAATCTCCAACCACTTGCACAGCACCAAATATTAACATATTAAAGCAGCAATACTAAAAAAAACCAAACAAACAATCTTTGGATCTGAAATATTACTGTGTATATGTTTTTCCTTTTTTCTTTTTTCTTTTTTTTTTTTTTGCTTTACATACAATCAGAGAGTGGACCATATTTATCTCTTAGCAACTGCCATGTTACTCCAGGACTAAGTGCAACAGAAAAGAACTGAGGACTTCTCTCACTAGATATTTGAAAAAGATATATTGTCTTTTTGTTCCACCCTTCCCTCCCCTTCCCTAAATAAATTCAATTTCCTTCACTTGGAGCATGAGATAAACTGACAGCAATGAAAAGACTGCCGAAATGTTGACCTTTTAGAAAACTAGGCATGCTTTGAATCATAACTTTGATCTCCACTAAGGCATATTTCATGGCCATGGTGGATTAAATATCTCTTTAATCAAGGAATCTCAAACAAACCAAAAGGGCTGCTGAAAATTTTAGTATCATTAAATACACAATTAGGAAAATGCCAGGTAGCCACTCTTCTTTTATGAAATCTCTTTCAGAGATTCAGTGCATGCGTGCACAACTGTCATTTTCATGAAAGTGGTACCTTCTAAGGAAAGAATCTATTATCAGATTAGCACATGGACATACATCACTGTAAACTCCTACTGAATGATTATCATCATCTGTATTATTATTTACCAAAGCTTGTATCAAATACAGTGTTTATTATTACTGACCAAAGATGTGCAAACTCTTTGAAAACATGGTTCCTCTGGAAAAAAAGTATGTAAACCAAGCAATTTTAGATCTCAGCTTGCAGTTTTTTCACTTTAAGCTAAAACTTGTTTGTAAAATTGTAACTTTATTTTTTTGTTTGTTTAACAGAATGACAATGCAGAGAATGTAAGCCAACACATAAAGAGTTTGCTGTGTACACCAATCAAAAATGGGAAAAAGAATAAAGTGATAGGTGGGTAACTTTACAAAAAACAAGTCGTACATTTCATAGAAGTAGCAAGCCACATGCTCCACAGTAAAAGCCTGGCAATATAGAATCTAAAAGCATGGGAAAAGATCCTTAATTATTGTGCTTTCAGCTAAGATCACTGCAACCTTCACTGTAAACTGCTTACCAAATTACCGTCTAAAATATCCCTATGATATTTCTCTGGTTTTGTAGCTTCTTTGCATTTGATAATGTTCTGTAAGTAAAATTATTTTCACCATTCCCTGTTCAGAATGGTGAAAATCTGTTCAGAGGGTAAGATCTCACTCTTGTTTGTGCACATCTTTTGAAAGGCAGTAAAAGACAGAAAAGATATGTACCAGCAAATAAGCTCTCCAGGCCTGAGCTGTCTGTAGTGCTGGGCTGTAAGGGAACAGCGACTGCAACCTGGAAGTCTCGCGCTGGGGAAGGCAAGCTGAACTGCCCAGACATTGCCACTTTCCTCAAATGAGACTTCGTTACAAAAAGACGCATACATTAGAAGGCGAAGTGATGTTCACTTTTGATGCTGTGAATTGCCCTTTGGAGGTGCCTGCTTCTATCTGTGGATTATATGGGGAGCCTACAATCCCACGTTAAGACACTAGATAGGTGCCTAAAGTTACCTAGTGTAAATACCTTCTGTAGAGCCTCCTCTGCTTTTTCTAGCACTGTTTTTCTTCTACATTAAAGAGTGACCACTGGATTCCTGGGGTAAAAATTTCAGAAGTAATTTGACATCACTTAGGTCCACAAAAGCCTACAGCCTTATGCAGACTTAGAAGCCTTGTTCTCTTTAATTTCCTAAAAATACTTAGGTAGCTGTGGTCTGGATCCTCAAAGATAAGTATGTACCTAAACTGTTTTGAGGATCTGGTCCTAATAATGCTTCAGAGAATAAGCTTAATAACTTGTAAGACTTCTACTGGGTTTCAGATTCACCTCAGAGAATGGGATGATGATAGTTTTTTGAAAATTGCCAGGACTTCCCTGTCCTAGGAGGAATAGAATAAATGTAAGACTGGTTTGCCGACATCAGTAAGTTCCACAAATAAATAGAACATATAATGTACTGATTTTCAGACAGCAGCATGAGTTGAACATCCTCATCTTCATGAAAATTGACAAGGAAACATTTCAGAGTTCCAAGGATGCATTTTTTTACAAGTCTTCAAGTAATCATCCTTGAGAATTGTGGCAGTACTGCCTAATCAATGTCTGTAGGAAGTATGAAGCCCCTTTTCATGAAGACAGATTTTTTTTTCAACGCTCAAAGCAGACAAACATTGCTACCTAATACAGTTCTGTGAAGTTTCCTTTAATACTGGCTTCTTCAATGAGATCCTTTATTACTTTAAGTATTCTACCAGACCCACAAGACAAAGATGAAGATTGAACTGTTGGAGCTTTAGCTAGAGATATTTCATTATGTTGTTAGCTACTGATAAAACAGTTGCATCTGATCTCATAGAGTGGTATCATATGCTGTGGAACTTCAAACTAAAAATTTCAGTTAGGCTATCCATTTATGTGGGCTTTTTGTGGGAAATATTCTTCGAAATCTCCTAATCTCCACCTAATGTTCAGATCTTTAACAGGGCAAAAGTTGTCTTGGGGACAATACCTAGAAGTTCCTTTAGTATACTGTATAATATTCAAGAAGATTATAGGTCTCCTTTTTTATTTTTAAGATTAGTATTCCTGAGACCAGAATTTGGGGAGTGAAGGTAGGGCAGATGGTGGGGGGAGAAGCTGTCCACAACACAACCAAGCGTATTTTACTGGCAAGAGAGATGAAAAAAAACTTTTTTATTCTCCTGACTTGTGCATTTTTCAGGTATTTGGTGAAAACTTTATAGACTCTTTCTGTGGTTTTTTAAGTATGTCCCAATAAAAGAATTTTGGGCTTCTTTAATTCTGAGGTATGGAACCCATCAATGGTTTGGGGAAGCTTTTGGAAAATGTTTCAATTAAAGAGTATTTTTTTAATATATATTACATAGTAAATTTACTGTAGTTATCTTCATTTTTAAGAGAAATTTACAAACACTCCAAAGCTGTGTCTTTTAAGAATTTATTTGCTCTTGTGCCTTATTCTGTTTGGTCTTAAATCCTATATTTATTACATCACAGTTGCTATGGAAATAATTGTATTTTCATAAATAGGACTAAACAGAGATCTGAAAGTGAGACTGCCCTATAGAGTTTAATAAGTCAGCTTCTTTTTTCCTAGGAAAAAGTTAATCTTGTTCTTAGGGAATTCTTTTTCCCTGAAATTATGTATTTTTACTATCAATCAATCTACTACTCTCAGTCCACTGAAGTTCAGAATTCTATTTGCAATATTCAGGTATTATAGTCCCTGCCCCAGTAGTTTACAGCTAAAGCTGATCTCTTTAGAGCAGAATCTGATACTAAAACAAGTTCCCAAAACAGAACATACTTGGAAACAGGATAGTGTTCTTTTATTTTCACATTCAAGCTTGTACATTCAAGGCCAGTATTCTTCTAAAAACAGAGTTTTCATGTGTGCAGCATTTTTCTCTTAAGACTTCTACACTCTATTAAAAGGGAAGAAACACACGTGATCCCTCAAACTTTTTTTTTTCCTTTAATGAAATGCTTGAAGGGCTATTTTAGTAAACAAATGTAGAGTGCTAAAAGGGCAGAAACATTTCTATTTAAAAAAAGGTAGCTCTGACAAGACCTTATAGTAGATGCTGATTACGTTCACTGTTGATACTGATATAAAACAGTATTTGTTATAATTCCTTCCTTATCCGTAAGCAGAAAGCAAATCTGGCCTCCCTGACCTTATGGTGGCAAACTGTAAGTACCAAAGGCAAGCACTCAGATTCTGTTCATGTATACCTATGTAAATCTTGCTGAAGCAAGAAAATACAAAAAATAGTAACAATGTTCTGGAAACATCATACTAAATAGTTATCTTCCCTTTCATTTTTACTGGTTAAAAATATATTTAATAGACTACTGTTTCTACTGCAAAATGTTCTTCATAAAATACATATGGTATACAAATTGATAAGGAATTGCAATTTATAGCAAATGAAACTCTGATTTTCACTGGGCTAATTATTTGCAGTTGACCAGGAAAGAAAATGTTAGGTTTTATTCTCAAAAATGTGGAAAGTGGGGGGAAAAACAGTTGGGTTAAAGGTAACAATAATCCACACAGCAGTTCTGCCCACAGGCATTTCATACTTGCAATGCAGCTGCTTTAATTCACATTTTGATTTCTTATCAGAAACTGCACTTCATTAGGGAAAGCTAAGGTGAGGTATATATGTGAATTCTCCTTTGTTTAAAATGGTACCAGGGATTTTAGCTGAAGCAAGTGTTAGTAGAACTTATATGTCAGACCCCTCAATGGCATATGCACAGAAAATTCTGGTACTGAATAGAATCATTAGGAAATATTAACACAAAATAAACAAATACGAACATCAAAAAGCTTGATGGTAACAATCTGAATTCAGCTGGAGGCTGTTCCATGACTAGTAGACTTTGGAGCAGGCTGTAATTCAATCACATCTTCATAGAATCAGCACTGAACTTTGAGCCTCAACTCTATTTTCTGTTTAGTTCATTTTTAAAAAAAATCCTGTACTGACTCAAATAAGGAAGTGAAAACTCTGTGTACCACTGTTTTGACTTTCATAAATGTTCTTCTGGCATGGTTACAAAAATTTAATTAGCCTCCAAAGGACAAATTGTCTTTTGGGATTAAATCAATCTAAAATACAATTAATAATAAAAGTCAAGATGAAAAGTACCCTAGAATTCTGCAAGATAATCTAGTGTGTAAAGCCTGACATTTTTGTTTTATAAATCCTAACAAATATTTTTGAGTCTACTAAACAACATACAGTATTTTAAGTATTTATTCTGTAATACAGTGAAATTACTCTAAAAAAATTTGGAGTGGATTCTATAGCATTCTCATTTATCACTTTTATATAAACTGTTTATTTGTACTGTAGGGCTGATTTGTACTGCAGGCCAAACAGAGTCTTAAACTTAATTTTTGTATTATGTACTCACATAACAAGGTGATAGTTTGGCAATTCTCTATATTATTTCTTTTAATTTTGGTATCCGGGTTAGGGGTTTGCCAGCTTGTGAATAAGATGGAAGAAAACTCAGGCAACATCAAGGCTTTCAACAGAAATGATGAACAGTTCCTGGAAGCATTTGTCATCTTTTGTGGCTTGGGAATCCAGAATACACAGATGTATGAAGCTGTAGAAAGAGCCATGGCCAAGCAGATGGTGACGTTAGAGGTGAGCTCAAAATCTAGGTGGTCCTTAATTGGCACAATAGATTCTGATTTTCACCATACCCTGTCTGTTCTACACATAACTGTTGTTACTCACTTGAATACTGAACCGAAACCATTCTCTCACATGAGAACAGCATTTGGCCCCTCGAGTTGCACAGGAATACTGTATTTTTCTGCTTGTTTCCATATTTGCCTGCATGCTATTTTATTTGGTATTGTATTTTAACTTTATTGTATTTAGTGGTGAACCCAAATGCATCTTTTCGTCTACACAAGGCTACATGGTGGCAACATTACTCATTTGTTCTGTTGCATAGGAAGAAAAATGGTTTGGGGGATTAGGAGCTTCCTTTTCTTGTCTGAGACATTATCTTCTGTGATGATTTTGGCTCAGTCTTGTTTGTGGAGTAATGGCAACGTTACTGTATGTTTTCTGCAATTTTCTCAAGACTTCATCAAACCATATCAAGATGAACATCACCTGCTCTCTGTCTTTGAACTGGTTACTGCTAAGTTTGATGGCTGAAGAGGGTCTAAGACGTTGAGTTAGTCAGAGATGATAACTTGAAGCTGAAAGTGAAAAATTTGTAGACTTTGGATCACCTCACTTTCATTATGTAAACAGAGTGTTTCCAGAATTCCTAAAATGTGGACTATGTACCCTATAGCCTCTAAAAGAAACATTAAAACTCCCAAATAAACTTGTATTTAGTCATATGAAATGAAAAGGTGCTAAAATTATTGTCAAAATAATTTCAGTGCTTTAAAAAAGATGAGCTGTTTGTTTATGTGACAAATTAGCAATTCTTTTACTATAACACATCACAGATAATATGGGAAGGCCATACACACAAGTTCCATAATGACAAAAAGACTGCAGATTAACATGTAAAATGGCTTCTTCATGAAATAGCTATTTTTTAGTTGCATGTATGCTAAAAAGACCTTCAGAACATTTCAATGTCCTGTTCATTCTCACAGCTAAAAAATATGAATTTATTTTGTTAATTTAAAACAAACATATTTTCTTTCAGATTTTTCTGCCAAGTTTAAGCTAGGATAAACCTCTTTCATGTATGAATAACCCCCTGAAAGGATTATTATGGCAACAATGTCAGGCCCATAATTATAGCTGTTTCTTGAATTATTTGTCTTTGAAAGTGGGGCATGAAAACTTTCCAAAGAGAAAATCAGAGTTTTTTGTTCATTTATAGAAACTATTTACATTTTCTTGGCCTAGTTAGCTCAAGAAGGCTTTGTGAGATTTGTAAAAGCTGCAGATATCTCCCCAGATGCCTTTAGAGAGCTCCTTTAAAATCAGTAGGGGCCCTGAATTGACACTAGGTTTCAGTAAGTGCATTGCATTGCAGGACTGCAGCTGCAGACTGCAACTTCTCTTTTAGAAAAAAAAAAAAAACAAAAAACTACTTTTCATGATACTGCACTTTTGTTTGTACTAAGGGTTCTTTTTCTCCTCCTGCAGGTTCTCTCATACCATGCTTCTGCTGCTGAGGAGGAAACGAGGGAGCTGCAGGTAACAGCGGTAATTGAATTTTTTACTATTACTCTAGAACTACTTTGTTAATAGATGTAACAATGAAAGGCAGTTCTTTACCCACATGTGCCTCTGCATGTTAGGCATCATATTTTCAGAAATAAAAGTTATAGTGAAGCCTAAACGGATCAGTTCCTGACTTGGATCAATATGTCAAGCAAAAGCAAGATATGACAAAGCCAACAATGAGAGATACAATTAGCCAGAGAGCTGTAACTACAGGAAAAACAGAAATACAAATAAATACTGCCTATCATTTTCAAGAATTAAAGTGACAATACCGACTGATGAAATACTAGTGTCAATTAAAAATACTGAAAGATTTTGAAGTCTGAATTTTGTACTTTTTGTATTTTTTGTACCTTTCAGGCTTCCACAGTATGAGTGCAGCTTTATGGCTTTTCACAGAAATTCCGTATTTAATTGTTAATTCTATGATTATTTTCATTTTTGTGGTTACATTTTTGTGCAGTGTCCTGTTCTGATCATGCATAATTCTGTACTTAGAAAGCCACTGCCTTAGGGGAGTAACTACAGCTATGATTTCAAGTGTAGCTCAAAGTACAGTCTGTGCTCCCTCCAGTTCTCTCTGCTGAAGTGGAGGTGCAGGGCGAATAGCATCATCGTTGTGGTAAGGACAACGAGAGGGAGGGACGGAGGGGAAGGCAGACACAGACTACCCACAAGCTGAGTAGGACACAGTGGGACAGGACTGGACAAGGCAAAGTGCCACAGAACAAGGCGCAAGGCTACTGATCATGAGCTAGATTGGGATTAGTGTGTACCAGTTCTGACACAGTTGGCATCACACGCATTTTGAACTGCAGTCCTGAAGTGCTGTTGCTCACCAATACAGAGGCACTGACATGCTACAACACACTCTTTACTGCATCTTTACTGCTGTATACAACAGAACCCTTTCAGATGTAGGATTTTGGAGGCCTTTTTTTTTCCTTTGCCTATGTTTTTATTCACAAAATAGAGTATTATGAAATGCTGAACTATCAACTTCTGTTTTTTTTTTTTTTTTTTTTTTGGTGTATTTTTTTTTTAACTATTTGCTGTTTCCATGCATTGATAAAGTCAGGAATACCTGAAGAGACATGGGGCCAAGTGACTTTAGGTATCAAGTCATTCATTTTATAGAAAACCATGATTCTATGCCCTATTTTAACACAAGTACTCAGTAAGCAGTGACAAAGGGAGCACTCGCTGCCCAAGTTTGGATAGCTATCTTAATCACTGTAGGTTTTCTTCTTAGTCATGGGAGAAACAGGTGATCGTAGAAAGCAGTTTGGAGCCTAGTGTCTAATTTAAGTCTAGATTCAGGAAGATATGTTAGCATGGCTGCTCCTCTCTTATGGAGATGATTCTTTGAAATCTAACTTAAACTGTTACCCAAAGGACGGTGTAGAGAACTGTTTTTCTTCTTTTAATGGGCTGACAAAGACTTTCCACTTTATTGTGGCTGTCAAAGACAGGAGATAAGGAAGAGAGATATAAATTATGAATGAAGTCAGAACACAGGCATGATGTTTGCCTGTGTTTTGTTGAGCTAGCTATTCTTCCAGCCCTTTTCCTCACAAAAACCTTGCTTTTCACGATGACATAAGGGCACCGGAACATATGAGTGGCATAACAAGACACTGCACTCTGCAGTCCTAAAATGCAAGAATAATCCTTCCCCTCACAACTATCAAACACCTACTGTGAGGTAATATGCATCTAGATAGTTGTAATATCTCTCTGAAAGGGAAGTTAGTTTACTTGGGACAAAAGGATTGTTTCACATGGCAAGAATGATAAGAATAGAATTACTTTTTCCTTTTACTTATTTTGAATAAGATGTAAGTAATATAATCTCCTTGTTATCAATATTTTGGAAATTAAATGATACAGTAATTTAAGAAAGACAAAAAGTAGCCCTGCTTTAGAAAATCATTTTAGGTACACTGGAAAGCATTCTGAAAAAGTTGCAGCTTTTAAGAATTATGTCATTAGATTTCCTAAATGATTGTATTGGTTTCTACTGAGTACAGAGGCCTGGTCATTCTTTCACACACCTGTAAAATACCACATGAATGCAAAATGATGGACACAAAATTACAGGTGCAAAAAATGTATTAAAAAGTTGAGGGGGGGTGTCCTACATAAACCCTGTTCATAATTGTTCATGACTTTCCAATTCTGATGCACAATAAGAAAGAAAATAGCAAATTTAGATGGACAGAGACTAGTATACTCAGTTATGGGAAGGGCTGATATGCACGCTACATGCAGTATTACTGCAGATTATGCCACATATTTCCTTTTCAGGGTCTCAGCCTTCTAGGAAACCGTTCTTCATTCTGGAGAAATGTTTTTCCCCAGAAATACAAAGCAAAAAGATAAAACATAGGTTTCTTATTTTCAACACTTCAATTTTACTTGATATTTTTTTAACCCACTTAGTCATATCAAGGTGAAACAACTTGAAATAAGTAGCATTGAGAACTCAGCCTTTTATTTTACAAAAAAACCTTAATACTTACTTTTGATCTACAGTGTAAGACTTATCATTTACTTTGGTAGCAGCTTTAGTGCTCCTATTTTGTAGGCCAGTGCCTATATTCTGAATTTTACAACTAGACAATGAAATCAGAGTTGTAACACACAGAGATACTGGAAGATTTACTGATAGTAAAATTACAGCTTTTTAAAGTTAATATCTGTATTTGCATAAGTCTACTTTGTAATTCCAAATTTCAAAACAAAGGTGTGCAGTTGTACTCAGAAATACATTAAGAAACATTGTCCAAATGTTTTAAGGATTATTTGATCACAGATGAAACCTTAATTTTCAGGGCCCTAGTCCTCAGAAAGCTCTGCCTATGGACAAGCTACAAGTAGAATAATGCTGGACGTGGATGCTGTTACATACTCTTTGTCTTTGCCAATAGCTACAGACATGTCTTTCCTCCATATTTTTAGAAAAATGCCAACAATTACAGATTTTGACTTCTGTACATCCACAAAAACAAACATATAATTTCACTGTCTTATTCCCTGGATCTTTAGCTTCACATGTATTCTTGGTTACAATTTGTGTTAAACAAACTGATTTGCTTGAGTTATGAAAAAGTGTATGTTATTTCTAAGAAGCAAATAGGTAATGTTAAACAAGAAAGGTTAAAGAAAGATGAATCAAAAGAAAAATCACCAGATTTCAGCATAATGTGAAGGTAAAATTTAACATTACACTACTCTTTTTCTGGTTATGTTATGCTTTCTCCTTTCCAGTGCTAAGTGTTGTTCTTATTCTTCTCTAGGCTGCTGTAGTACCATCTGCACAATCTCTCAACCTAACTGACTTCAGCTTCAGTGATTTTGAGCTATCAGATTTTGAAACAACACTGTGTACAATTCGAATGTTCACAGACCTCAACTTGGTGCAAAATTTCCAAATGAAGCATGAGGTATGAATGCTGTCAAATGTTATTTCACATAATGAGACAACTTATCGGGAGAATAATGAAATAAGCCTACAGTGGATGCACAACTAATTGAAAATCTGTATTAAAGGGTAGATAGCCAACTGAGAAGAGATTTCCAGTGGCAGTACTGGGGTTTCTTCTCAGTTCAGTTCTACTGAATAATTAGTAACTTGAATGGTGGACTAAAAAATGCATTGAGGAAATCTGGAGAGTGGAGGTAGAGGACTTTGTTAAAATTCAGTGAGCTTGAAAATGTATACAAATATTTCAAAATCAGCAAGAATAAATTAATAAAGACTTTGGAAAAAATCAAATGCATGAATTCCAAATGGTAAGCAAAACAATAGGGAGTGGTAATAGAGAAGAACATTTCAGGGCTACTGTTGATCCAAAACTGAGCATAGGTCAATAATATGCCACAGCAGCAAAAAAGGGTGAATTTCATTCTTTATTAACAGAGGAGTGGTATATAAGGCCCATGGAGTAATTATTTCACAGCTCATCTTTGATGAGACACATGTTGGAGTACCACACTTAAACAAATATAGAAATTAATTACAAAAATTATGAGAAGAGAAATAATAATGTAGGATTGGGGAAAAGTTAAATTAATTAGGTCGATTTTCTCTAGAAAATACCATACTGAGGAGGGAGGTAATAGCAACTGTTCAGTAAGTGAAAGATTGCTGTTAGGAAGACAGTTACATAGATTGTTCTCTTATGTCCACCAAAGGTTGGAAAAGATATAATTATCATAGCTTTTCCTCTCCAAAATGATTAGATTAGATATTAGGAGGACTTATTTACTTACAGAGATAGTAAGGACTGAAATGGATTATTTATGCAGGCCGTGGAATTTCCATTAGAGGTTTTTGCCAACAGACCTAGTTTTAGATACATCTTCATCAGAGGTGATTGAGATAGATATTTGTAATTTGCCTTTGAGCCCAGAGGTAGACTAGATCTCTTAGGCCTCTTCCAACCAGTACATGTGATTTCTGCTTGCATACAACTTCATTTTTAAATGATTTAGTTTTGCTTTATGTATTCTTCAATAAAACCACTGAAATTCATTATCAGAATGCAGGAAAATTCCCAGAAATTGCTGGACTTCAGCTTCCTAATGGAGTAATCCTAATAAATTGGCAACAACAAAGTAACACTGTGACAATAGACACATAATTATATGTCTCAATAGAAACAATAGCGCATTAACAGTTTTGAAGCTACACTTTCCTCTTTCCTTAACAGACCTAAAAAAAACCACCTGCAGTAGCAGAACACTCCTGTTTTTTTGTTTTTTTGGTTTTTTTTTTGTTTTTTTGTTTTAACAATAGAAAGACACAGAATATTGCTGTTTTTATCCACACAGAATCTTCTGTGTGGATGGACATATATTAGACTTCCTTTTCTGTCAGTATAACATGACTCTTTCACTAGGATCAAAAAAAGTTATCTTAAACAAACTAGATGCTAAGAGAGCATAAAATATACAACAGTATGATGTATCCATTTAAGCTAAGAGATCTGTTCCAGTACACACCAAAATACTATCTCCCCATTATACTTTTCACTTTCATAAAACTAAAGTGTAACTCACAAATTGTAATTCTGTTGTATAAAGCAGCCAGGACATATTTTCCTCCTATATTAAAAAAAAAATCCTAACATGCAGTATAGTAATCAGTATCTTTATATCATACTTATTTGCTTTCCAAAGTCCAATTCTGCTTGTCTTTTAACAAGCTGATATGAGTGAAAAAACATGTTCATTTTCAAAACAGCTCTTAGGAGAGCTCTGTAATTTAAGAATTAATTGCCTCTATGAAATATATGGTTACAAACAAGGAATTTTCTCCTCCCAGTTAGCTCAACATAACTCAGTTTCTGGATCAACAGTGGGGCATCTGGCACCAACATCTAGCCCTCAGTAGTAAAAAACACAGCCACCCACGATACTTACTGAAGAGGCTAAATTAGTGACTGTAACCATATTCTTCTTATCCATGTTCCCAGTTATGTCATATTTGAACTTAACTGAGGTAAAAGAAAATTTTTTCCCTGAAGAGAGAAAATTTTCAAGATGGTCTGGTTTCAAATAGGTCTGTTTCTAAAAAGAAAAAATTCTAACATATTTTGCAGTTAATAACATAATACTATTTCTTAAAGGTTCTTTGCAGATGGATTTTAAGTGTAAAGAAAAATTATCGGAAAAATGTTGCTTATCACAATTGGAGACATGCCTTTAATACAGCCCAGTGCATGTTTGCTGCTTTAAAATCTGGTAAAATTCAGGTACATTTTGCTGTTTCTATGTTAAGAACTTTTTGTCTAAAGGTTGCTGTAATGATGCATAGTTTTGATTGTGATTTCAGTAAGTATCATTCTGTAGTTTTGCTAGTAAAATCAAAGTATTTCTGCCAAAGATTTCTGGCTTTAAGTGCTTGATTTGTTAAACTGTTATCATGTTATGTACTTGGGTTCAGTCAGATCCTCTGGGAATGATCAGATGGATACTCCCAGTGGGAATATCTCAAATAAGGCACTTGATTAGGTCCTTTTTTTAAAGTTAATGCTTATGCTGTAAGTCAAGAAGGTGTAGAACAAAAGGACTGGACCTATTTCAAGATGTTTCCTCATAATATTCATTAGACGCAGAAACAAAGCTGATTACAGCCTTAGGCAAATAACAGAACGCTTTTTGGAAGTGAAGAAGTGTTTGTTTCAATGCTTTTAAACAATGTTTCAACCTTCCACTTAAGTCAAATTATGATTTCAAAAACAACTTAATGGTTCTTTATTACAAATATTGCAGGGGGTAGATAACCTCCAAAATAAGAAAAATGTGTTCAAGATTTTTCTTGAATATGTTTTTTTGTATTTCCTTGAAGAAAACAAAATGTTTCTGCTTATTCAGAATTAACATTTTTCTTCAGTTTGACTGATCTGAGATAGTTAATCTTAGATGGTTTATCCTATTTTACAATTATCTCTTATGAGAAGATAAATCCTATTTGTAGAGCAAAGATCAATACCAATAACGAAGAAGCATTCGCTTCCTAACAGAAAATAAATAAATAAAAAGCCTGGAAAAGACGAAGACATACACATTTAGGATCCTTCCGCATTGAAAAGAAATGGGCACAGCAGTTTTGCTCTGTGTGTATTCTAGTAATCTCAGATTATTCTGATAACTTGGTTGCTTGCTATTTTTGGATTCCTGTCAGTCTCCACTGTGATTTCCATAAATTGTTTCATTCCTAACTACATTGGATTCACTCCACTGATTTTCATTGCCTAGATTTTGGAGTCAGAAACTGCACTGAACATAAGTCTCTCATTTTTGCTCTGGTCCAGGAGGAAAAGCAAGCACTGGGACTCAAATTCCCTATGAGAAACATAAGATCAGCCATTTCCAAAATGATTTGTCTTTTGACTACGTGAAAGACAGGATTCATTATCTGGAAAGCAGATACAACTCCACAGAAGTTTTGGATTCGATTGTATGCAGAGTAGAATCCCCGCGCCCCCCCCCCCCCACCCTCCCCCGCAATGGCTATGCTGTCACCAGCCATTCTTCAAATTTCTGTACTGACTGTTGTGCCTGCTATTCTTCTCCCATTAAAAAAATCCTGTATAAATAGTGCAACTTTGCCCAGCCTCTGCCTCTTACTGACCAAATTTAAATAATACAGCTATAAAATACTATTAATCAATATTAAGGATATGACATAGTCATGGAAGAGAAATTGTGACCTCTCGTTTGTTAGCAGACTAATCCTTGTTGAGGCTCTATTAGTAAACTGTTAATAATGAGTCAGCTAGTATTTTTTTTAATTGCTTTTTAAGCGTCTGTTAATTTATTTGCCCAGTGATCAATGAAGAGTGTGATGTTTTTCTCTTCTGATTATACTGAGGACACTTGTATAATGGATTCTAATACCAGTTCAGGAAATGTAGCATAACCCCTTTAAAATAATACAGGAGCTGAGCTAGAACTCAAGGACCAGAATTAAAAAACAAATCCTGATGCTCTGTCTTCCCTGCTAGGTGACATTTTGCAAGTCATTTCCTCTTCTTCTGGATGAATTTCCTCATCTGTAATATAGGGCTACTATATTACTTCTCTCTTTAAGCTGCTTTGAGGCCTATGGAGAGGTATTATTACTATGCATCACAACTTAAAAGATAACTCCTTATTCCTAACATAGAATTGTAGGTCCTTGTCCTCTTTGGGCTAGAATTGTCAATAGCTTGTGGTAAAGACAACAGATATAATATACTGTGTGTACAATAAATCCCTAATGCAAAGCTAATTCACTTGTATTACCCTTACAGAGCAAACTGACAGACTTAGAAACACTTGCTTTGCTGATAGCAACTCTAAGCCATGATTTGGATCACAGAGGAGTGAACAACTCTTATATTCAAAGGTAAGCCAGTCAGAGATGAGGAGTTAAATAAAAGCAAATGAATACCAAAAGCAGAGAGCTAAATGAAGTACAGCCTCATCGATTTGCCAGTGTGAAGCTGCACAAAGGAGCAGGCTTTTGCAAAGCAGTAAGTGCAAATACAGTCAGACATATTTAAACAATACAAAGCGAAGATGTATAACCTCACTGAGTTCACTAACTGCTGCTGGCAGATGAAGCAGACTCTCTGTAGAATGTGCAGGGGCAGTATCTCCTAGCACCTGTTCAAGATATGTCCTATTTCCCATACAGATGTAGGGAAAGTTTGCAGCTCCTAAGGGACTTCACACAGGAGAAAACATGCAGCTTTTCACCAATTGTTCATTGCCCAACTACCTGTTTGCCATCTGCTCTGTGCCATCACAGGGTTGGGATTTGCAGCCATCTCAGTGATACAAAGGGTCTCGTATAACTTGGAGCTCTGATTCTTTTACTCATAATGTAGCCATGCTTTCCGTGAATTTGAAATTACTGAATTTGAAATTACTTTGGATAAGATATATATTTAAAATCACATTAAAAAGGCATGACTGTTTCTCACCATTCTGGGATTACCTGTATTCTTCCCTTTTAACTTTGAGCAAAGTGAAAGCAAAGCAAAAAGACAAAATATATTTTAAAAACTTGAAACAAAACTTTTTTTTACTAAACAGAATACTTCACTTTTAAGTTATCAAAATGAAACATTTCAACTGTTATGAAATCTTCCTCTCTTTTAATTTTTAGGTTAAAATACTTTTCTTTTTAGAATTTATTAGTAGTTTAAGTTCTGCACAAAATGTGTTTTTCAGTGAATTTAGTTCACTTCAAAGAACTCCACATATAAAAGTATATGATTCTTTGATTAAATAAACAACTTGGCTTAAACATGGCTATAATGTAACTACTAGGATATGGCAGTGTGTCCTAATCTTACCAGAGATGGGGAAAAGACACCCAGAAACGTATACTTGTATCTCTTTCTGGCAGAGCTGGAGAGTGGTTTTGAAGCTACCTCTGGAAGAAGTGGTCTGCTGTTCTCGCTGTGTGTAAAGTAAGACACTAGGGGAGGAAAATATTGTTTGAGGCAGAGCATACTGGAAGTATTCAGTAAGCTGAAGCAAGATAAATTCCTGCCTTTCAGATATATTATTAACAGTTGTATCTTCTAAATAATACTAAGTCGAATCTGTAAAGCCAGAAAAAAAAAAAAAAAAAGAAAGAAAGTGACCTTTTCTAGTTCCCTAATAGGGGAATACAGTAACTTGCAGCCTTGCAACAATTTGAACCAGTTAGTTAGCTATTTTCTGCTTTATTTATTTAAAAATAAATTTCCTGGAAAACATCTGGAGATGCGTCATCTCTTCTCAAAAATGTCCTGGGAAAGTGTCATAGACAGCAAAATCTAACATTCACACACACTGTAAAGTAGAGATGATTACAACTTAATAATTCTTTTTCAATACAAACAGTTCCATGAATCTTGTTTTTAAAATCCCTCATTTATATCTAAATGAAAAGTTATTTTTCCAGGAATGGATCCCTTCTGTTCCTTACTTGGAAACAAGTCGAGTGGATACTTGGCACATGATTCTTTTCTTAAGCAACAGAGCTTCAAAAATTAAAACTGTCCTGGTAGCAAAAATTACAGGAAATGGTCTGTTTTAAGGTCTTTTAGTAGACATGCAGGGTTTTTGTTCTGTTTTTCTTCCAAACCAACATGTAAAGACAGCAAGTACAGCACATGAAAACTGTACAACCAAACCACGATGTTCAGAAAGCAATGATGTCCATTGGCCTGGCGTCATGGCTTATCAGAAATGCCATGTAGTACAGAACTAGGAACCCGAGTTTATTTCCGGCACTGGTGTCTTCCTAGACAAACAGAGTCTGTAAGTACTGAGCAAGCCCAGTTTGGTGCAGTACTTGGGAAGATAACCTAAGATTTTTCTCATGTATTTCTCTGTTCGATCAGGATGAACTTCAGGACAGAGTATGCATCCCATTTAATTCAATGGGAATTAAACCCAGGATGTGCTGGCACCATCTTACACTTTCTTTCCTTACAGAAACACATACGGTTATTTGTGCTATACTACTTTTGCAGTGGTCTCAGAGGAGGTGCTGGGCAGCCAGCCCATAATCCTCAGGGACTTGCATCCTTTAATCTTCCTTTCCACATTTTTGTTTGTCTTTCCATCTTTCTCTCATTCTTGTGCTGTTTAAATCCCTGGAGTCTCCTCTTCTGTCTTTTATATGAGTCCCTGTGTGCAGTCACTCACATAGAGACCCAATCCTACAATCACTTATTCATGTGAATGATCCTTAACCATATAAAAAGTCCCGTGGAACTGTATGCTAAAAAAAGGATTTCTCACACGATTAAACATTTATAGGTCAGGTTATAATTATAGTACTAGAATCAAGATCAGCAGTGAAACAGACTTCCAAGATCCCAAATCAGTTAAAGAGATGAGATAAGCATTGTGGGAACAGGGGTTAAAAATGAAGATAAAGCAGCAAAAGCTAAGTACCTCATTATGCAGTGAGGAAGGGGAAGAAAATATAGAAATCCTCAGAGAGGAGGAGCTTCTGCCTAAAGCTACTTGACACAGTAAATTCTATGTTATAAACTTAGATAGCTTTAAATTCTGCATTCCCGCAGCTGGCTTTTTTCACTGCTGTTTTTCACTGCCTGTAGTACAACTGACATCCTGTTTCCTTTGGATTTTGCACTAGGGCAGAAGGAAGGTAATGATACTGGAGTAGTTTGGTCATGAAGAGTGGTGACAAATGCATTATCACTAAGATTAGTAGCACAATAATCTGGTAACTCTTGGGCAACAAAGCCCACTGAGGTCAGCAGGAAGTTTTCCGTTGATACTAGTTGGCTTTGGAATAGGTCTGCATTATTACTTGCATCTTTAGTAGTTGAACTGACTAATATGCTAGGCACATGTCTAAAATGCCACACGCACACAAATTGCGACTTAACAAATTCTGCTTGTGAAGGAACTTTTCTTGTTACCTCTCCTTTTTTAAACATGAACTTTTGCTCTTTAAAATTTGTATATTATTTTCTCACTGCTTGTATGCCCGTGGTCTCTACAGGTAACAGATGGTAAAAAGCTAGAGTTGTCAGCACTCTGACAAAGTAACAGCCTTGTCTTTGTATCTGTAATCCCTCTGCATCCCTCCAAATGTATTCATTCTGTTTGGCTAGTTACACAGGAGTAGGGGGAAAGAAACTGGTTAAGAATAAATGTTTGGAGGGTGAGTTGATACCAAGGACATTAGATGGAATTAGTTCTGGGTGAGTAATATATTTAATTTGATTTTTCAATATGATGTGTGGGGTTTTTTTCTGCTCCTCAGAAGTGAACATCCACTGGCTCAACTGTATTGCCACTCAATCATGGAGCATCACCATTTTGATCAATGCCTTATGATCCTGAATAGTCCAGTGAGTGCCTCATTTCTGTGCATACTGAAGGAAGCTGTTCCCTGTTTCACTTTTATTTTTAGCTTTTGGATAGATTCCCATCCTTATACATTCCTAAATGAACTTTATTCCTTTTTGGGTAAAGAAAACAAATACAGCACTTTTGAAAATACAGTTCCATTTCTGAGTGCCACCAAACCTTTTCCAAGTGTTGCCTGATAAGGGAAGCTTTGCTAATATCCTTTTGAGTACCTGCTTCCTTGGACCAAAGGAAATAAAAGGCTTTGTTGCCATTTTCATGACCTTTTATGAATCACCATACAAACCCACGTCCTTGCTTTCATTTCAAAACACATTTTGGCCTATATATACACAAAGCAGTTCTGATGAGACGAAACCAAACACTGCTAATATTGACATTCCAAAGTGAAGCCAAACCTAAGTTAACTAAATACGCAAATAAAACCACATTCTTCTTCTGTTATATTATTAATTACTTCTAAGACCAGTTATTCAGCATGCACAATCATTTCAAAGCAGTATATTTTCACTGTTCACTTCCTATCACAGGTTTGGTAGTTTTGGCGTCCTTAATGTTGTAAGCAGTTCTCTCTTATTCAGACAAGAAAATATAGAAAAAAGCAGAGGCAAATTGCCACCCCACCAGCTCTATAATGCTTTGATTTCACAGTGGGCTGCTGATCTTACCTTTTAATGTAATGGTTTGTTATTTATGTTGCTTAATAAAAGAAAAATATTTTAATTTACATGAGATTTATAAGCAGGGATGAGAATCTGTCACAGGTCCTGTACTTCAGGAGTGGAAAGGAAAGAAAGAAATTTGCCACTAACCAGATTCTAGCATTTATTTCTGGTGGATAAAATTAACTTAACAGGCTTTGACATTGCTCTGTCTGCAGTTTCATTTTGTAATACAGTCAGTTATCACACTGCTGCTGCAGGGCTGTCTGCCAGTACTCAAGAACACTGGAATTTTTATTTTTTAATTGGGGAATCTACCAAACAAAGCAGGATAAAAGTATAACACCACATACCAGTAAACAAAGAAGAATGATTCAGCATTTAAGAGATATTTTGGCATACTGGTGAGCTGTTGCCCACTTTATTGTTAACACTGGTTTTGTCTTCTTAAAAGGGAAATCAGATTCTCAGCAGTCTTTCCATTGAAGAATACAAGGCCACACTGAAAATGATAAAACAAGCAATTCTTGCCACAGACCTAGCACTATATATAAAGTAAGTTAGAAGCAAGTTTGGCTGGACAGTATTTGTTGTATGTTTGGATTGTGTCAGCATGCTGTAAAATCTTTTCTTGTTTTTATTTATTTTAAAGGAGGAGGGGAGAGTTTTTTGAACTTCTAAGGAAGAAGCAATTTAATTGGGAAGATCCTATGCAGAAGGAGCTATTTTTGTAAGTAAATGCACATGATTAAAAAGCTGGTTAATATTAAGCACCAGATTTTCTGTACCACATTGCCGTGAATTTCTGTAAAACCAGCAGATCTGTGTACTCTGGGCCAGTACAAATTGGCACAGGTGATATTCATCACTGAATGAGTTCCTGTTCCTGGGTCTGACTCTGTAGCCTGTGTAATAAACTTGGGTGAATAGTATGTGGAGTTACATAAGCATTTCTATTCTTCCTAAAGAGTGCAGGACTCCTGCCTAGGCACCCTGTTGTTCTTTTGCTGTGGATACACTATCCTTAAGCATTGGATTGATGAAACCAACAGTCTAAAGATTCAGGACAGACTGCTTGTTTTGAAGTAGATATGTTTCTGACAGTGGAAAAGAAAAAGATTAAGAATAGAGACATATCTTACATTGCATAGCTACAGAAAAAGCAGGCTTACTTAGGTTGTTTCAGAAAGGCAGGCTACCCCATTTCAAATTCAGTGCCTTTAAAAATCAGTCTAGTTTAGTCATATTCTATGTCAATTTCTAATTCAGTCCTTGGCCCTCATACTGGAACTGTCAACAAAGATGGCAGTCACTGTTAAGGACAGAAGCAAATAAATGTGGTATCTCTCCAATAGCAAATGAAATGATTCATTTCATGTGAATCCATCAAATAAGATAGTTTAGATTTGCTCATATCTGTGTGCTCATTTCACACAGGTGAAAGTCTAACACATTATCAAACCTTGGACATCTTCATAACTTTGCTTTAATTTCATGTTTTATCTGACTTTGATTTTCCTTGAAATCGGATACTCTATTTACTAATCACTTGATTTGATGGCTACATGAGTTTCACAGTACAATAATTCATAGATTTATTTTTTTTTCTACAGAGCAATGCTGATGACTGCTTGTGATTTGTCAGCTATAACCAAACCATGGCCAGTTCAGCAACGGGTATATGCTTAATTTTAAATTTTCCTAAATATAAGCGCTACATAATAGCTTCTGCTTCTTCCATCTAGTCTCCCTCATTGTAAAGGCATTGGTGGAACGCAGAGCCTTAGGAAGCAATCCCTCAAAGAGCTAGATGGGGGTTGAAGACTCTCTCAAGTTTTTGCAGCAGGAGCTGTACATTTACTATGTCATCCTGTTAGCAGTAATCTGAAGGTACATTAGGATGCTTTTTGTTATTTTGAACATTTCTGTGTTACCACAAGGCAGTCAACTAATGTGACGTGCTACTTAGCTGACCTTTGTCTATGTTTATCATGCAAACTGTTACAAGATATCAAATATTCCAGCCATTTATTCAATTTGCTTGTACTGTCAGAATAAACATCAGCACATGTAAGTGCATTTTTTTTTTGCACAGATGTGTGAAGAAGAATTCTAAAAGCTAACTGTTAAACTGGAGAGTCTCAATAAAAGCAGCTCCAAATATGTCTCCTAAGCAGATTCTTCAAACAGCAGGTGCCTAAGTGCAAGAGATCATATTTCACAGGTAGAATATCCAGAAGGTGGTAATTTAAAATAATTAGTGACTTGAAAATCATTGCTCTTAGTTCTAGATTTAAAATACAGCCCTTAACATTTGTATGTTTTAATTTGTACATCTGTACCCTGCAGGATTATTTTGAGATTTAACTAATACATAAGTAAGCTTTGGTAGTACAGTTTACACAAGCCCACAGTATTATGCATCGACATGAGACAATTCATGAAGTATTTATACTTCATATATGTATTCTTATTATATATATGGTCTTCATCATACAGGCCAGAAGCTCTGAACAGGAAAACTGTTTCAATCATAGGTAGCAATTAAACTTTCATAGCTCTCAATGTGTGAAATTTCTTACAGATTGCTGAGCTTGTAGCTACAGAGTTCTTTGACCAAGGAGATAAAGAGCGGAAAGAACTCAACATAGAACCAACAGTAAGTGCGAGAATCACACAGAATCACCTCTTTCAAAATGACTCCTACAAACAGGACTTCACACACTTTTCAAAAGCTTTTCTGCCAGACCAGAGCACAGGACCAACTCCTTCCCTGTCTTCCTGGTAGACACTTTTCTTCTGTGGTTCACAAACACCAACACTGTCTCATTCTCTTCAAGCCAAAAGAACACACCATTATTTCTTCCAAGCCACTACTGCTAAATTGTGTAGGAAATACACTTCTAGATTGGTGCCTATTTGTGACCTATCCTAAGCAGGTAAGTTTGTCTATTCCTCTGCCAGTCCAAAGACAAGCTCTGAAGGCCAGTCATGCAGTCAGATTACCAGCATAACACACATACTGATACCCTGCTGTGCTAAGCTTACTGTGCTTTTTAAGCTTTTCCTGTATAATACAAGCCTTCTCTTGAATTTTCTTTTTATTTAATGTATTTAAATATAGAGCTTATTTACCTTTTATTTGCAGGATCTAATGAACAGAGAGAAGAAAAATAAAATTCCCAGCATGCAGGTTGGATTCATAGATGCTGTTTGTTTACAGCTGTATGAGGTAGGGTGCATAAGAAAGGATTGCAAATATCTAAAACCAGAACAGCTCACTGTAGCCTGTAGTAACTGCAGATTTAAAATTAGAATCAAGTTTGTTGTAGTTCCTTGGCTAAAAAGGGACAAAATACTTTGTTATATATTATATATGTTTCATGGATGTGATTATTTTAGTATTTATCATTAATGACATGTTTGTCTGATGTTATATATATATATTTTAAACCAGGCAGTAAATACTGTGCTCTGAGAACTGGGTGTTAGATCCCTTGGTTATATTTTTGATTCTGCCAGTGACCTGCTATGACTTTTAGGGAAAGTCACAAATATCTAATGCTTTGCTAACAATGAAAAGAATAATATCCATCTACTGCACTGATAAAATTCATATAAGAACAGTCGTTAAAGCATTCTGAATTCATCATGCAAAAAGTGATATGCTATATATAGGAAATTCATCTTAGCTTAAAATTCCCCATCCATTTTTTCTCTCTCTCTTCTTGTCACACATAAAAAATGCATGAGAGAACTGGAAATGTTTTTCATCTTAGACACAAACTGTGCTAAGTAGGTATTTGGTCAGATACAGTGTGAAACAAAACATAATAGTTTCTAATCTTTTAAACCAGCAAAGCACTAAGGTGAAAGCCTGAGATTGTAGCATGCATTCTACAAGAACTGAGATTTGAAAGGTGAGGAATAGATGGGCTGCTTCTAAGAGTCTTCCAGCGGGAGGTAAGAACAAGATGATTGCTCAAATCTTGCCCTCTTCTATAGTTAATCCTTGTAAAAAGAATTCATATCTACCAGCTGGAAGGAAACAAGGGTAGAAGAAAGAGAGGGAGCTGCTAGCTGCTGCCCCTAAAACATATCTTTCTGTGCAGTAGAAAATGCTTGTTAGGAAAATATGGCTGTCTTTGCTGGGAATCCTCAGAAAGCTCTCTCCAGGAGGAGGTAGGCCACTGAAAAAAAGACTGAATAACTGTGCAAAGATACAGACCTTAGGAACAGAAAATTCTCTGAACAGAAAACCTAAACAGGTTTCAGACTGAACTTTTTTTTTTTTTTTTTGTTGCTGGAGAGCTTTACCTTTCCATATAGAAAAAGACTAGAAAGTCTTCGATTATTTATTCTGAAATATGTACTGCATCTCACACCAACAGTTACCAAATGGTACTAGTCCAGATTGCACCTAACCCCGGTACAATTCTGCAAAGAAATAAGGTTTTGGGTAACTTCTAACTGCTGTGCCCCCACTTTAAAACTGCAAGTTTGTTATGCCGCAGAGAATACGACTCCATTCCTGCTTAGCAGATGAAACTACCGAGAAATGTTTACAGTCTTCTCCCTCCTCTGAGACCAGAGATGTTATACCCACTAGCTGGGCTCTAGAAAGTACCTTTTGGTTCAGATCATTTTGCCTCTTACAGCTTTCAGTGCAGCACTCTCATTTGTCATCCTGTCTTAAAGTCTCACCTGAACTGAAACAGCATGTAGGAGGGTGTAGCAGTGTCTGTGACTTTATATAGGCTCAGAGTATGTTAGCAGATGTGTCCTAACCTGAGAGATTACATGATTTATCAGTAGGTGCAGAGAGGACTAAAGAGAACAGGGAACTTGTGAGGAAATGACAGAAACCACCAGGCAGGAAGAACTTTAGACCAAAGTATGTGGTGGTAATTAATATTTAAGGTAACAGTACTGGTAAATCCAAGGAAAGGTTATGTTCTGAGCTGATCCAGTGCTTTTTATTCTGACTGGAGTACAGGTAGAGAACATCAGCTGCTTATGATTTTCTTTTTTTTTCTTCAATGGGTAATAGATGGTAGAATATATAAACTATTTCATTCAATGTTACTTTGAAAATGAATGAGCACACAGTTAACTCTCCAATATCCTAATGCTATAAAAGCAAACAATTAACAGGCTTGTAACTACAACCTTTCCATTGAGTTTTTTTATGGGCTTTCATCCAGTTGGTAGGAGTTTAACGTACAATGGAGTAAGAGATAAGCGCCCAGGGTGGCACTGTAATTAACTACTTACCATCTTACTCAGATTTATTCAGATAAATCAAATCCAGATGAACTGAAGAGGTTTTGTGGCTTATGTTACATAGATGAATAGTGCAGTTAAGCTGAGTGGTCTACATATCTCTTCCCTTTAAATTCTGAAATCTGAAAAAAACAAAAAGTATGTTTCACTCTTTTCATTTTTTATTTTAAATAAAGTGTATCGTTCAGCTTTTTTAAATGATGTTTAGATGTATTCAAATAAATGAAACAGGAATATCCCAGAGATATTTGAGAGCTCCGTTCTTCTTATAATGGCAAAAATCAAGAAAAATTCAATCAAATTTACTGGAACTAATGAAGCAACCTATAAAGCTAAAAGGAACTATGAAGATCAATGCCATATACTTTACAATTCAGTGGAGTCCTTATGTAATATTTTTCTAAGTTATAAGATAATTTGTAGAATCAGTAGGCTCAAATACTCTTATTGTCTGTTCAGCAACATCCAAATTATTAAGCTCTCACTTCACACTTTTGAGTAGGGCTATTTCATTCCAAAAGTCAACAGAACCACTTACGCAAGTAAGGGCTAAGTGTCTTCATAATGTGAAGATACATGTTAATCACTTCCATCAGGAAGGAAAAAAATATATAAAAATGCTTATGAATAATTTTTCAGTTCCATACATAAATACCATAATACACTTTTTCTTCACATTGCTATAGTAACACAACCATGTCAAGAAATGAAAAATATCTGAGAGTGACTTCAGCTGTTCCCAAGAGCACTAAGTGTTAAATGTAATTAGCATCTATCAGGTGCTAATTGTCTTGAGTTCAAATATTACTTGGAGAACTGATCTGCATTAGTTTTTACATCACTGAATACAGTCATATTGGATATAACTGCTCTGTACGTACCTGATGGCCATTCCAAAGTAAGTCATCCTTACAATAAACCTTGTCATATATACAAAAAATGGGCTTGAAAACAAAGTCCGTGTATAGTACTTTGCTAGGAATCCTGGATAGGTTGCTTGCACATGATAGAACAATTATGCCACCTCCTTCTGCCCTTATGTATAATGTGCTAAATGGACACAGCCACTTAGTCTGATCTACACATGCCAGGTAACTGTGTTCACACGTGATCTGCAACAGGAAGTCTTCCTTGAAATAAGTTCCAAATACAATATCAAGTATAGATACACTTTGAACTTCAGTCATTCTGGTTTCTCTAACAGTCACCTTTAAGAACACTTATTTGGTTGTTAAATATAACTTGTCTTACATGTTCTTAATTTATTTCAGGCCCTAACACACGTATCAGAGGCCTGCTACCCCTTACTGGATGGCTGTAGAAAAAATAGGCAGAAATGGCAATCTTTAGCTGAACAACAAGAAAAGAATCTGATTAATGGAGAAAGCAATCAAGCCAAGAGGAACTGAGGTGCTGATTTGACAACCACAAGGTTAAGTTCACATAGAAGACATAGTAATTGGGGAGTACTGCGTTTTGCTAAACACTGTATGGATTTGGCTTATGTTTTGCCACTGCTGTATTACTTTTCCACATTTTAAAACACAGCATGACCATGTATATGCCAAGGTTATATAAAGATTGTATATTTCTTCTATTTCATCTGAGTGAGATGGAAAAAAGATCTGCAGAGTTAGTTTATGCTGCCCTATTCTACAAGATGGTACGAGACTTTGAGAGCCTATTACCTTAGAGATGTATATAGTTGTTTAGTGATCATGTGTGGCCAGTATGTTAAAGACTACTGCATTCTGCACCTTTTTTCCTCTTTCAATCTTGCTGTGTTAGGTTATGTAAGTAATGAGCAGTGTTGCCCATTCTCTTCTCAGAGGTTTAGCAGAAGGTTTGGAACTAACTCTGGGGAGCCTAATCCAGCATATAGTATGCTAACCTCTTTCAGGAGACAGAGTAGGACTTTTAAATGGAAAAGCCCGAGATTTGTTTAGCCAGTAGCTTTTTCGTATTAGAAGAATGTCTCAACAAAATGTCTTACATTTGGAGAAGTTTTAAAAAACCCTGCAAGCTGCTAGGCAATGGGGCTTATTATGAGTTTCACAGTCGAAGTATCATAATTATCCATGGATGAAGATATATATGCTTAACAAGTGATGAAAAGTCACAACTCAACATTACTGACAGGCTGCCTTGGAAGAATGCTTCTCAAAGAAGGCTGCAAGAAGCAAACAGAAAAATGGAAACTAAACAAGATCAGTTTTGTATGCTGGCTTTATCTTCATTCTGAAGAGAAATTTAACATCATCATAACCAATGTAAGCAAGGGTAGGAAAAGTAGAAGAGACTGTGACTGGAAGAGCAAGAGATGAGAATCCAGTTCAGACTGACCTAGGAATGGCATACTTGTGGTGATTGCTAGTGATGCTGGTTTTTCAGGCCAGTGCTATTATGAAATGACTATGACCACTTCAAAAAACTGCTTCAGATTTCAAAAAGTTTTAGGATAACATCTTTTAGAAATCATTTTTAGCACTAGCTAATATCAACAATTGTTAATCACTAAGTCTTAAAGGAAAAAGGAAGACTGAAAACAAAAATGGCTGAGAATACTACAGGAACTTATTATTTGTATAGAGGACATTAACAAGTATTAAAAAGAGACCAATTAACTTGCAATATGTTGTTTTTAAATCTGTGACAATGGATTTTTAATTAAAATTGGCAATAATTTTAGGCAAAAGCTATACAATTGGGACTGTACTCTGAAGTACAGTAATTTACTTGTATAACAGAAAATTGTAGTTGGAAAACTGCAAAAAAATCTTCTTCCCAGGAAATTATTAATCCCACCTACAGCGGCTGGTCAGAAAGACAGTGAAAACAACCTCTCTTTATCAGTCTCTATTTAGATAAGAAGTACCAGAAGATAATAAAATATGAAGCCAATGTTTCAAAATATTCCACAATATTGAGTTCCATAACAGAAGTTCCTAAAAATGTAGAAAAAGATATTCCTATGGTCTGCAGTATTTCTACCAACCTAAATTACTTGTCACTGATCAAATCTTATCTCTAATTTCCCTTATGACTACCAATAATACATTGTTGCAGAGGAATTTGAAAACATTTTTCTACAAAAGTATTATAAAATAGCTATTTTTTAAGATTTTTCCAAAATGTTATGGAATGCTGTAATAATTAAGAATTCCAGGGGCACTGTTATGCAGTATTGCATGTGTGTATTATATGCATAGACTGTACAATGTATGTGTATGTATATAATATACATCCTATTTATGCAGAAAAAATACAGTGGTCCCCCCTGAAAGTTTTCAGTCCCTTTTTGATAAACAGGAAATTTTGCTTCAGGATTTGCATAGTCCTAGTATTGTCTTTCTTTTCCTTGGATGCTTCAGACACTGAAATATAATCATTAACTAAGTCAACTCCTAAGATACATATTTAATATAGACCTGAACAAAGTATATGTATATAAAGGCGTATTGTGCTAGTACAGCTGAGACTAGTAATTCATGATAACAACACAGCAAATCAACTATAGTAATATTACAGTATAGTGACATATCATTTACATTAACGATATCCCAGTATTTATATTTCTCTGCTATATTGTGTCTTCAGCATAGCTTTATTACTGTAACAAAGGAGTGCTGGATTCATACCTTTGACTTGAGAAAAACACACATAACAGGTTGCATTTTTAAAAAGTTCCACTTAAAATGTACGCAGTCATACAGTAAGTGCACATATTTAGGTACACATCTTTACACATTTAACCCACAGAATTTCTTCCACTACAAAGATCAGAACAAATATAAAAATATAGATTACAGTAAATATGTCATCTAAATGTTGTAATACACCTGTATTTGTATATATTTCCACAAAACTAAACCTTTAAACTATTGGTTCAAGGACTTTAAAGCATAGCTTGCTATACTCCATGAAAATTCAGACAGTGATCAAGTTATTTATACAGTGCTTCAGTCTGCCTGAAGGCAAAAATCAAAGGATGCTGGTTTTGTCTCATGGCTTTTGTGAGGACTATGCACAGAAAATTGTTCTCACATTTTATAATGTATATAGATGACAACATGAAAAACACCAGGCTGTTCTCTGCCTGAAAATCACTGCATTCAGGGCTCAACATTTTCGAAATTAGCTACTGGATTATAGCCATGCAGCTGTCATTAATCTCATCACGATTTGTGTATCCAATTATTTTAGTCAGGTCCCAGACACATCCTACCCTAATTCATATTGCTTAGATAAAGAAATCAGCAAGGACTGTGCAAGATATAAGCCAAAATGGAGTTTATCGATTTGCTAGTTCAGTCTTAATTCCACTAAAGCTATTGTGAAATTTGATATTGAAGTTCTGGGATGCAGAATTTGTCCCACTATCTTTCTAATACTTTTCTCAATAAAGACATATAAGTTAGGATCCTATTTGTTCTCATATACATACATATTTTCCTATGAAGTCACCCCACAGCACAGTTTAGTGCTTAGAGTACACTTTTGTTTCTGTTTTTGTTCCTCTTTTGAAAAAAATAACTTGGTATATATATTAACATCTAAAAAATTGTTGCGTGACCCTAGCTCTTCTGATTAAAAATAACAGAGGCTCTTAAGGTGTAGATAGCACTTCTTTTCCAACAAGTTAGTCAATCATCTAATATTAGCTGTAGAATGTATAGATTCTATTATCTCACACAGTAAAGGAAAGAAGGGTAAAATAAGCCATCAGTCCAATAATGTCTTATTTGTAATCTAGATTGTGGAGATACTATTGATCTTTGTAGTTAAGAGAGGATGACTCTCAGATCTGCACAAAATGCAAGTACCAGTGGGCTAGTGATAAAAGTGAATAAAGTATTCCATTGATTACTAGCTGATTTCTCCTTAGAGACTACAGCCTGATTTTATGTATTGCCCTCTGCCAACTGAGTACATACAAAGGTAAGTTTCTGAACTCCATTTCAACCCATTTTATCTGGCACTGGCATGAACTGCCAGTTTCAAAGCAGTGTCTAATTCATATCTAAGATTTTTCAAAATTATAGGATAGTTGATTATTTCAACCCATTTTTAGAGAAACATATAGTCCTTAAAAATTAGGAGGTATTACCTGAGTGATCTGGTTTGGGCCCCTTTTGTTATGCATAAGAACCATAGTGGAGAATACTGATGGAAAAAATGCTCAACTCAAAATAAATTCATACACTTGTAAGGGTTTTATGGAGATCTAACAAGGCAAAGTTTTACATTAGTTTTAGTTAGGAATCTTGTCTCTGACACCGTAGGTTCTTCTTCATGTCAAATCACATGCAGTTTACAGTCCACAGGGATTCAGCTTTATTTTACAACTGTCTATTCTATAATACAACACCAGAGAACTGCTTCAGGGACATACACTAGTTTGAAAGATAAGCTTGAATTCTGGAGCTTGAATTAAAATCTGAGTTTGCCCAAAGTATGAGAAATAATGAGGGCTGGAGTTTCAGTTTGGATTTTACAGGAACAAGAAACATCACAGAGTCTAGCCTGGTAATTAGTGACATTTGCTTAATATAGAAAATTGTCACATCAAAATATTTTGTCTTTGTCATTGCTAGATGAATGAAAATTGCATGGGAAAGTTTA
Source organism: Rhea pennata (assembly GCF_028389875.1). Classification (NCBI taxonomy): domain Eukaryota; kingdom Metazoa; phylum Chordata; class Aves; order Rheiformes; family Rheidae; genus Rhea; species Rhea pennata. Next base: position 59,628,208 of record NC_084666.1, read on the forward strand.
TTTTCCACACACACAAAAAAAAGAAGTACATTTCCATAGAGAAACTCATATCTAAGTACCACTGTTTGTAAACGTATACTAATGTGACAATGCTATTTAATAGCTAGTTTCCACTAACTGCTACAGCATGAGCTTGTCATGCCAGGGCCTATGGTATGCTTAAATGCCCATTTGAAGTTAATTAAATGATTCCCATTTACTTCAGTGGGAGCTGGATCGAGCTGTATAGAAGGTGAAGGGATGGGTCAAATCTACCTTTTTTGCCTACACATGTAAAGAGGGACCAAATTCATACCCTTGGTAACACCTGCTTTACCCATTCTTTACTGTATTCAGCTATTCCTGCTGATGCCCAATGTACTTTACAGATGTAACTGAAGTTAGAATTTGAGCCCTCTATGTATTCACATGGCAGACACACATGTGTCTCAAAGAATGTAGTGTGAAATGCACTGTAAATAGTTTTAATATACACTTCTATTATAGTTTAATAAAAATCTTAATCACAATCACCAGCCACTGAGTTTGTCTATTTGTATTCTTCTATCTTTTAAAAATATTTTAAGAAATATATATTTTCTGGGCACAGTACTTTTGTACTAGGTTGATGGGGTTACTCTGTATATTACGTTCTGCTTTTTAGTAGTATTAAAGTCTTCTGAATGTGAAGAGCTTGTTGCTGTCCACAATTCTTTTTAGTAGAATTATTTACATTACTTCTGAGAATCATTTGTCCTCCTTATAGTACAGTTAATAGAGAACAGAGTTAGGTTATTTTCTGTCGTCAAACTGCTGCTTAGTTATTATTTTCTCATTCTTCTCTTTGTACTGTTTTCACGATTTGTAAAATAAAAATGGACAATGTCAATTAAATTTTACTATTCGTTGTTAATATGGAGGTTTAATCAATAATCAATGATTATCTGATAATCAAATTACCGAATTCCACATTGCATTGTTCCTTGATTCAAATAATTGCTTCCATAAATGCATATTTATTGCATATATTAACAACTTCTCTAGGTCCTTCTGCTAGTGAAGGATTTCACTTTTAATTTCAAGATATTCCTAACGTAAGTACTGTCAGATACGATATTTTTTCCCAAAAAAGCAGCAAAAAATAAAATAATTCACTCCTACTAACCGCTAGGGAGTGCTACAGCTACACAGATCAGGAACTGTCAGAAACGAGGCTATTTACTGCACAAGTAGAATTGGTAAATACAACTGCTATAAAAATGCTGTGTGAATAAAGCTGGTCAAGATCTATCCTCATCCTCTTCCCCTAAGTATCAATTTCTGGGGCAATAGCATGAAAGACAGATTAAAACAGTCAACCCAGTGATTTCAAACAAAAGTGTGAAAAACTTACTTCTGACAATAAAGTCTCATCTTGTGTAAACTTCTGATACTAGAAGTAAATCCAGACCAGCGTACTTCTTGGCCTGTTAAGTTCTCTACAGCAACACTTCTAGCCTGTTTCTTTTTCTTTCTTTTTTTTTTTTTTTTTTTTTTTTTTTTTTTTTTTTTTTTAAGTTCTAGGCAAAACCAACAAGTATGTATGTCCCTGACAAACAACAGTCCTATTCAAAAAGTTATGAAAGGCCAGATTTAATCCAGCACAAAACATGAGCACCGTTTGCCCAAACCAACTGCAATTTGCGAGTGCAAACGAAAAACCGTCTGTGTGTGTGTGTGTGTACACATATATACATATACCTATCTCTATATATAAATAAAAAATCACGTAACCATGTGCTGTGGGAACTACAAGCTTTCCACTTCACTCACCAGCCTAGTCATGCTCCTGCTTGCTCTTCACTGGACTACTAAATATTTGAATTCTTTTCTAGGAGGTAGCACAGCTTTTACCAAGAGTATTGGAGTATGTTCCTTACCTACCCCAGAAAAGAATATAATCTTGAATAAGGTGTTTCTTCTTGAAAAGATGAAAAAGAATATTATACCATCTTTTACATCTTGTATAGCCAACCATGACTCTTTCACAAATGGGAAAGACAATGGCCCCTTGTTGAGGCATATTTTTAATAGCAGTAACAGCTTTTGCTGTTCACACATGTGAACATGCAGTTCACATTCTTCTGAAATCTAACCCTGTAAGATTTTTAGGAAATAATTCAGATGTGTTTGCTGCAGTGCCTCTTGAGTTTTAGGATCCTCCATGATCTATGCAGTCAGACAACCACTGAATTTTTCAGCTTTGAGAGTTAAATAGCACTTCTCAGCTCTTACAGCACCGTAATTTTAGAACTTCAATTTCAGCTTAAATACACCACAACAGTTTATAAATATAATAAATTTTCACTTCAGTATTTTCAGTTCAGAGTATCTTGAAATATCTAGCTGCATGTTTTTCCCCCAATATTCCAAAGCTCTATTTTAAGATTGTTTTTTTTAAAAAAAAACATTTGAGAGATTAAGCTGTTTTCCAAACAGCTGTATCATTTTCTGTTCTGAATCACTACTATTAAGATAAAAATCCTCTTTCCTGCTGAAATACCAGGATAATCAAGCCAGCCATAGTCTGCTTCTGCCCACTCAATGGTTCATAAGAGGTAATAGATCTGTACTTTATCTTTACATTGGTTTCTTTTGTTTGTTTTAATCAAACTTTTAAGTACAGTGCTGTAGAAGAATATATATTTTATAGTACACCAGAATGTGTACCATAATACATACATATAGTACACTAGAATACACCTCCTTGAACAATGTTTAGTTGTCCAACACAGGATCTTTAAGAAAAAAAATAGGCATGGTTAACTGGTTAAGAAAAAAATACATGGCTAACTCACTACTAGGTTACACATGATACATTCACATACGGGCATTTCTTCGAACCTTTCTTTGTAGAAGTCAAGTCACTGCCATGAATGATTTTATGATCACAACAGCTTTTCATGGAATAGAAGTGTTATCTTCATTTAACAGATAGAGTGATTAATTTGATTAAGGTCACACAGAAAGTCTGTTTTTGAGCTAGAAGCAGAACTGAAATCTGAGTACTAGTTCTTTTACATAAGATGTGAAGAAAATAATGTTTTGTATTGAAGCCTTCTCTTCCTTTTAGATACATACATATTTAACTATCTGAACCATGAAAGGCTCTCAGCAAAAGTCACTATTTTACAGATGAGATCAGATTAGACTCTCTAATCCAGATAATCGCAATAACCTTTGGTGGAGTTTGAAGCTATATCATAACAAAGAGCATACTGCATGATCAGCAAATAGTTATGTTGAAACAAATGAAAAGACCAGTTCAAATTTTGGAGAACATGAAAAAGACAGATGTAGACTTTCAATACTGTACATTATCAACTTCTTGGACTATAACTCAAATACATTTTTGATTACACCTCATACTATAAACAAAAAGGAACTGCTTTACTAAATTTGCCTGCTACTATCTGCCTAGAAAATACAGGAAAAGAGTGGTAAGACATGCATCTAAATATTTTAGCAACTAGATAAGCCTGACTCAGAGCCCTACAGGTCAACTGACATATCAAACTATATGTGGCAAGTGGCACTAATACTCAGAGATTCATATAACCTTTACAGGAAAAGTACACTGTATTTATATTAACAATGGGTCAATACCACCTCGTCTTCATTGCAACTAGATCATATTCAACTATTCCTGGTTATTTTAGGATTCATTTTAGGATGAACCAACAGATGAAGCAAATATCAGAGCTGGTATAGCTTTAAGAAACTCCTGCATTTTGCTTCTAGATTTTTTTAATCGGGAGTTTACTGGCTCATGCTCTTCAATTCTCTCTCACAACATGCAGCACATGGATAGCAACCATTACACACAAATTAAAGAGTGTATATACACAGATGCATGAGTATAAGCTTTAAGATCCAGAATAGACTACTAACTGATCAGAAAAATGGATACCATACAGAAAATTTCCAAGTAATATTCAAATGTTGAACCTTCATGTTGAACAGACTGCATTATCAACAACAGCTAGGAGAGTCTTCCTGGACCAAAATAGGAATTTAGCAAACATGCAGCTGGGGTAGCACAAAAGCTAGCTTGAGCATGATCTAACCCTGCTGCAATACAGCACCCAATATGTACTTTGAAATTACTTATCCAAGAGATGGCATTAGTTAGGCTAAACCAAGCTTCTTGTTTATAGGCCACTTACAGTTATATTAGAGTTGGATTACTGATGTGAGACCATGCAGATATACCCTAAAGTAATGATCTGGGGTGTTCCACCAAGTTACAGGGATTTGATTTCAGACCCCATTTCCATTGTCTTTAGTACATTTCATACTGTAACTGCTAAATCTGCAAGTTAAGTGCATATCTTAAATACTTTAATTCATGAAATAAAACTGAGTCAACAGAAAGCAATATAGGTATAATAGGAGAAAAGAAAGAATTAATTGCCATATCAATATAAATGTGAGTATTATCTTTTAAATGTATGGTAAAACTTAATGATAAGGGAACCAGATTCACTTAAATGTGCCCAAATCTCTTTACAATCCATGACACCTAGAAGAATCATCCAGCAAAACACATGCACAAGTCTGCCAATTCAGTTCGTAAATCCCTGAGAGAAAGCAGTTAATCTGCATATCTTTAATATGATTCACATGTCTTATAATATATATAATTTATATAATAATAAGTATATTTTATGTTTATGTTGGCCCTGAGTCAATGATTATTCCGTGAGTTCTACTGTCCTACCTAATTTTAGGCTGAATAACTTGAAGACAAGCCACAAAACAATAAATGGGATAGAATAAAGTAACCCACTGTAAAAACATTCTTGCCACCCTGATCTTTGGAATCTCACGGTCAATTAATTTTCACAGTACAGTCTGATGTGACATGTTCTTGGTTATCAGAGATTGGCATGATGAGATTAGTGTGACCATATAAGTTAATAATTTCTATTCATTGACCTCACTCGAAGATCAAACTTCAAAAGTTATGCTGTTTTGTGGCCTAGTCATAGTATTCTGAAACTGAAAAGTTGAAGAATAAGCCAGGAAGAAAGCCATTAAGCCAAAACCCACCACCTTCATGTTCTGAATGCAACCAGCAATACTAAAAAAAATTTTTTTTCAATGCATTATCTAAGCAAAAACTGTAGATGTGAAAATTGTACAAGAAAAGGCTACACAGAAAAAGGAGAAAGCTTGTGGAATATTCAAACGTAAAAAAAGAAAATTTATAAAATGATTTTAAACATAACTTTAGAAGTAAAGCTAACTGGAAAATAGCTTTTATATAGAACTCAAATTTGAATAAGGTGTACACAGGAAGATTTTTACATGGATGAAAACTCAATCAGATTTTAGTGTGCTAATATTCCCGAACAACTCATATAAACTGTGAGAGAGGAAAAAAATACAGCTGCTCGTTCTGTTGCTGATGTTTTACCAGACCTCAGAAAAAGAATAGTTGTTTATGCTGTTACTGCTACACTAATATAGAGAATGTAATGTAATTGTATATATTTTAAATGTAATTCATAAATCTTAAATCAGAATTATGAATGTAATTCATAAATATTGACCATCTGTGGAGAGTCTTACTTAACTGACACATCTGTGAGGCTGAGGATTCTGAGGATTCTGAGGATTCATACCTACTAAAAAGTGCAAGGAAAGGAAAACAGGACAGAAATGTAAAGCTGAAATGTAAATTCTGAGGATTCATACCTACTAAAAAGTGCAAGGAAAGGAAAACAGGACAGAAATGTAAAGCTGAAATGTAAAATTCAGGAGCCCACTAATTGCTGTTCCCATGGTGAAGGAGAATGGTGTTGGCTAGCTAGCTACACTGCTGAGAGAGATCAAAGGACCACAAGGGGGGAGAGGCACCATTTCTTCTTCTGAGAAGAAAAATGTACCTGATACACACATAAGTCTCAGTTAATTACAACCCTTTACAGAAGATCCTTGTCCTTTTCTAATGCTTAGAAAAATTACTGGTTAAGTTTGATGTAGAAATTCATGCCTAAATTGTGGGGCACCACTACTCTGAGTTATTTTTTCAGGATTAAAGAACATGAAATGGATTTAAATCAAGGAGAATAATCAGTAACAATAATTTTATTTAAATATATAAATATTATTTTAGACATTTTAGCATTTCTGAAATCAAATGAATCAGCAGGTTCTTGAAGAGAACGCAGAGCCCACCTAAAAAGTAGAAAACTCTTGAAATGCTCAAAATAAATGGTAATTTTCTGTCTTTTTGTTAATATTCCATATACTACTGAAATAATGTGAATTATAGTGCCACTTTAGTTGGCACTCTACATACTTCCATTATTCAGATAGAGTATTTTCAAAGTAGCTGTCAGTAAAAAGAAAGGCAAGACAACAGGATTGGCATTCTTTGCATATGAAAATACTGTACATTATACATATACATGTACATATATTACATATACATATTCTTCTACTTATATCTGAGCTGTTGCACAGCCTCACTTTTCTACTGAATTCAAGAAAAATGATTCAAACATTGCACTACATCACTGACAGAAGGAACACTTCTGCAAAAACTATGAAGACAATAGAGTTGAAAATTAACTGCTAATCAACAATAACTTGCATGAACTATAGATATCAGATATTTTTATTTACGGATATACTGCATACATATAAAATATACATGGGCAATGATAAATACAAAGGGTCAAGGTATGCTCCAATGCAGTAGAGATAATCAGATTAGGAAAAAAAAAACCTCATTTTGCCCATTTTCTAAAATGGCTGAACAGTAATATAGGTATAATTATCACAGCACTAGACATAAGCTACGATGCCTTCCGAGACACTGAGCTCAGACTGAACACCATGCTAATACAACTACACATCGTCTACCTTACAGTTGGCCGATTTTTATCCAGTTCAGATTACAGGGCAAGTATGCTAGCAGGGACTTATTTCCCTAAATCAAATGTCTTACTAGCACCATTCACTACTCCAGCTCAGAGTGAGATTAAGTACTTCAATGTTGTCCAGCATACAAGATCATGACCACAGAATTCTAATATTTTAATTATAAAGACAAGATATTTTTCTACCACAAACTATGCCTACTTCTTTGCAAAGATCATTTTGGAACTTTTATGCAAGTCTAAGTGATAAAAAGAACTGTATGAAAAGGTAGGAAGAAACTGCATGTAAAAACTCTTTAAAGAGACCTAAATGCTGCTGTTATGTAGGTGTTTTGAGGTACTTCCCTCATCACCCCCACTAAAGAAAGAGCAAATAGGCTGGAAGTCTTTCATCTGACAGGCTTCTTTATCCTGAAAGACAAGCAAGAGGCAGAAGAAAAAAGAAAGAATAAGTATCTACTACAGGAAGAGTGTCAGACTCTGCCTCTTCCTATCTCTAGAAAAGGGAAAAGGCAATTCTCAGACTGAAAGACTGCAGCTTTGAGGGAGGGGAACTACAATAACTTGGACTTTGGAAGATCAAGGATAAACTCAGCCTAAAGAGAACATATGCCCACAACCCCAGTCCTTGTGGCTTGTGGATAAAGCTTCCCATAGTGAAAAGGGACTTGGCTGTGGATCCCTGTTCTCTCCCAGCCGCACTAGCTCACCAGGTTAGTGCTCCAATATGTTCAACACTGCCCTGAACTGGGGGCTGCTACTCTGCCCTCATAGGAATTGCTCATTTGGTAAGTGAGATTCTTCATATTTTCTCCTCTACCCCACACAGTTTAAGCAAAATCCCAGGCTAGGAACAGCCACTGCGTATGAGCAGATGGCTCACTTCAACTGAAATGGATAAGGGAACACCCATAAATGCAGCTCCACTGGCAGATATGAGATAACCTCTGACAGAGAGACAAGCTACTGCAGGGATACCACAGGTATAGCTGTCCACAACTATGAAAATGAGGTGTCCACAACTGCCATAGACTAGTTTACACCAAATTCCATGTTTCAGGAGACCAAAGGGTCTGGAAAAAATTATTTCCGAGACATAGCCAGCTTCTAGCACCCTGTTTCAGCAGCTAGTATGGTGCTTTTCCATACATCACTTGTAACAACAGGAATAAACACTCTGGCTTAAAAAAGAAAAAAACAAAACAACAGGTGAGAGATACTTATCAAGCCATTTTCTCCAGTCTGTTGGCTGGATTAATATTGATTGCAAAATGAAGCTGAGTGAAATAATAATAATAATAAAAAAAATCACACTGTCCTGGTATCGCTAGCAAAGTTCTGAATTCATAATTACACTTCCAGTAAAACTTCACCTTCTAGGCTGGAATCCAACATCTAATACTTTATGAAAACAAAAAACATTGATAAAATTATTTGGCACAACTTACAGCCTGTACACCAACCAAAATCCAACCTGGCATTCAAGATCTACATTATTTTAAATCTAATAGCAAAGCGGATGCAATGCACTTTGAATAGAGTAATTATGACCCCAATTTGCTACGTTCAGAAGTGGGCTCTATAGATTAACTTAGCTTCAAGTTGTATCATTTTGAGAAGAAGGTGTATTCACAAAAGCTAACTGAGAGGAGGCTCTTACTCTGCATTATTCTTGAAGGAGATTAATTAGAGACCTATGGAAATCAACCACATCTCTACTTAGCTGCACATCTTTCGCTGCTGTAAGAACAGATATATGCATATCACATTCACCATGTATGTTATGATTCAGAAAATTTATCTTAAATAATAAACTGCTTAGAATTTAAATTACTAAAGAGCTTTAAACTATCTAAAGATTTAAAGACATCACAATTTTCATAACTCAGTACCAGACAAGAAGCAAGCAAACACTTCTCTGAAACAACCTGCAGGCACTCAGTAAATCCTCTGTCCTATGCTTATTACTTAGAGTAGAACAGGTTTCTACAACAAACTGTATCAGACAAAGTAGAGGCTTGTGGTCAGTTTGCTGTGAATAAATATATATTCTCCAGTAGTATAAAGACTCTCTCAGAGCATAAAGTTCTATGCAATAAAGAGACAGAAAATGTCAATAAATTTTCTAAGTGTAACTATTGCCTTCATTTGGCAGCTGATTTTTACTACAACTCAAATATGGTAAGATGAATGTATTAGCCATGCTTTAAAAAAGAAAAAGACGATGAAGAGAATATTGTCATGATTTACTGGCACGAAAGGAGAGTTTCAGTGGGCAGGGTGGTTACAACTGGACATTTAATTAAACTACAGTAAACTTTACCTTGAAAAGATCAGCACACCACTTGAGCTTTAGCCAGCCACATCATCCTGTAAAATGCTTTCGAGATAAGCCAGTTCATAAATTCTCTTAGCAAAGCTCTGCTACTTCAGGAAAGTCCTTCCTCAGACAAAAACATGGCATTTAATGGTACTTGGAAAGTAGACAGAAATGAAAACTATGAAAAGTTCATGGAGGCAATGGGTAAGCCTTACTTTTCCAATTCCTTCTAAAAGGGTAATATCATTATTACTGACTACAAACTCTATCTGCCTATGAACTACCTTCTTGCTATCCTGTCAATTTGCTGTCTGATGTTCTGCTTTTGTTTAGTTTCCTGTATTTATTTTCAAAATATTTTATTTTTCCTCTTTAGGGAAAAAACAGTTACTGGGAAAGGTTACGACTTCCAATACACTATGTTTATCTAAAGTAACTTAAGTAACTCCAGTAGAGTTGTTTCGTATTTACATTTTGTATAAGGTAGAGGGAGGAATCTCTAAATCTGCATTTTTCTGGAAAGGGCTCCAAGAATTTGAATAATTAGATTGAAGTAAAATTCTACAGCAGAATATTATTTTTGATGACATGCTATAAGCTGGTCTAAAAATTACAAAGAAAGGAAATCACTAACCTTAACTGTTATAGAACACAGGATTCAAGACATTTTAACATCTTAATGCTTATTTCAAACTTGTATAAACTGAGTGTAACAGGGATATAAGCATTACAGTTAGATACTGTTTTGTGTCAAATCTGTACTGCTGAAAATGACTTCATAAAAAGGTGAAAGAAAATAAAAATCTGGACCAAAGTACTGGGATAAACTCGCTTACCCCTTCAGAAGCCACTGAAAAAAGATACAAATATGATGCTCTAAAGTATTTTTCTAATTGATATTGACTTTTTTAGGTGTTAACATAATGAAAAGGAAGTTAGGAGCCCATGATAATCTGAAGATCATTATTCAACAAGATGGAAACAAATTTACTGTCAAAGAATCAAGCACCTTCCGTTCCATAGAAATTGAATTCACTCTGGGAGTCAATTTTGAGTACAGTCTAGCTGATGGGACAGAACTTACTGTAAGAGACTTTTTCATATGGTAATAACTTTATGAAGAACAGATTTGAGAAGAATTATTTGTCTTTCTATTTTTTTTAACATAAATTTAAACTTCTAAGGTCTTTTAAGGTTGATTGCCCACATACGTTTGCAGCTTATATAGAAAAACACGTTAGTCTCAACTGGTAATGGAACTACACTGTAATATGAAGCTCAGGGCTAGATACAGTGCTCAAAAAGCAGATTATCCAGCAACTCTCACATGCTGAAACCCAAGCCATTGCAATTATATTGCTTGTAAGACGTGACCCAGATCAAAGAGTGGGTATTTGTAAGAAACTGCTTTTTTGGCCATAATTCATTAAAATAAGGTGAACTGACCACTAAAAATAATAAAAAAACTACTAGCTTGACTAACATGCAATTAAATAAGTTAGAAGTAGTTTTATTAAATAGTCCATTTTTACAATGTTGAAGTTTGACAATGTCAAAAAAAGCATCTTATCATTTCAATCTCTTCCTACTTTTAGACATTGATGCAGTCTTTATGTGAAATCAGTGTTATCTTTATTATTTTTCCCCATCACAGGGCTCCTGGAATACAGAAGGAAATAAACTTATAGGAACATTTACTAGAAAAGATAATGGAAAAGTACTCAAGGCTTTCAGAGAAATCATAGGCGATGAACTTGTTCAGGTAAGTTAAGCAATCCCTCGCAACTTCAAATTGTAATGAACTGAAACATTTTCAACGCTGTTCCAAAGAAAGGAAATACTTTCTTCAAATAACCTATCTCTAGTTAAAATTCTCAGAGTAATCTATCAAAATTTAAACTTTAAAATGAAATTGGCAAGATGAGATTTTTGTGGTTTCCTACCAATGTGAACTGTATCTCACCAGTGCATTCTGAATTCTGTGAATAGAAGCTATCATATTATACACATGCATATTCTGACTGAAGGTCCTTTTCCAAGTGTCTGCCTTATCCAAGTCTTGCTATGGCAGCATCTATGTACTACATTTAACAGTTGATACAAGCCCTTTTAAGACAAACTTAGGCTTAGGTTTGGGGGCTTGGGGAGGGGAGGGACTAAGGGAAGGAGCTTGATACAAAAAGCTACTGCTTCACAACTCTGTGGTAAAGGCAGAAACTGAACTCTAATGTTTTAAGATCCTCTGCACTATCTAATCACAAGCTTCTTAAAAAAGAATTCCATGGACAGGTGTGAGATTTGAGATACCAAAAACATACAGTCTAACCGTTCAGTCTTTCTTCATAACTCTATAATAGCAGTCACATAGATGAAGCTTGTTAAATAACAGCAGTGGGAATATGGCATTTGAACTTTTTTCCCCCCAAGCTCTCAAAAGTTTTCTCGTGGTCATACAAACACCTGTATAGAGAATTTATGCCTATTGACAATAGGCTCCTTTTCTTAAGCTTCTCTCCTCACAGCACTTACTAGCAGTCTATAGGCCTCCACAAGGCCACCTGTTCCAATTAATCAGCCACTATCAACTCTCTCTCAATAGAATCTGCAAAATAAACTTTTGTAATAACAGTTACTGATTCTCTTAATTTCTTAACAGACTTATATGTATGAAGGAGTTGAAGCCAAGAGAATCTTCAAAAGGGGCTAAATACTTCATCCAGAGCAGGACCAGAAACAAAATCCAATGGAAAAAAAAATCTCGTATATCCTCTGCTTTTTTTCCTTTTACTCCTCACAGCAAAAATTGTGATTACTCACCCTGATGAAAACATAGGCCACTTTCTTACATTTAGTCTTTTGCCTTGATTACACAACCTCAATTACAATTTGCTGTAAGTACTGAAATGCTACTGGCACCAAGCCTTACATGTCTGAGTGTCATACCATTAAGGGCTGTGGAAACGATTTTCTACAGATGGAAACCAGGTATTATTTTTGGACTGATTCTCAAATGGCAACTTGGTTTCCTTACCATAATACTTAGACTGATAAAAAGGTTTCTATGTGTATTGAATATTGTGTAATAAGGATTGTAAAATCTGAAAGAACCCTGAAAACACCTATGCCTCTAAGATTACTTATATGTACAGAACAGAAATAAAAATATTGAAGGTAACTTAAAAAAGAGAAAGAATGACTTTAGACTAAGTTGACTTTAAATACTGGTGCTTCTCACAAGTGATAAATATGCATAATGTTCTGCTCACGTTGTCCAGTCTGCATATGTTGATTTTAATTCAGCCACACCTCCCTTGAGCCACATCGTTTGCTAAGGTTTGAGGTAATAATAATTCATCTTTTAAGGAGCATCATTAGTTTAGACCTGCGTTGTCTCTGTAATCACGCCTCGTTGTGTTAATCTAGTCCTGTTCCTATTCTATGAGGCAGCCTGCTTTCCAGCCCTCCATCCTTTCTGATATGTGTGGAACATACTTCCATGCTGCAAGAACTCTTATTCCTCAGTAAATATTCCTTGATACTCTTTTCTTAGTTTCTGAGGTTTTTGCACCCATGTTTCTACTATCATAATTGGGGGAGGGGGAGGGAAGCTGATCGACATACAAACTTTGCAGAAAGGTCAAAAGTACTGTGTGGAACCTGAGGACAGCCTTCAGTTTTAACCCAAAACACAAATGTAGCCTTATCTGTAACATCTCACAGCACCTCATCACAGAATTCCCTGATGACAGCATGTGGCTAGATAATCTTCTGCCACATGCTTATCAGTATGCTACTACAGCATCCCTTATGATTTTAAGGCTTTTTTTAAAAAAAAAAAAACTTCACAAAATTTATTCTATTATTTTCTTGGCTCTCTTTGACTGCCTTTTTCCCGGGCATAAATGAAGAAAAAAATAAAAACAAAACATTTTTTTCTTCAGTTATTTCTACACTTCTCTAGCCTATAGTTTTGTTGTCTTCAGAGTCTCATAGCTCCCTCTACCGGTAAAATGCTCTCGCGACTCAAAAAACGTTCAAACTAGGATTAGCACATATCACTCTTTAATTATAAATTGTTTTTTCCCCTCCAAATATTGGTTGCATACAATTTCCTGTGTGATTATTTTACACAATCTTCTTTCAGTGGACAGATATATCACATCACAAATAAAAAAAATATTACCTTAAACAGTACTTCACTTCAGTAAAGAGATGTAAAATGGGAAAACAAACTATGAAAGAAACAAACAAAAAATCCTAAATCACAAACTAAAATGCTACAAAATTCGGTGCATCTCTAAGTTGTATTCCTTAGATGCTAAAGCCTTTAAAAAGGAATAACATTTTGCAGTAAGCTCCATGACAGCTTCTTTTACTAAGGCGATGTGCGTACAAGTAGACTAAACTGTAAAATAGAGGCCCTAAACATTAAATTTCCATTACAGGGTTTGACATTCATTATCAGCTGTATGTCATTAGTGATTCTAATTGTAGAGAAACATATTATGACTATGTCTCAAAGGTTTCAGGAAATTGGAGGAAGCCATTTTATTTCCTTGGAGACTTTACTGGCTGTAAGGAAAGCTGTATTATATTTCCAAATCTGTTCTCTGTTTCTTCCCTAAGTATGCTGACTCTTTAACAGTCTCACACCCTTCCAGTTCAAAAAGCCAAACCTTACCCCATGCCTTTTATCAACACACTTATCTCTACCACACCTGCAGCATAACATACATTGTTTCAGGGTTATTTTGATCTGGATTACTGGATCTGTTCAACTGATTGGCTACAATAGGAAAGTATAATTAACAGGATTTTTTTCTGTCAAATTCTTGAGAAATTATTCTAGTAATTTTGGATTACATACAAGACCATGAAGTGAAAAGTAATGTGATATAAAAAAAAATCCAAAGATACAACCTGGAAAATATTTGACAACTGTAAATATTGCAGACTGATGTGGTCAGCAGCTGTTTTCAATATACTTGCAAAATGAGAAAAAAATCTTTAAAGACTCAGTCTCCAGTATCTGAGCTAGAAACAGCAGTAAGTGTTGAGGAGGAAGGTACAAATCTGGCAGTAGTACACTTTGGCAGATGAACCAGTAGGATCATTATATTAAAAGACAAATGAGATAGTCTAGTAAATTTGATTAAGAGACTTCTGTTTTTTGTTTTTTTCAGAATTACATTCCTTTGCAACCTAAGAGGAAATAGTTTACCTTGAGAAAGCTGCAATCCACAGCTCCCTTTGCTCAAATTAAATGTATTTGGGCATAAGGAGGGAAATACTAATATTCCCTTATTATTATTCCTCAAAAACTCTCTAACGTAAATTAAAGTTCATACTTATTTGTAATTATACTACTGACTGAAGGAAAATAATTATCCCTAAATGCATGCTTATGAGTTGCTAAACTCTGATCAGGTATTTCCCACCTGCTATCTGCATAAGTACTGCTTTGTTTCCTAGTACTATGACACAAAGTGTAAATAACTACAGTGAGGAACTCTTTATTTAAGACACAAAAATAAGGACACTCCTTTGAATACTGGCTAGTCTAAGCATGCTGCATCTATCTGTGCAAGGGTAGTATGCCTGAACTACATTGGGCTATGCACTTAATTTCTTTTAGCTCATCAGCTGAGTCTCACAGTGTTATAAATAAAGCTCACAACTTACATGAATTATTCTATGCTTATTCAGGGTGTGAAAGTTCCATTAAGCTTTCAAGCATAGGAGCATCACTTAAAACTATTTTAGGATCCCTAAATATCTTTGCACAAACATTTCCTAGATGCTACTTCAATCTTCTCAAAGGGATCGTCGGCTCTCCAAGAAGCCCCATCAGGAAAAAGCCTTTGTAAGTGTTTATTTCCTTGAAAGTTCTAATACAGTATCTTAACAGGACCAACATGATTTAAAAGGACGGACCAGCTGTCTTTCCCCGTACCCTTGTTTCACCTGGCCAAGTGCCCAAGGAGTGGCAGGGAGCAGCAAGTACTGGTACCCAAGTACCACCACAGTAATGACAGCCACCAGCTCAGACAGGCTCGCAGCCTCCAGAAGCTTCAGCCTTCTCTCAACACTAGCAGTGGAAGCAGAGGCCCTTGCCTGTGTCCGTAGGGCATATCTTTACCACACGTTAGCCAAGCTCTGCCACAAAACTACCTGGGCCTCTCCTCGCCACCAGCTCCTCAGCACACAGCCCGCCTACACGACACAGGGTACACTCCTTCGCGGCGGGAAGGCCGCCCTCTGCCACAGGTGACGAGGCCACTCGCCCGACGGGGATGTGCGGTCACCGCGGCGGCAGCCCGGGGGGGGGGGGGGCGGGGGGCGCAAAAGCAGCGCCGGCAGCGGCGCGCGCGCACGCCAACGGTCGCCAACGGCAGTCCCCGAGGCGGGGCGTCACGTGAGGCGCGTGGGCCGCGGGTGCGTTTGCGCAGGGGCGCGAGGGTGGGGAGCAGTACGTGCGCTCCGCTCTCATTGGCTGCCGGCGCGGAGAGGCGGTTGGCGCCCGCGCGGTTGGGCGGCGCCGTTGCGTGGCGCGGCTCCCGCCAGGGAACATGGAGGCGGCGGCGCGGCCGCGGCCGGAGGAGCTGCGGCAGCAGCAGGAGGGCGCGGGCGCGGCGGCGGGCGGCAGCCGAGCGCTGTCGCTGTCGGGGCAGTCGTACTGGCTGGACCTGTGGCTCTTCGTCCTCTTCGACCTGGCGCTGTTGGTGTTCACCTACCTGCTGCCCTGAGGGCGCGGGCGCAGGTGAGCGGCGGGGTGGGGCGGGCTGCGCGGCGCGGCGGGGCCGAGCCGTGCGGGCGGCGGCGCTTGGGGCCTTGGCAGGCTGGGTACGAAAGGCAGCGCCGCTGTGAGGGAGCATCCGCAGGGCCGCGCGGGGCGGGAGGCCGCGACCCGGGCGGCAGAAGCAGCGCTAGTGCCAGTTGTTCTGAAACGACGAGTGTCACGGTTCCAGCCGCTCGATGCGGACTCGACAGTCCTTAAACCATCTGGTTACTGTATGCTGGTAGCTAGCCCTTGCCACCCGAGAAGAGCAACAGAAATAAGTGTTCACGGTAATAAAACCCTGAAGCAGTTCGCGTAGATGTGTGCATGCCAAAGACGACTGAAGAAATGTAAAGGTAATTCCACATAACTAGCAGGGGTTTTTTAAAGAAAATTTATAGTAACTATTCTTTGATCTGAGCCCCTGCTTGGTATTTCTTTCATGTTTGTTTTATCTTCCAGAGGACTGTATACCACTGCAAAAGTACCCAGACTTTCTCTTTATAGAGTCACTGCCTAATCACCATGCTGCACCTTATGAAAACAGAGCGGAAGAGGAGGCCTGTTTGTGCACTATGAACCACTGGGATCACAACTTGTATCTGAATGCAAATGACTTCATACATATTTATTTATGTGCTGATCACAGCATATCCCCAGATATATCACAACTGATATTGTTTAGGTTTTTAGGGCTGTCTGTACTCTGTTTTTTCTCTCTGTAGTCTAAACTGTGCCTTAATATAAGACAGCTTGACTGTGCTTTTGCTTTTAGTGCTCAAAGATTTGTTAAGTGTAAATGGAAATATGTACTATTTGAATAAAATCAACTGAAAGGACAGACTGTAAAGTGGCTGAGAGTAAAAAACAGCTCTTGCATAGACTGAAGTTGCAACTTGGACTCTTTTCTCTACAGAGGAAACTTATTCCTTACTGCTTTACCTTCAAGAAGTTAATCACAATATTTTGATGCTACCCCTGTGGCTTTCTATTTTACCTTTCTCTCTTTTTACGGCAGAGTGCTTCAGCAAGTACCATGCCTTTTGAAATACGCCAGCATCTAACAGTAGTAGCCCACTGTCCTCAAATATCTTAGTGATCTAGATAAAGGAAGTTTTGATTTTTTTCGTGCTATGAACAGTAGAGGGGACTTACGAAACTTTCCAAACAATGTTGAATAAAGGAATATTTTACATTCTAGGGAAAAGAAAAAGCCTACATGAGGTCTTTACTTCACTAGCTTTTACCTGATAAAGTTGTGGGGGAAGACTGCCCTCAGTTATGAGCAAGGGCAGTTCAGTTGTCTTCAATATTTTTTTCCCTTGTGACTATTGTCCTCTAAGAACGAGGATTCATATGAATTTCAGAAATAAATAAAATATAAATAGACACCAAAGACTTTGAAGCAGTAGGGTGTTTCAGTTCTCTCTAACATATCGCATGAAAAAAGGCCATTACCAAATTAAAGGTGGTTTAGGGCACAAAAATGGGCATATTTTATTACAGAGTTCTCTCTCTCTCTTTTTTTTTTTTTTTTTTTGTCAAAAAGAAAAGCACTGTTAATTGGAGTTCTGTCTTCACGTTATCAAACCTGTATGTTCAGAAAAAAGTTTAAGACTTTCCTAAGAACTGAGATGCTTTGATCTGGCTAGCACTTAAAGATCAGGACCACTAGACCATATGGAAAAGGAGTTAGGAACACTGATAAAACTACTGATGCATAGTGCTAAAAAAGCTAAGTTGTGATTGATCCCATTCTCATATTAGAAAAACAGTTTTTCAAATGAAGTCATTAAAGAAGTACAAGACTGCTCATATTTCTGACTGCTGCCACTGATACACAGTTCTGTTTTTTCCTCCTAACAAAAATTTTCATAGCGCAATTTGAAGGGAACAACATATTGAGAAGGCACTATGTAGTACTGTTCCATTTCTCATTTGTAAAGACACCAGATATCTAAGAATACATCTTAGCTGAATAGCCTTTGAAAAGCTAGAAGAAATTTCTGCAGAGAAGACTGAGGCTCATTCAGCCAAGTCTGACATAGAAGGTTTTATAGGTATCAGAAAATTTAAACATTAACAAAAGCCAGACTTCTGAGGCATTGAGCTATTTGATACACTCCTTGAGCACCTGAACATGTATGTATATACACACAAATTTTTACTTACCTCTCTCAGAACAAAGCTGGGAAGTCAGAAAGACAATCAGGATAGCTAATCAAGCAGTTGTCACTTGGTATTGAAATTGCTTTATGCATTTCAGAGCTATTTGGAAAGCTAAAGTAATTCTACTGGTTTTATAAGCAAAAATCAGAAAATGATTCTTACTGTTCAAATAAGGTAGCTGGGGCACCATCTCTTCAAAAGTTTGGATCATTACTAGCAGTATTATCTGTCAGTGCATCAAAACATAATTCTAGAAGCCCAGGATTGTTTAGAAAAACATAAGAGTACAAAGAAAGCACAAAAGACAAAGACACTTTAAATTTTATCTGATAGTTTGAACAAGCAAAACTTTGCAAGAAAATAATTCTAAAGACTGAAAAATATATTAATTACAAGACTTGTTAAATGTATTTACTGTTACAAAAGTTGCCTAGGCTCTTATACAAATCTATAGCCAGAAGGGGACATTTATAAAAAAATAAATAGGCACCCTAGGTAAGTCAAAACAAGTTTTCACATATCTGTTAGCAAATATTACATACATACATACATGGAGTGCAGAGTCAAATATAAAAACAAAGGTGTTTCAAATAGCTGTCTATATACTATTATAATTAAATACCTGGTAAACACAGGTCACACAAAAAGCTGTCTAGCAAGATTTGTTTCAAGCAAAGCAAGGAGACCGAAGTACATCTGAATTACTGCAGCTATTTTAAAAATCAGTAAGTTTACCAGCTGTGCTTACTGGAAACCAGATTCATTGGTATCAATAAAATAGGCATTCGTATTGCTCATTGTACAGAAGTATTAACATTGCTATGCATGTTTAAAAATAACTTCTAACATCATTGTTCACAGTTGTTGCTGTGCTGTTTATACATAAAAATACTGTCATTTCAAATACAGGATTTTTGCAAACATTTTACAAATTATACATTATTTACAAATTCCAATACTAAGCTTCATTTTTACACAAGTATTAGAAGCTAGCTTTACTTAACTGGCTATGTATAGTATGTAACACAGCTGTGGAAAAACTACATTTTTTTTTTAAAACAAGTTTTCAAATCTCTTCCAAAAATATTTAGGGATCTTCCAAGTTCTTACATATTCAAGATTCTTCTTCTAGCAAACATATTCAAACATGCAGAATTTGCACTACAAAATTCAGATTAAGTGCTACAAGAAATTTTGAGCAAGAAGGTAGAAATACGAGGATTAATCTGAGATAACTTGGTTTGTTGCATATATCATGTTCCAGTTTCGCTATGTTACAAGTAGTTAAAAAAAAAAAACCCTGATCTTGACACAGAGCAACCAAAACTAGTGTTTAAATGTATACCTTGGATAATCACACTAAAACAGCTGTCAACATTTGGTTGAAGCACTAGAACTCTCACAAGGTACATAAACATATGAAAGCCTTTCTGACCAACAGTGCAAGCATAAGCAAGAGTGTTTATCGTGCATATTTAACCTTCTTGCATTAGTTTCATAACTAAAAGGCATATATGTATAGATGTAATCAGCACCACCTGAAATTTAAGTTAACACGCTAATATGAGTATTTGCAAAATTCAGCTTTTTTCAGATAGTGCCAGGGTTTGCTAACATTACTTCTTAAGTGTACGTTGTTCAACGGTATGATACACTGGAACAGAAGTCTAAGCCTGTCTATGTCTCTGACACAGTGGGTCATTCACATACTCACAGCTGCCACGAGGGTGAAATCCTATTCTCCTTCCTTCCCCCACTGGGCCACACACTGGGCCTAAGCAATCACTAAATACTTCTGTGAACTGATTTAACTTATTAACCACATAAAAGCTAGATAATCTTTTTCCTTATTAGTGAAATAAATCAAGTTTGCAAAAGGCATCGTAAATGCCTGAGCTGCCAAAATTGCAGGGCAGAGTGCTACAGCAGAGAGGAACCTCTACTTCTCACGCCACCTCAGACACCACAGTCTGAACAGCTGCAGGTTCAGTCTGATCTAGTAAGATGCTATTTACCATTTGTCAAACTGCTCTGAAGAGAAAAAAGGTTTATATGTCAGTAAAATCAAAATGTCCAATCCCTTAAACTTAGCTCAAGATGTCAAGCTGAAAAAAGATATGGAGTTTAATAAATAGCAATGTTGACTTTGCATTCAACTAAGAGAAACGGTCTGAACTGAACATGAATATTAACTATATACTTAAGATCTTACAAAATGTGTCTTTGACAGTTGTATGATACTTCCATATTTTAAAATTAGCATCCTATTCTGCAACATCAATTTGTGGTTAAATTGGATTTTAGTAAGTTAATTAGATATCTTACAGGGGGAACAATTCTGATAAATATTAGTTTAAAAATGTATACAAACACATGTATATTATTAATAGGATAGTCTACTCCTCTGGTTAATTTGAATTCCCTTTAAAATCTTACCTAACACCTGCAAACCAGAGCAGCTCTAAAAGAATTATTATTAAGGCTTTTTAAATACCAAGTTATAAATTCTCTGGGTAAACTAGTATTAAAGACACTTAAAGGTTTGTGAAAGCACAGATTCTCACAGAAGTCAGTTGAAAGAACAAGTAACAGGTCCTGTTACTTACCAGGAAAAATACTGCTCCATTATAACTACATGTACTGCATTATATATGGTAGTATGCTTATCTTTTTTGTTAGTCTAAGCATTTGCAGGTTGTGTTTAGTGTCCAGGGTCTGATGGAACACTCTTTAAACTGCAACTATTTAAAACTTCTTTAAAAATTAGTAACATCTAGTTGATCCCAATGCTATAAGATACATACAACCCAAAGGGATCATTTACAATATAAATTGTAAAAGATAAAGCCAAATAATGGAGGTAAACGTTAAGGCAACAAGAGTAATAAATCAAAAAATCAGAAGCTTAGCACCTCTCCTCTGTTCATCTCTACTTGTATATTCATTGAAACAGTCGTAACTCCTAAGTAGGTACCTGGTTGCCTGTACCTTGCTTACCACACAAACAGATTCAAGGTTCCTGTCCATATATAGACTATATGAAATGCAACAGTCAGATCCAGATTGTTTTTAATCTATCGACTGCAGTGTATGCCCTCTACATTTGCCTTGTATCTTTGCTCAGATGTGGGATGACTGGGCCCAAGAGTAGCGTGGTAAGTAGCATTCAGTTCTGTTCCAGTTGACGGTAGATGCTTTTCTTTGTGAAAGCCTCCACAGTCTGTAAAATACAGCTTGGGTCGTTGATGATATTTCATCCTATATGTGTCAGTCATACAACTATCTACTGAAAAGTAGGTTGTTAGAGATACACTGTCATTTGCATCTGCATAGCTAGCACTTGGTCCTGCATGACAAGATCCTTTCTTTAGGAAGTTTTCAGACACAGTCCAAAAGTCATTAACTGATAAGCTAGGTGAAGAATCTGGTTTATGAACAAACAGCTCATTCCCTTGAAATGGCTCTTTAAATCTTTCTTCATTTGTAAATACATTTGCTTCTGATGCAGATTTTAAAGGTGTACCTGTTTGCCTTCCAAGATTATTTGGCAACACTTCTGTCAATTTTACATCTGCTCCCGAGTTATTTTCTGATCCTGGTGAAATATTCATAGCATATTTCTTTGGAGGTAAAGGAGGGGGAAGATTCTGGTAAACCGCTTCAGGCACCCAATGTGCATCCACCCTTCGGAGAGAGTGCCCAGCGTGCTCACCAGGAGGGGGCAGCACCGCAGGCAGTTCTGACAGGTTTTGGGGCACCAAAGGCGACAAGCCCAGCTTTGGGACAAAAGTTCTTGTGGGATGAGGCTGCAGCTGAGAAGAGTGGTGAAAGTCATTGTTGATGGGCCTCCTTCCGCAGATGTTTTCTGTATAAGGGTGGGGTATACTATCAGCAGAAGCAGAATATATTGACACATTCATCTTCTCACACTTGTCTGGGTTAAGCCACTCTGAAGAAGTTTGTTCATTTGCCTTGTTCCTACTTTCCGTCTTAATGTGGTCTTTAAGAACTGGTTGTAGAGCTGATGATGGGAAAAGTTTCCTATTAGTCTCAGGCCTTTCAACTCTAAAATATAAAAACACATAGTTATTGAGGTAAGCAGCTGTAAAACTATTAAAAAATTAAAAAGCACAGGTAACTATCTTATTATGATAGCTGTATTAACACTGCTTAAATATTCTGTAGTTGACTAGAGGACTGCTTAGCATTAGCCATTGAGCTAGAGGTTGTATCAAATCACTTCACATTCTCTTTCATTTGAAATTAAGCGTGCCAAAAAAGCAATTCTAAGGAAAAATAAATGCCCTCAAAATTCAGTACTATATCTAATACAAACTCCATTCTTGTCTAAGTATCCCTGGGACTCAGTCTGATATATCCATTAAAAAAAAAAGTATTAGATGTCACTTTTGGATGTTCAACTTGCTTTTAAGTTCTTGATTTTTAGGAGGTACTGGGCACTTCCACTTCAAATTAGAAACTATACGTATATAACAGCAGCTTCTAAGCAGAAGTTATTGTTTTCACTCTTTCCAGCCAAACTTTTCAATAACCAATTTGGCTAACCACCATCTGTTATATCACACATATGTACAACAGAAAAATACTTGGGGCCTTTGTTCAGATGAGATTGTTTAAAACTATACAAAGTTATTTAATTGCATTGACTAAACATTAAAACTCCAACCTTTTTCCAAAAGGAAAACTTTTGGCCATCTTAGTTATGTAAAATATAGAAGGAATCATCTGTCAAAATATTAAATTCCTTTACTTTTATGTACTTAATAATGATTCCTATCATATATCAGAATTTAAAATATTCTTAAATATATAACATAGTAAATTAACATTATTATTAGTTACCTCTTTACTGGAGGACTGGGCATCTGCAAATGTAATTCTGTTGGGAAATTAACATGAGGTCTATAGTTAGCTTCTGAATTTATCTGGTCTTTCCTCAAGTCTGGGACTAAAAAAAAATAAAAATAAGAGAAACTCTTTCTCTGAGATTTCTCCTAAATTATACTAACAAATAAAACACCACAACATAGGATATTTAATTCTTGTCAGTCTGACATAGTTAAAATAAGCATTTTGAAAAAAATCTTTCACATTAAATTAGATCTTATTTCCTCCAAATAATTTTGAATGGTTATGTTCAATATTTAAAATTGTTTTCAGGTTACACTTGAAAGTCCTGTAAATGCATTTAGTATCTTCTTAACATTGCATCTAATTAAAGCATACTTTTCAAAAGCAAGCTTTTACAAAAGCATGTTTAAATATCCAAAAATCACAAAAAACCCTAGATTACAAAATAAATAAATACATAAACTCTTCCAATTTCACATGGTTTAATACTAATGAAACAACATTAATACTGGAAAGGACTTCTTTAGTTTTCAGAAATACAGTATGTAATCTTTGAAACAAGTTGAAAATAAAACATCAAAGAACTGTTACACCTCTTACAGTAACTGTGCTGCTCTTAAAAATGTTGAGCCAGCAGAGAGCACTCACTGAGAGTCTGTGCCTGAGACACATGACACAGGAGTACCTGGGGCACCTGTGCTACACTCATACTCTGGAGGTCCTTTCTATTCAAGGACGAAACCAAAGAATCTTTCTCCAAAGATACAGAGTTTCTGAACTGTGAAGCTTATTATTAACAGTAAATATAAAGGAAGCATATAAAAGAAGCATAATGCAATCTATATGGACACCGTGAAGAATATAACTCATGGCAAGGAAGAAGAAATTGTCTATTTGTCTAGAAATAGATACTAGAATTCTTCCTGATGTAATGATTATCATCAGTGACCTGCTCAGAAGCCTTTCAAAATAAAACTGATTTTATAAATGCACAGATCAGCTTTATAAACTACTATATACATTACTACTTTGCTTATTTGAGAATAACAAAAATTAATGTCGCAGATAGAGGCATTTATTTGCCTGAATCCTAATGGAATGATCTTTGGTTCAGTAGATGGTATTAACTTTGCCAACTTCTGATGGGATTACATATGTGGCCTTCAAACTTTCATCAACAAAAGCTACAAAGGGTTTGGATCTATTCTGAATGATGTAACCTTACCAATGTGAAATAGGTTTTTTTGTTTTAACTTCCAAGTTTGAACAGAGTTGGGGAAAAAAGATGCTATGTGAATATGCAAGTCGAAAAAACAACAGAAAAAAAACCTAGAACTGAGTAAAACTGAAGATTTGTCCTGAGAGATAGTATCTGCTCTACACTTCAGCTGATAAAGGACTGAAACAGCTACATCTTTGTCCCAGAAGAGAGATTATAAAGGCTAGAAGGGCATACAGTTCAAGAGAAAAAGCATTCAGTAAGGCTTTCCTTCAACCAAAAACTAAAAAAATTTGTTATTCCAGTATGGTAAATGATACCACAACTCTAGAATGAATATGAACACATGGTCACTGAAAGAGGCCTCATTAGCTACATGACCCTTGTCAGTGTAACCTGAAATGAATGGAATTAGTTAAATTATTTTCTCAGTTAACAGGGTCTGTAGTTAAGGTTTTAACTTGCAAACTTTGAGTACATCAATTTTTATACAAGAGCATTTCTACTAAAAAAAAATTGCTCATGCAACTGCTCTTTAATTCCACAAACCAGCTGATGTGATGAGCGTTCCATGCCAAACCCCTCAGAATTTAGCCTGAATCTAAGGAATCAAAGTCCTTCCAGAAAGCAGTATCATAAATCAGACAGGAGGTGGCAGCAAAGGTTAGAGCGCCATTCCTTCTGGAATGGAGCTTGGCAGGCATTCAACCAAAGCTGCTCAGTGATACCAGGTGGTTTGTGCCTTCAGAATTCCAGCTAACTTAAAAATAGATGCCTATTTTCTCTTCTGCTGACATGACATCCATGCATGGTTAAAACCAGAGACAGACTCTGCTGGGAATTTTGGCTCTAGGTTCTTTGCAAATGTGAATATGGGAGCCTAGCACTGAGTTCAGCTGGAGACCTGGCATCCTTATCAACTGATCATAAAAAGCTTACCAATAAGTTAGAGGTAACTTCAGTTTCTCAAATACATTTATAAACATTAAAAGCAGGCTAGTTTGTATATTCTCACATCTGAATAGCCAATTGAGATTTTCAAAAGATGAAGAGCCATTTTACAGCCAACAGGTAAGCCAACAGGCAAGCCAACAGGCATTTAGGAATACAAAATGCTAGAAAAATCCTACAAAGACTAATTTCTGTACATTTAAAAAGAAGTTTCCTTTTTACTTTGTTTTAGGTGAATGTTTCCTGTGGTTTTGATTGTCTGATGCTTTTTAATGCCAATAAGAAAACAAGAAGTAATACTTATGTAGCAGGTACTGTGATAAATTTATCTCTGTGAACACAGATATTTTTCTGTATTCAATTGAAGGGGTGGAAGAACTTACTTGGAGCAAGGCTTTGGAAACGTGGTACAAAAAAGCAGTCCTAGCCTAGAAGGTAAACACATTACCACTTGGCCAAACTTAAATATTCAGGAAAAAAAACAAAACCAAAAAACCCACACCTTCTGGAGCAACATTCAGAGGTCAAATAATCTGTAATGCATGGATTTCTTTTGCTTTAAGTATCCAGACAAAATCAAAAGTCAAAATTCCACTGTTTTTCTGTGTGCTTTCTTGTGTGCGTAAGTTTAAGTGAAGGAACTATTACCAAACAACATCAACTATTAGCCTCCCTTCATACTGATCTCTAGATCACCCTCCTTATAAAGTTTATTGGGTCCTCATTTCAAAATTTGAGCATTAACCTTTGCATTATTTGTTTCAAATTTCTCACATCCACAAAGTAAATCAAAAAAAGTAAGAGTGCTTTAATTTTCAATCTGCATGGGCTAACTTGACTGTAATTGGAAACCTTGAAAGCTTAGGGGGCTTTCTTGTTTCTTTTAAAACATGTCAATTACATTTCCATTGGCTTAACAGTGATTTCTACATTCCTCTATTACATTTTCCAGGCAACACTATCAGTGCCTGAGGAACTACTAACTATCTCTTCCTATAGCTATAGGAATATAAGGCAAAGGATTTGAGAGTATTTGTTAATGAGTACAAAAAAAGTATTTTTTAAACTGTAGGTTAGCTGATTAAAGTTGAAATTATAAACCCCACCATATTAATTATAATCTCTCATCTATCACATACTGTCCTCCCTTCCTTTGAGGAATAGGATGATCTAATATTTAATTTCTTCCTGTTGCAGCCAAATTTATATCTCACTTTTCTTCCTATTCACAGGGCAGATGAGATAGGGAGCAAAGAAACTCATTTCACAAAGCTTAACAGCATGCTGAGAATATTTTGCTTCCTTTCTTCTTCAAATCCATAGCATCTTTCCTCCATGCTCTCTCAAGGGGAAAGCTAACATATGGCAAGGACATAAGTTTTATTTCTACAATCTATTCAAATTTCTACGCTTGTGTTTCTGTGCATTGCTAACAATAGCAGAGGTGTGTGTAGGGAGGCTATGCTCTCCCCATCAATATGAAGTTTTCTTGACACAAACTGTTTCATTAAAGCAGATCACTTGTCTTGTAAACACCGCAGGGGTTGCAGGGCCATGGGTAGATTTGTGCTGTCCTCTGGTTTGTCAGGATTAGGCATCACAAAACCATTTCTCACCTCCTATCCTTTATGCAATTTTTAGAGAAGTGACTTTTAGCAGATAAGGTTCATCAGCCTGCATGCTTTTATCCTTTAACTATGTTTGTCTAGAATAACAGTAAATCTATCATCTAAAGACAGACCAGAAAGGCATTTTTTGTTCCTGTTCTATATGTCAAGTAAATTAAATTTGAAGAATTACCATTCTTTGAACAAGAATGTCATATCCATTTGTTGCACTATAAAGGTTAGGAACTGGATTTTGTTAGAGAAATAAACATGTGTGCATATTATTCTAAATTATTAGATTGCAAATGTATGGTCTCCCTGAAAAAACAGAGTCCCTTTTTTTCAGAATTATGGTTTATTTATGGGCTTGGAGTTTTTTTTTTTTTTTTTTTTTTTTTTTTTTTTTTTTTTTTTGGTTGGTTGGTTTTTTTGAAGAGACCAGGAAGTAAAAGCAACTTGGATTCTTTTTATATACTCACCAGAGCTTCAGAAAGATTCTAAAATTCAGTTGGAATTGTCTCATGCTATTGAACTGAATAATTACTAATGGAAAAACCTCTAAGTTTCCAATATTATGAACACTGCTTTGCAAATGCAAGACATTTTTTTCTTTCCACAGGGGAGAAATTTAAGTTAAGGCTCTGAGTATATCCCTTTCTAGAGATCACTGAACAGATTGGTTTGTTACACTGTTTTTTTGTTTTTTGTTTTTTTAATGCCATATGCTCTTCATAAACAGAGATTTTAACCTCCAAGGTCCATCAAGCTCAAACTTCATGAGCAGCTACTCATTAATATAAAGTAAGGATACCATATTTGCATGCTTAATATCTGCATTTTCAAGCCAAAATTGATCACATTAATAGAAAATGGCCATACAGGACAGCTGTTCTAGAACTACTGTAATCTATTGCTTATTACCACTTGGGGAAACAGTCATTTGATCTCCATAACCACTGTGTCATCCAATGTTACTATCTTTATAATACAACAATAAGCTTGCTTTTGAGAGTCAAGGACAGAATCCCTCAGCTACTGAGCAGTAGCTTATTCTGCTTCTATTAAAATCAGGAACTGCTAAAGCACAGTAATGAAAACTATGGGCACTACTGGAAGTTCAACATTGTTTTCATATGAAAAGCAGAGAGGAAAAGCCAGGAAAAAAAAAAAGTATTTTTTCAAGTCCTTTTGTCCACAGCTAGCAATGAGCTCTTACATTTCATTCTTCTCTCTCAGGAGAGGTCTGGATACTTCTTTCTTCAGGCACCATTTTCTAGAAACCTATATGGTATTTACCTAACAGCTCATGTCCTGTTCATACTACTCAGAGATATAGTATAGGGTAATTGAGCTGCTACCTCTAAATGACTACTTCCATCCTTCCTAAAGGTGCCCTGACACACTTTTTAGACAGCCTAATAACCGAGTCTAAGTAAATCTTTAATCCTACATATATGTGAGCTAATCACATAATAGTGAAGAGAGTTCTTCACTATCTTTTCAATTAAGTGACAGTATCCGCTAAGCCCATTAATCATTTACACTAGCAGTATTACTTTTCAAAACATGCAAAAACTTGAGAACTTCACATTTGATTTATGATACATACGTTTTTGCTATGAAACTACTCAACTTAGTACTGAATTGGTATTACTGAATAGATGGGATTTTAACATCATTTTATGACAATCATTATGGTAATGTTATATGATAAATCTAAGGATCACTTGGAATCAATACATTTTTGAAGAAGCATCAATGATGCATAGTGAAAGTTACTACATGGTAAACTCCACAGAATACTCATTACTAAGGTCAAGTACTGTTTGAATTTGAAACTATCTTATTTTTTTATTCTGACAGTCCTTAATATGATTCTTTCTTTCTTTTGCTATACAATTTTTTTTCACTGATATGCTAAATACAGTGCAGTACAGAACTATAGCAGATTAAATGTCAAGGGAAAAAAGAAAAAGAAAAGAGAGAGATCTTTGCATTCCAAAGAACACCAGACAGACATCAAAAGGTTTGGGAATGGAGGTTTGTTATAAACAACAAATTAGTTTTCTTTCTACAATCAAAAAGAATTGCAATAATGGCAGAAAGGTAACAGTAATATGGAAAGAAAAACTCAAAAAAAATTAACTCTTAGGAAAAAGTTATACTGTACACTATTTGAAAGGATATATGATACCTATAAAAAAAATCAAACACTTCCTGGGGAAATGGTCCAATATTTATTACGACTCTTTGTACAAGTACCATTCTATTGTTTCAGCAACAGTGGAGAGTGATTTTGGCTGGCCTTTTGCTGACCTACAGTATTTATATGCTGAGACATTTGTCAAATTTATAAAAATCTCGCAGAGTTATTAATATGTAAAAGGAAGTAGATTTCCTTATTGCAAGCGTTTCTTCCTGATATTGCTTTATCTTTTAAAAGAAAAGAAATATTACCGCACACTACCCAGACACTTTTAGTGATCTTTCTTAGTATATACACCCCAAAAACAGTCACTGAAATATTTTTGTGGGGAAGCACAGCAAATGAACACAACAGGTGTGTTCCAATGGGGGAGGCGGTTGATTTGTTTTTGAAAACACATCTTGCTAAAAATCATCATTAGAAAGTGAGAAATATGTTCCAAAAGCAGAACACATTCAACAAAAATGGAGATTTACATTTAATCATTTGTGTTGGTTTAAAAAGAAAAGACCCTGAAAGAGCAATGAAAATGAATTACATTGATTGCTGTATGTCAGGATAGGGTCAGCCAAAATCACTAATATAATGAACAATACTGTTTCCAGCTCTTATAAATTGAACTTTGATCAGTCAGTGGTAGGTAAGTACTGGGCCACTTAAGGAGGAGGTAGTGGCATATAAAATGCACAAGGAAGGACAAACTGTTCTATCAACTGTAAAATCAAATACTTAGTAACAAAGCACACCAAGGGAGTTTAGTCTGGGGCATGAGGAAACATTGTACCCCTAAGGCTTAATTTATAAAGACACACAAAAAGCAGCTGTGACCTCTTAAAACTATACTTACATTTTACATACTGAAATACAACATATCAAAGAGTTACAAAAATTGCCAAGCTGGTCACTTTTGTGGTAGAGGCAGTGGTACAGCTGTTTGGGAAACCATTTTTAAGTGGTTCAATCCAGAGGCAAGCACTGCCACTGCAGTGTGAAAGGAGGTGTCAGAAACAGATAAACCTCCACCACGCATATTCATGACAAAGAGCAAAAGTAGGAGCTACTGTTGCTGCTACTGTCATAACACAATTTTATTTCCATGATGATGGAGTACTTAAAAAAAACCAAAAAAAAACAAAAAAAACCACACTATCTATCACAGCATGGGATATGAGGGATCCATGGGACATGAACACCATTTTTATTTCCATCTTTATTCATCAGCCTAACACATCACCAAGGTTAAAAAAGATGTGAACAAGAACAAAATTTGGAATTTACTGTGGAGAGAGAGAAAAAAATAAGATTTTCTTTGCCATTCTAAAAAGTCAGAGCAACAGGCTGTGCAGTCTGCAATGAAGACATCTTTCTACCGCAAAATGCCTACCAGAAAACTAATACCATGCCCAGAAGAACAACCAATTCTATGCAGATTCCGCTTTGATTCACCTAAATACAGAATCTTGAGCTTCAAAAATATTTGGCTGATGCTTGTAAAGAAATAGCAGTAACAATAAGATTTAATGAAATATGATGACACAAATTCATGGACCAAAATTACCAAATAAATGGCAAGTCAGAAACACGTCCACTTCTTGTGTAGTATTAATACATTCGTATTAAAATTTGGTATGTCTAGAAATTTTTTTTTAAATAAAACTCTTACCCTTTATATAGATTAAAATTCTTACCATGAAAGTTTCTGCTCTGCTGGGATACAGAATGTAACATATTTTCAGCTTTCTTGGTTGACAAGTTCTGGTCACTGTAAGATAAAGCACACATGCAGTTTGAAGGCTTAAACTACTGATATATGATCACAAACATTATAATATTAGAAGCTTTAAAAATACCAATTTTGCCTTTCTATGTGAAAAATCTGACCTGCATTTTCATTATACTATCACATTTTTTGCTAAAGCATGCAGTATATGTGAGGTAAGATAGTGGGGTCATCCTTGAATATTTTTAACACAGTTGCCACATGTGGCAGGCTGCATTGACACAGAAAAGTTTAGGATCAGCTGAATTCTTTAGTGTGGGCAGGAAAAAAAACAGAGCTTGTGAAGCTGATCTTCTCAGTTTTTTCCGGAGAATGGCAGCCCTACCCAGTGTAACAGCAAAATGCCTAATACACAGCACATAAAATCAAAAAAATTTGCCTTTTAATATCATATCACTCTACTTAATAAAGACTAAAGTTAATACAGAAATAATGCATTACCTATGAGAAAGGACTGCCAACTGCACTTTTTCTCATTTAAAAAAATCCAGAAGCTTAAGAGTTTCAAAAGTGCTTACTAACAGAGAAAACCAAAGTGTGACAGTTTTAAAACAAAAAAGTGATTTTCTAAGGGGCACAGATAGCATTGGGCATCCCATTCCATTTATTTGAAAATTTTCCCTTCCATTCCCCCCTTAAACACAGCAAAAGAATACTATCTGTGCAGTACGCATGGTTTTCAATTTATCATCAGTACCACTGATGTCCAAAACACACACGTTTTTCAATGCTAATAGTTTACATCTTGAATATCTTGAGGTTAAAAATACAGCAGTATGTGACTATGACAAGCCTAAGTTCTCTAAAAATACAAATATCTCATCAGTATCAATATCTTAAGAACCTGAAATCTGTTAGCTAACATTTTAGCTTGCTATCCCTTCTCCTAGTTTGATATTTAGATGCTCATTATTACCGTTTGTTGCAACACACATTATTCCTGTAAGTTGTGACTGATACTTTGTCCTTCATTCATACCTTGTTATATGAATTTTCATATAAAAGTTTTTTCCTCAAACTCATGCTGGAAGGTTACAGTAGCAGACTCAAGAGTAAAACAAGCCCAGCAGATTTAGTAAATCTTTCTGTTTTAGTTAAGCAAATGTGCACTACAAATCCAGGTAAGGAGCTGACAAATACCCTGCCAGTTCCTGCCTTCTCCAAGGGTAAGGAAGGGAAGAAGCTACACGGTGGCAATTTTACAATAAAGAATGTCTCCTATTGAAAGGACAGGAAAATAAGAAAATTATTGGAAAAAAACAGGAAGAAGGGAGAAACAACCTAACAGAAAACAAAAGACTAAGTCATTGTTTTCCACCTTCTAAAAGAACTTGCAAGCAATTTATTTATAGTCCTTTATAAAGGCCCCCAGGCTTCAGCAAGAGGGGAGGGTCCTTGTTGCTGTAACCCTGTCTAACAGGGCTCTAGGTGACCCTGTTTGAGTGGGGTGATGGGGTGGTGGTGGTGGTGGTGGTGGACTAGATTATCTCCAGAGGTTCCTTCCAACCTTTCCAATTCTATGATTCTATGATTTTTTATGAGACTAAATCGTAAGCAGCTGGAAGGAAACTTGCAGGTACGGTCAGACAACTGCAACAATCAATCATGTAACATCCCTCTGAAACTAAATGGCCCAAGAAGTCACTTGTATATTGATAAAGTATGGCATTTTCTTTTCCTAACTTGAAAAACATTTAAACCACAGTGTAAATAGATTCTTAATGGACTAAGTTACTTAAACCTACCATGTTATCTCTCATATAATAATATACAAGCAACACTTGGGCATCTCACTAAATCATCCATCAGGCATTAAAAAAAAAAATCCCTACACAAAGCATAGTTAAAATGGAAATCACTGTTAGAGGAGACTGTAGACACTGAAAGTATAAATAAGGCTCTGAATGGATTTATGCACGTTTGTATCACTATTTAGAAAAAGCCCATAAGGTTTCTGTATGGTGAGGTTTTGTTCAGTTGGTTGGAGGGAAAAGGATCGGGGGGTAGAGAAAAAGCAAGAAATAAAGGCATGGCGTACAAAGTGTATTTTAAGCACATGCCTGGACGCATTTTAAGCATGTAGCTTAAGGCACAACCTCCAGATCAGAAAGTTCATAAAGCAGCTGAACTACCGTAGGGTGGGAGAATACACCCAGGAAATACAATTCTTATCTGTTGTCAACTTTACTCTCTCCATAAGCATCTGCTACTGGCTACTAGTACAGGCGAAATGTAGGCTAGATGAACCTTCAATTTTACTGTAGTATAGCCATTTCCATGTCTTTATTTACATTTCTATATGTAGTTCTCTTGGAAAATAAGAACTGAGTAAATTATTAAATTTTGCTTGCTCAACAGTTCCAAAATAGAGACATTTTATTTCACCCAGAATCTGTATTTTGAATGCTTTAAATGAGTATTTTGCTTGAAAACTTGCTATATATTTTAGGAATACATTTTGAAATCTGCTTCTCCAAATGTCAGAGCATTTTACTCCTGGTATTTGCTATTCTCTTCCCCAGCTAAATAAAACAAAAATCATTAAATGAAAATTTATGTCCAAAAATTCACTTAAACCTAGCAATAACTTGTGACTAAGCTTGGTCTAATAACTGTGTTTTTTAAATCTTGAACAGAAGTAGTACAGATTCTAGTAGGAACCAAATTCTGTACAGAATTTAAGATACAATGCAGAAAACAGCACTGGGAAGGTTTGTACCTTTATATTTGTTATTACGGCATACAGTAGTTTTAAGTTTAATAAAATTTGTCTACTACTCACATTTTTTTGCCTAGTTTAAATTTTGCACTACGCTTTTCAGCAAAGATTTTTTTTCAACCATCTCACTCAATGTATTATCAAGTGATCAATATATACCTGAGACATTCTAGAAATCTAAATTCCAGAACAATGCCTAGTAATGATATGATTTGTCTACTGACATACCCGTTTTTCCACCAGGGATCTGTCAATACAACTCCTACAGGTACAAAATTTAGAGCAATTATACAGGATTTTATATTGGCGAAATTTGCATTTTACCAATATCGCTTCATATATTCCAGGAGCCATTTTTAACCTTTTCCAGGATGCACCTTTATGATCTACACAGACAGTAGTATTCCAATACAGGTACCAGGTTACCCCCCCCCCCCCCTTTTTTTTTTTTTTTTTAACTGTAGAAGTGCAGCAACTACTCCAAATTAACACACCCTGCCCCTCAGCAGGATTTAGTTATTACGGCACTGAGCCAGAACTTTATGCCTCAATGTCTTCCAAACAGAACTAAATGAATGTTGCAGCCTCAGAGTGCAAGTAAAATTAAAACAGAACTGCTTGCACCTGTATTTCTAGATATGTTGCTAATTTTCCATATACAAGACCTTAAGAACAGAATCTTCCAAAAGCACATTTTCTCAACTGCAATTGACACATCACAGGAAGATTAGAATAGCTTACTTCTCTGTTAAGGCAATCTATGCAAGTTCTTGAGAGCATTAGTATTACCTGTAGGAAACGCTTTCTTTAACATTCTTGACATCTGCCGGGCTGATTCCCTCAATAACAGGTGAGTCCAGATTTGCAGATCCATTGCTGATATGATCACTGCTTTCATACCCAGATTCTGTCCTCTGCATTTGCCAGTTATCACCATGGATTTTTCTCTCTGTAAATCCTTTGCTTTTTTCAACATTCCCTTTTCCCTCTGAATCCAAAGAACTTCGACTTCCTGTATCTTGTTTTGTTTCATCTTCATATATAGTCATTAAACCTTTCTGGATTTGGTTCTCTTTCGGCCAATGGTTAAAGCTCCGCTCTTTTTCATGCTTAGATTTACTGTTTGGATTTGCTTTATGTTTCGGGCTATGCTGCTTCTTCTCAGTCTCACTGAAAATGCTGTCTACATTTAGTGTCTCCCGCATGGGTTTCCAACCTCTGCTTCTGCTTCTGCTGCTGCTGCTACTTCCTTTGTCCCTAGAGTCTTGGCTGCTGTCTGTATCATAGCCAGTAACACCATCAGTCCTGGTCCTGATCATCAGCTTCTCTGCAGCAGGAATAGCTTCTGTTTTATTTGATCCTGGCACCTGCACCGAAAGTTTGGCTTGGTGAGGTGCACTCTCATGCTTATAAGGTCCCCTTCCTTGGCTGCTGTATACGCGCTGATCAGTATATTGTCTAAGTCCATTTCCAACTGGAGGAGATCCCGACTTAAAATTGGAATGATCGTCCCCAATCAAATCTTACAAGAAAAAAAGAAAAGCTCCATTGAAGTTCTTGTTAATATTTACCTTCAATATTGTTATACTACGTATTTTTCTTATGCTATCTCAAACTCAACAAAGGCAGTATGTATTTCAGAATATTGAACAATAGTAAACTAATCTTATGACCTTTTCTCTTGAAAGGAGAAAAAAATTAGCACAGCTAGTGTTGATGCTGAAAACCTATTCAACCCATTGATTCTCCACTGGTATTTTTAAAACTTACCTCTTTGTCTCCCAGATTCTTTCCTCAGTCCTCTGTCTGCATCTTTTCGTAAAGATGAGAAGTTTTTCATATCAGCAGCTTTCTGAGCACACTCTCTGGATATATCCTTTAGTCTGTCCTTTTGATCACTGTAACCTAACTTAGCTGCAAAAAAGTATTTCTTTTGTCAAAATTCATTATTAAAAAGTCATGATCAAAACACAATTGTATTTATGTACCATAAAAATTCGATTTTAATATCAGTATTTCTTTAAAGGACTACAAAATTATATACCAAAATTATATTATGGATTCCTAAGCCTAATAAGGTGTATATTATAGATGTAAGTGCATAGACATCTGCAGGTGGTCCATTAAACACACCTACTGAAAGCAACCAAAGCAGCATTAAGTCAAGCCTGTCTTGATTGCACATCTTGCAAACTTAAATAAAACAAACATACATCTTAGTTATTAAGCTTGAATGCTTAAACCATATTCAAACCAAATAATATTTACATCAAGTTTTGGGAATCATACTGAAAAAAATATCCAAATTTTATCTTGTTTAAACACGAAGCTTTATTTTTAAGAAATTAGTGAAGCAACTTGTTGCTTTTAAGAGTGACTCCGTTTCTCAGTACCATTTCTGGGTCTTCACATCATAAGAGAGTTATCAAACTGAGCATTCTCAGTTTCAAAAGGTCTATGAATTCAGCACTAAAAAAACAGAAGAAATAGATCTCTCGAGGGGAACCATCATCTCTCCCCTTGAGCAGTATGAGGAGTTTGGAGCAGAAGCATAGGCAGGTAACACAGAAGTCACTCCTGATAGGACTTTTTATAGGTTGCTTTGCTTGGTAATTTAATTTACAGATAGAATGGATTTTTAAATAGGTATAAAGCATTAACTTCTTTACTATTCTTCCCAAAAATAAGACAAAAATCAGTTGAATTACAGGACTAAAAATAATGGTGCCTACCACAACACTTGTGGGAAACAGTGTTCCTCAAACAGCTAATGATCCACAATGCCACACCACACGCGCCACAGGACCAGAACAACTTTTTAACATATATTTTAAGTGACTATATAGTTAGAAGGGACAGTGATGAAATGGATCAAAATCTTGAGAATCACTTTAGTGCAGGACTAATAAGACACGGTAAAGAAAAAAAAATAGATGTATAACAGAAAACTTAATACTCCATGAGAGACATTACTTAACCATTTGTTTTTAATGCCTCTATGAATAGCAAGTAGTGATGGAATTATTCCTTTAAAAATGGTTCTAGTCTGAAGGTTAGGACATGTCTGAAAAGCAATTAACTGAAATTACATCATAATAAAATATTTATAAGGAGAAAATAAATAAATAAAAGATACATACCTGGACCTCTCCCAACACTAGCTTGAATATGGCTTCTACTGAATGCCATAGTATCTGTCTGAAGTTTTTTATTACTCTTTTGATTAGCAGGGTCTCCAATTCCATTCTCTTTTGTGTGGTCTGGTTTAGGAGCAGAATGCTTTTCAAATCCTATCAAAGGAATATCTATTTCAGAAATGAACGGCTTCCTAA
Organism: Rhea pennata; assembly: GCF_028389875.1. Taxonomy (NCBI): domain Eukaryota; kingdom Metazoa; phylum Chordata; class Aves; order Rheiformes; family Rheidae; genus Rhea; species Rhea pennata. The sequence continues at coordinate 59,665,069 of NC_084666.1, forward strand.
TTTAAGTTTCCCAAGATCCAAGTTCAAAAATATGAAAAGACTGCCATATTTATAATGGTAGACTGCAATGGGATATCTTCAATTCCTTGTTCCCTGAAGCAGTCTATATCCAATTGCAGCTCATTATGTGAAGAGGAATATGTCAAATTTAACATACAAATAAATAAAATAAAAGGTAAATTAATGTTAAATAGAGACAGTGGTAGAAATTATAGAACCAAAGAACTGAATTTTTAAATGCTTAGGCCTCTAGCATAAGAATCAGTGAGAAAAGAAGTTTTCTGTAGCTTCTTCTGGTTTTTCTTGAAGTTCTAAATTGGCATTTAGTGTCTGTGTGTGTATACAGACATATATACACACACACCTACTCATATGCTAATACACAATCATAGGATCAGTAGGGTTGGAAGGGACCTCTGGAGATCATCTAGTCCAACCTCCCCACTCAGCAGGGTCACCTAGAGCATGTCAGACAAGGTTGCATCCAGGCGGGCCTTGAAGATCTCCAGAGAAGGAGACTCCTCAACCTCTCTGGGCAACCTGTTCCAGGGCTTCGTCACTCTCTCAGTAAAGAAATTCCCCTTCATAGTCAGGCGGAACTTCCTGTGCTTCAGTTTCTGCCCATTGCCTCTTGTCCTGTCACACGGGGCAACTGAAAAGAGTTTGTCCCCGTCCCCTTGACACCCTCCCTTCAGGTACTTGTACACATTGGTAAGATCCCCCCCTAGTCTTCTCTTCCCCAGGCTGAAGAGGCCCAGCTCTCACAGCCGTTCTAATATTTTTATATACAAAATATGAATATAAGAATATATTCTTATTTGCATTGTTTGACCTATAGTATTTTAAAGGTATTTTAAGTACACAATACAGACATAAGAACATCTGTATATACAAATATACTAAGATTTTCTTCTGAAATAACTATTTTACATGCAGCTAACTATGACCAAACAATCTAGAACAGAAGATAATCCTGCCCCCACCATTACCCATGCATCTCAATTTCTATTCCCCTATCAGACGCAAAACAGACAATTCTAGTATTAAATATGCACACTAATCTTTTGAGACTTTTTAGACAGTTATTGTAAAAGACATTTAAGAGCTAGGCAGCTAATGGGTTACTTCTCCTTTATAATTCACATTTTATAAATATAATTGAGATTGTATTGTTAAATTTTAAAGAAAGAAAAAACTTCATTACCAAAGTCCTCCCCATTTCCTCCAGCTGCTTTGTATTGAGACAAGTTAATAATCTGCTTTGGAGCATCTTCTGGAGATACAGCTGTGCCACCTGGGTTAGCATAGAATAGCAACAATGGCTGAAAGTGACATCGAATACACTTGGAGACCACATCTTTCCATTTTGTTCCAATCTAGGAAAAAAAAAATCTATTTGCATCAAAATCATTGAACTCAATTAAGGAAAAAAATTAATAAGCTACAGGTACTGAAGGCCTAATTCCAAAAACTATATTAAAATTTAACACTCTAGCACATGAGTGTACATAACTTGTGGCAAGAAGCCAGCACCAGCATTTACACAGGTTAGCAATCAGAACGCTAACACTATGAATAAAGCCATCAATAATCATTTTTTTTTTCTTTTTCCTGAAGAGGAATACAAATTCAGAAGAAAACAAGAATCATACTAACATTCAAAAATGTCCAGCACTGAGAGAACAGAACTGTGAAGTGGTGCCATCAGTTCTAGAATTGATTTGTAAAAACTGATTAATGAAGACTTACAAAAATAATTACATTTATTTGATTCAAGTCTGGTGTCAGAAGAATGCATTCTAGAAAAGTAAAAATCTGGTAGCAGTAAAAACAAGATTTACCTCTTTTACATTAGCATCATCAAACAGCACCCATTTGCAACTCTTGGTATGAAATGCAAAGGCACAGTAATGTTTGCTTGTGTAGCAAATCATTCCGACAAGAAAAAGTTCACTATTTTTGGCATTTTCATCCGTAACCCTATAGAATAACTGTAAAAATGATTATGTAATTTTAAGTATCTGTAAAACAGTCAGCATTAACATCTAGAACTACTACTAGAAGAACTACTACTAGAATTTCAGCAAGGGAATTGGTATTAAATATCTTCTTGCATTACATAAGTGCACAAATATTATTTAAGTAATTTAAAATTATTAGGTCTGTTAAAATATTCAGTCATCTAGTTAATAGGGTAAACCAATAATTCTCAAGAGTAATCTCACAAATTTAAAATTGAACAAGACACTCCTAGATTTTCCACTAGAAATTCATCTACGTTCAATTACATCACTTGTAATTAAGTCTCATACCAACACTTCTTTCTTTCACAAAATCAGAAATTGCTGATTTTATATAATAATATAAATAATATTAATTATGTGATATATATATATATATATATAATTATATATATCTCTATATATCTAATACAGAATAATATAAAAAGTATAATGAAATTCTAGAAAAAGCAGTTCATTTAGTTTTAGGTCAGATACCCCAGGAAGATAAAGTTGTGTTGCCAGATTCCGCATAACCTCTTCTGTCAGGTCAGAGTGTTCTGAATCCCAGACTAAACCAATTGTGACAATCTCAGGACAATTCATAAGAACACGACGAATTTTTATTTTTTGACCACAGTTACTCTAGAAGAAAGAAACAGAGTAGAGGGTTAAAAAAAGAAAAAACCCTGGAATTCAAAATTGAGTTACTAGAAAAAATCGGAACAAAATAATTCTGTAACTTCTTCCAGTTCTGAAATTTAATTCTGTTTGCTACTAACAATTCAAAGATAACATACCTCACTTTTTAATATAAATACCATAAAAACACTACTAAAGACAATAGCTAAGCTTTTATGTCGATCATCACTTTAAAATAGAAATCTCTATAAACATGCAAGTCACTACTACAATTTCTATTTTGTCTTCCACACACCCATCATTTTCATCATTTAAGCTTATTTCTGTACTTTCTTGTGTGCTTTTCTAAACTAAGATTATTTGAAATGGAACAGATGATTCAAGGAAGAAAGACATGAAGCATAACAGCCATCTGAAAAGAGACTCCTCTGTCAATATATGCACAGTATTATTCCAATGGAAAACTGTTTTGTCAAATTGTCTCTCCTACAGTGTACATGAACTAAAGCAACTTCACTCATACAATACACCTGTTCAGATTAATCAAAGACAACTAGCTATATGTTTGACATGGACTGAAGAATAAAGCGAGGACCTAATACCCTGATTTTCTAACCGGGCTCTTGCATGTACAATAGAGCTTGTCCATATTGGGAGTAAAAGAAAAAATTCAAGGGCTTTCCTATGCTAAGGTAGATGGCAAGGAAGTGGTCACTGGTTATCCTTCTTTTAGAGGAATAATTTAAGTCTGTTTTAATATCCTGGAAAATTCTCCCTTGTATCTTAACTAGAGTAATGCAACATTTTTGTTTACTTACAGGACACTTTCTATAGTCATCAGAAGTATTTGCTGCTTGCAGCAGTTCTGCAAACATTTCAGGTTTGAGACGTTCATGCCTTTCCATCATCCTATCTACTTCGTTACTATAAAAAAAGAAATGGGAATAAATTCCATTGTAGATCACTTAAGAGTAAACAGATATCAACTAACTCAACTATATCTGATGACTAAAAGGAAAAGATTCAGAGACAATATGAAACAGCAGCAACGCACATTTTTTGTCAAGCTCTTTTGAAATCCAAATGTTACTTTCAAAATGTGCTTTTGAGTTTCTGTTCAATAAACAAAAATTAAGTGTTTCATTTTAACACTTGCAGAATTAGCCTGGCATGTTTTCATTATTACTGGGATGGTGTACAGAGAAAAATCAGATGGAAAGGAGATTAAAAGCTCTTACCACAGGGCTGTGGTGGAAATATAACGCACAAACTCTGTAAAAGGCAATGGGTCCGATGATGCTCCACAACTGCGACATACACACTACAAGAAGTAAAAGATCTGTGAGTTTTCATTTACTCATGATAGTGAAAATAAATCATCTATTAAAGCAATGAAATAAAAGTCTGACCTGTTCATACAGTGTCATAGCAAACTTTTGATGAGCAATGCAGGATTTTGAAGTGCACATATCTGTTTCACTGTTTGGCACTAGGTGAAAATGAATCCTCTCAAGGATATTTTCCTAAATAGAAAGAGTAATAATATGAATAAGTAGTAAACTGATGAAATTAGAATCCACGAGCAGCACTACAGTCTCATACTCCAGTAACTGTTTACCTTTGCTCCAAAAAGGCCACCTGTAAGCTAAAAACATATTTAATTCTGTCCCTATGCACAATGAAGTGAGTGTGAATTCTCTTCACTTAAAGGTTTCCAAACATCAGCAAAACAGCACTAGACAAAAGTTCTCCAACTTTTACATTACAGACACATCCAGAGTGTATTCTCCTTCGAAGGAAGTAAATTTTCAAGGAAGAAATAGAGTTATTATAGCAAGACAGGATATTAATCATATTGCATGCAATTCCTGAAAAATTCTTTGGGTCAGGTCTCCAGATTTAGCCCATCTGCCAGCAGCAAGATAAGTACTGCTGACAGAGGCCTGGAAAAGGCTCAGAAATAGCACATGCCTGTGCTACCTCAAGTCTCACTTTTTAAAACTAAAACTTTTTCTACTAGTACTATGATTGTCATCAGTCTGGTGCCCTTAATCAGTATGGCCAATTTTTCTCTTTTATCAAAAGTGCTAAAGGCACTCGGAAAATGTGAACCTACTCAGGCAGATAACTTAAGAAGCTGATTTCTTCAGAGGTCCAAACGCATTCTGGTAAGATGGAGCACTGATCAGAGATTCTCTTTGGTGATTACAGTCTGTGAGAACTGAGAAGCCACCTCTGAGGAGACCTTCATGGGATTTACCCACCTATTTGAAATTTTGAATACCTGCATCAGGCAGGTATTGATTTGTAGGTCTTTCCAGAGGATGTCCAAAGCTGAAAGTAATCAAAATAACCACCATATTTTCTGGCTCTCAAGACTGTTTCTGGAGAATGACATTGAATTTCTTTAGGGTGGATAATTTTCATTGTCTAAATCTAAAGGGTTGAATACAGGGCTTCCTAAAAAAAAAAAAAAAAAGCTTCTTTACCAAAGCTCTATTTTATCTTGAATATTCTTTTATATCCATATTGACAGTTCATGTTTTTCAGTAAGACTCCTGGTAAAAGCAGAAAGCCATTGTAGCAAGAGTCAAGATCCTCAAAATCCAGTACTCATTCATTCTCAGGTAAGAAAATGGAATTCTTACTAGAGGCTTCTTTGAAAGAGAGTGAAGAGAAGGTGACTAGTTGCAATGAAACATCTTTCAGTACACGATGAGAGAATACTTGGAGGGGCACATTAAATGCTCAAACTGACAGATGACTTTTTCCCAGAGAAGATAATCCTTCTCTCCATCAAAATACTTCTGGGAATGATAACCTATCCTCACAGACCTGTTGTGATGATGTTTCACATATCCCTCTGCCTGAGCTACAGATATACGGAGAAAAGCATGGAGCAACCACATGATTACTCTGTCCCACACTGCCAAACACTTCTCCATGCATCTGTATCCCCATAAACTGATGCCAGTAAGACCAGCAGTATTACATCACTTGTAATGGTGATTAATTAATCCCACCTGTGAGCCTGGAGCTACCAAAACTATGGCCCAGCTTCCACTCTTTGCACAAAACTAACATGACTCTACTTGGCTCTCACAAAGAATACTCACAAAGCACTCTGCTGCATCATCCATAAATCCAAGCTGAAAACGCTGTTCATCCTTAAAACTTTCTGCCAGGGCATGTCTCATATTATCTGATGGGAGTGCTTTCTCTCGACTGTGTTGAAATTGTGAAAAAATTGCCTAGGAAGAAATATAGTTACTTAGCTTCATCACCCACTTGACTAGATGCTATTGTTATACTCAAATACATCAGCTCTTATGCAGCATGCCCAAACAACAAATACATAAAATATGCCAATATCTCCCAAAGTTACTCAAGTTTTGTGTTGTCTTAATAAGTTGTGTTACTTATTCCACTATAAAAATGTTACCAAACTGAACAGTAGGAAAAAACATACAAGTATATAAAAATGCAAGTGATCGACTTCAGCTCACAGAGGCAACACAAGCCATGGTTTGTAGTTACGTAGCTTTTAAAATCTAGCCACTGGATACTTACGCATGAGTGGCTATTCTTCTCCTTACAGATATCGTGCACTTCGTAGGGCATGTTAAACTAAAGAGATATTATAGCTACCATTCGTTAAATGACACAACATTTACATTACTACTTCAAAAAGAGCGTATTTTCATTGAAATGATGGAGATGCAAAAAAGCTTCCTATAAATTACATAGGACATTGAAAATGTTATTAAATCAGCTATCTACTGAACCAGTACCTGTAAGACAAGAGAACAGGTCAGTATCTGCAGCTCCAGAACATTAAAATAAATTGCATTTGATTTTTTTTCTTTTCTTTCTCAGAAAGGACAGGCTACTACTCTTCATTCTGGCAGAGGTATGCTTGCAAGTGACCTCATTATTTAGCAAGTAGGAGAGATCAGTTTTAACAGAACTCAAAGTTAAAAGCAATTAAATGGATAAGAGAAAGTTTGAAGAGGTTAAAGGATGAATTCCTTTGTCAAGAATTTTCTGAATTCACAGACTTTAGAGAAAAATAAAGACAAAACAGTGAATCAGGAGGAATTATGTGAAATATAAAGAAGGATATTCATTCTTTATATAGGCCTAAGTAACAAATTCTTTTGGACAGAGGAAACAAAGAAACAACAGATATGCAAAGTTTCAGTGCTAACAGAAAGTAATATTTTACTATGATGCTTACCAGTAAAAGTAACTGTCAAATATTTCAGCTTCCCTCTCCTGCCTGGACTATTTATGAAAGTTACAGTCAATATCTCAGTATAAACATTGAAAAGTAAGTTTTTAACAAATCTAATAGTACAAGTGAACTCTGCTTTGAAATATTTAACAAGTCTCATTCTGGTTGCTAGCTTTTTTCTTTTTTTTTTTTTTTTTTTTGGCATGCAACAGAGCATTACATGTTCAGCTTAAAAAAGTAGAGATAATGAGAGTTATGCAGACACATACACTCATTTTAGCAACTTGCATCTCTCAAAGCCCTATAGTGCTATTCAGAGAAAAAAAGAATACTGTTAACTCACAGAACAAATTAAAAAAAGAGGTAAAAGCAGCTAAAGTTAGTGTGCTGCTTTAGGTGACTTGAAGTGATGCAAAACCTATCTGACTTTGTAGTAGATCCTCAGTAAGTACAGGAAGGAGGACAGGGTGTTAGAGTAGAGCAAGTGGTGTGTTTGACCTGAAAAAAGAGAGGTGCAACTGGTGTGCATAACTGCACCACTGCAATGGAACAATTATTTCAACAGGTTCAATTGTAAGAAGTCATCAGTATATCTTCTTTATGTTTCTGAACACCCTGAGAGGATTATAGTGATTTCACCAATGAGCTATTAGACAGGAAAGTCACTAAAATATACAGTCCAGCAATTGTCACCCTTCAATCCCCCTATATCTCTGAAAGGCAGTTCCAGTGCGGCATTGAACAAGACTCTATATGATCATAACTTCACATATAACATGGGTTAAATCAAAAGGAACAAGCCACAAAGGTTACTCTACATGCTGACATCAGACATGTACATGAATATACACACAAACAAGATTCCAAGAAACAAGAACCATCATACCAAGACAGACAAGATTGCACCTGAAAACAGAGGTATACCTGAGATACAGTCCAGACTTTATGTACTAACAAGAACAAATGTCCAGCTGAGCACAGAGGACAACACAAAGTGCATCAAGACACTGGTGAAACAAAAAGCCCCAACAAATTTTGCAGAGTTATGAGCTTATAAAGAGGTTGAAATAAGAGCCTTAGGAAGTTAGGCTGAATATGTGTAGCTGTAACATAACCTGCTTTGTCATGTTGGCTCTTTGAAATTAACAATTTCAATTGGACAAAAGAAAGTGTTATCTTTTCTTAAAAAAAAAAAAACAAAAAAAAAAAAAACACAACTATGGAGGAAAAATCCTCAGAACTGCCAGAATACAATGAGTTCCAACTTGACTTTTATATCAATTCTTTCTTTTGCCCTCTCCCTTCTCCTCAAACACTATCAATACACTTTGTAGAAAACCCTTCCGTATCTGTAAACATAATTATCAAATTTCCAACTTTCAGTCATCTTCTTCCCCACTCTAAAGCAGCTGTGCTATATTGCAACCATGACAAACTAAGAATGGCTGAAAAAACTGTACACAGATTATACATCCCCTGAAAGATTAAATAATTATCATTGCAAATAGCTCTTGACTCGAAATGCTCACTCAAGAAAAATGTTATGGTCTCTGCAAATAAACTCTAACTGGCAGCACCTGACAAGCATTTGCCTTATCCTTGCCTACAATGTAACATAGTCAAAAAAGACTTCATCAGTGAATTACTTTCCTATCTCCAGAGGAATGATTCTCCATTCTGTATGTGACTACTACTATTTGAATATATGATCTACAGTGCTGTATTGCAATCCCAAGAGTGGCTTTTTGTCAAATTTCACTGAGAGCAAAAGTATATCTTAATTAAAAATAACCCCACATGTGTTTTTCACTGGGATTTTTATTACTTATACAGATACCTCATTTACTAACCCAGTAACTGCAGGCAGACAAATAACACTGCAGTAAAAGCAGCAAGAAGCTAACAGAATTCAACATTGTTTTACAGAACTCAGAGTTACAGAACTGTTTGAAGTGCAAGGTTTATGCACTAGTTAAGATACACAGATTTGACATATTTTCAAACACTGAAGTGTGACCAGCTTTCTTTAATTTTCCAGTAGCTCTGGCTACCTTTCATCACTAACGAGCTGAACAACTAAGTTCAGTACAGTTACCTTCAGCTACTGAGTAAAAAAAGTGCATTGAGACCTAAAGTCAGAAATGTTGTTATGAAAGAACTGTATGCAAATACTTTAGGAAAGAGCAAAAACATGCATGCAAAGAAAACCAAAAAAGTTTTTAAGAGGCTAGCTAGAAATTTTCAGAGGTTACACTGTAGTACCACACTCAAAAATTTTAGATTTAAATGATCAGATTGTAAAATCTGTGCACTGTGAACAGAAGAAAATTCTTCCAAGTATCTATTAGAAAGACCATAAATCTGAATATCTGAATATATACATACATATATATATATATATATATATATATATATATACACACACACACATATAAAACCAGAATTATTTTGAGTCACTCAGATATAGGAATGATCCAGATATTAAAAGTATCAGTTTTTAGTAAAATTATTTTTTCTTCACTTGGTAGGACATACACAGGGACAAATGCATGAACACTTATCTGAAAATGATTATTTACCTTTAAAGCACAAAATATGCAAGCATCTCCCTGACACACGTGTCCAGTTAAACCTCTTAAACTCCGCCGAAATATGTCAAGTTGCCATAACACCTATAAAAATAAAGTTGCACAGAAGATAAGGACTGCGTTCTGAAGGTTCTCAAAGTTTAACACCGCAACATACAGAAGAATTCTTTTTTTTTGTTTAATTTCATATAACATGCAACATGCCCTGATTACTACAAGAATGACGGCTATTTTCTGTTAGTCTGGCAAATTGTGGAGACAGAAGTAGAAGGTTTGCTCTCACCATACTTATATTAAATGTGGATCTCATTTTTAATTTTTTCAGAATAATGGGGTTTGGGAGAAAAAGTTGAAATACTCTTAATGAAACAAGCAGCAAGCTAAATTGCATGCAGAGCTTGTATTACACTTTTTATGGAATTAAAATAGGAAGAAGGCTATGGTTTCTACCTCATTTTTACCTTTCCCTCCCTCCTCTGTGATTTCATTCAAATGAAAAAGACAAAGACATGGAAATTGAACTGCCTGGTAAAATGTGAACAATACTGTAGCTTAAACCTACACTATATTCATGCTCTCTTACTAGAACAATTGTTAAACTATATTTGTTTTTCACAAATCAAAATAATCCACTGCTGCTTTATCAATTTTGAGTTTCCACCTTTGTGTTAACTACCTTACGGGTAATGTCAGTTTGGCTGCAGTATACTGCTTCCAGTATCTACTGTCTCAGGTATACAATCTGTGCAGTAGTTCAAATACTGGCCACATTAAAAGAAAAAAGAAAAAGAGAGAGAAAGAGAAAGAGAGGGAGAGGGAAAACAACCCCCAAAATCAGTTTTCAAAAGACAGTAATACCACAGTTGTAAATTCAGAAAAATAAAATTCCTATCTATAAATATCAATGTTAAAATGAAGGAGGATACATTAGAAGATGAATATCAGAACCCCAGTTCTGAAGGTTAAACAGAGAAAAAAGAATGGAAAAGAAAGGAATACAAGGAGGAATTGTGACTGCCCTTTTTACAAGAAGGAAGCCTATCAGCCACCATTTGACAATCAGCAATAGGTTGTGAAGGAGTAGGATTGTCTATAACAAAAAAAGACTTAGAGTTTAATTTTAGGGCACCCTAAGGGAAAACAGTAAAACTAAAAGAGAATATAGGTCATGCTGTTCCCATTCAATGGGGAACAGCAAATTCATTCTGCAGAAACCACTGTTTGTTTTTGCTTTAAACATAATATACAAACACCATAGTTACATGGGGTGTGTGAATATATATATATATATTTAAATCTATAACATTTCTAAGACTTACAGCTTTTAGAAAGTCTAAGCATCTATTAATCCTTCTCCCAGTTTGGCAAATAATTCTGTACAATTCTCAATCAGGTCCAAAAATGCATTACAACATGATATATTGTCCTGCACCCCTTTTTTTGTACATCTTAGAAATCTTAAAATATTTGAAATTTTACCTTTTTGGATTAAAAAAATCATACTATAAATTAAACTGCAGCTGACATTCTGACCAGCAGACAAAACTGGAAAGGTTAGCATTTCTCTCTCACAAAATTAGATTCCCATATTGCCTGTCATAAGTAAGGCTTGTAAAAGTTCAATTTGGTGCTACCACCATCGTACCATTAAAATACATGAACTGTAAATGAAAAAATAGTCTTTTTAGATCTCTGAAATGTAAAAAAAGAACACTGTGTAAGCAGATACATATGTTCAAAAAGTTGCTCCATATATGGAACATATGTAATATATGCACATATGTAATATATATGCATTTAAACAGTAAAAAGAATCCTAACTCATATTTCTTTGGTATCAAGTACATTTCATATTCTACCCATTCCATAAACTTTCCTAAGATTGGAATACAGCCTGGAATCAATCAATCAGTCACAGAATGGTAAGGTTGGAAGGGACCTCTGGAGATCATCTAGTCCAACCCTCAGCATAGCCCACCTGGGGACTGAGCCATGACCTTGGCATTAGCAGCACCACATTCTAGCCAACTGAGCTAAACCTGGAATATAGGCTTTCAGTTACATGTGCATCTTCTGATACACCCAAACCCCACAGATTTGAGAGCTAATTCTTAAAAAATAAATAAATATATAAAATTTTTAAAAACCATATGCTATTCAATATAAGTAGTAGTACTGGTTGCCCCACTTTAAAAAATGATCTTAAAAAGCAACTTTGCCAAGTAATAAAAACATTTAATATATTTGTCAGTAACATTAATTTTAAAATTCAAGCAGTAAGTTTTAAAGTCATAAGAGCAAGCTTTCAAATATGAAAGCTTTCTTGCTGTTGTTGATTCATGCAAGCAAACAAAATTTTTTTTAAACTGTCACCTTTTGCAGAACTATAAATATCTATCATTCACAATCAATTCTTTAAAATCAAATGCCAAATAAAATTACTTCCACACAGTCATGTTGTTTCTATAATAGCCATCTTCTGTTCAGGAAAGTCATTTTCAACTAAGCATGCTATACTGTCTCATTTAGCATCATTAAACAGTTCAATGAACTGAGAACCAAATTCAATTATTAAAAAGCATGCTATATTTTTCTGTAGAATACACATACTGCAATACAAAAGGTAAAAAAAACATCATTTCCAAGAGAGCACTTTCCTTATCATGACCATCTAAGTTGCTACAAAACTAGAACTGTTCAATAACTCAAATGTAAAAGATAGTATTTTCTTACCTGAACAGCACTATTAAGAAAGCAGCTGTTTTGTCCTGGTTCATTTAATAAGCCTTTTGTGGGGGCCAGAGACAATATACTTCCAGGTTGATAAACTTTTCCAAGGTTACCCCCAGGTTTTCTTAAGAATTTCACCCATGCCATTATTTTTTAGATTTTATAATTGCTACTATTTACACTTAAATAATTTAAGGATATGATGGGTACAAGGTAAAAAATTGCTCTAAGGTCATGGCATTTTGTTCAACTCTGTTACAATAGCCGTTTCGGGGGTTTAAGTCAATATTCCATGTGCAGCTGATGGCCATCTATCAGAAGTAGCTTGTCAGTTAAGATAAAGCCACACAAAGTTTTTAACTCAGGAAAAAAAAACATAAAAATACGGTGTCCAGTTAAACTTAAAATATATAACATCTAAAGTTATTAGAATGAAAGTTCTTTTCAAGAAAGGTATACAGTAATTGTCTTCTTCCACAGATATCAGTAAGGTATTACTGTAAATCATGGGTTGTATTATGTCACAAGCGTAGATATATCACAAAAAATTCTTGACAGGTATTATACTCCTGTTCTCTCATTTTCTTCTGTCTTCTTTTGCCTTTTAACTATGACCCATGAAACATATTCCAGTTTAGAAGACTCCATGTTTTATTTCATTCTTTTCCAGTGAATCTATAATAGGAAAAAATAAAAATAAGCATTTTCCAAAATTTTAAAGACCTTCTAAATCAGGGAAGTGAATAGTTTAAAAAAACAACAACAACTTAAAGGCATATTCAATAAGCAAGGAAGAGAAGTAACAATTTCCACTTAAAAGCTGTTCTTAAAGCAGAAAAAAATCAATTATTCTACCTGTCATAATCAATTAAAATTACATTTCCACTTATTCTACATCTATAGAAGTCCAGAAATTACTTTAAAGGTTAGATTATGCTAAAAATACACAACAGCTTTGGAAAAGACCACAAAATACAGATGTGTTATTTAAACTCCAAATCTAAAAGGAAAAAAAAAAGGTACTAATAAATAAATATTTTTATTCAATGCTTGAAAACATAAGCTGACTTTGATTTCAATACCCGAACAAGTTACATTAACTGATACATATTTCTAGGTCTTACTCTTAAAAATGCTAGAATTAGATTCTCAGCTAGTACTGTGTTCTAAAAATTCTGCATTACTACCTAGTAAACACTATATAACACTTGATTAATCTAGTTGTATTATTAAAGAATTCGGGAAAAAACAGAGCAAAAAATACTCTGACAGCTGTACTAATTCACTGACTGTTCCAATAACTGGCTCCAAGATATTCAAATTCCAATGAGAGTTGATTCTCTGTTTAAGGTATGTATTTGAGGTTAAATAACTCATCATCCAGAACACTATCACAGGCACCCACAGAGCCTATACTGTGATCTCAGAACAATGGATCATCCGATCACTTTGGCATTATCACAGCATCCATGTAAACATTTAACGTGATAGCACAAAACAGAATCAACTTAAATAATCCAAAGTAATCAAGGTTACGTATCGGAGGGAGGCAGAAAAAAAAAAAAAAAAAAAAAAAAAAAGTGGGTCTGTCATGTTACAACCAAAATATTGGCTTAGACTGCAGGAACATATGAGCATATGTAGCTGGAATGCTGTATAAATTAGAAAACAACACTGCCCAGCTCAGAAAAATCAACGACACATTCTGGTCAAACAATTCAATAGCTCTCAAATATTGTACAGGGACATCAAAGAATCAAAATATATGATTTCAAAGCTATCTGCAAGAAGTCTTGTGCCCCTAAAATCATCTCCTTTTAATTAAAACAAACATTGATATTTACTTGTACTAACAAAAATCAATAACTGGAACCTAATCAAAAGTCCCTTTTGCTCAGTGCATAATCAGATGTTTTTTTGTTTGTTTACTGATGTTACTGTATCTCATCTGTGAGTAATTTACTAATACTGGAAATAGTATGTACGATTTGTGACAGCACTGAGCAGAGAGTGTGAAATCTGATGGCAAATTGACCTTGATAGTCTCAATAACAGAATATCATCTGGTAGTTCCATAATTTCATTTGCTTTATGTTCACATCAATAAACCCGGGGGGAAGGGCAGGTGTGTGTGGCGGTAGGAAGGCAGGGGAGAAACGCAGTAGGTAACTGTAAAGGTGTGTTAACTTAGAACATTAGACCCTTAAACCAATTAAAAACAAATATAAATTTTAAATTTTACTTCTATGTAAGAGATAAAGTTAAAGCACTCCACAGCATAAAAGCTATTCTTTCACAAAGGAGCAAACTCTGAGAAAATGGGGACAGAGGTGAAGGCAACAGTAAACAAAGATTAACACTGAATATGATTCTCTGAAGTCAGCATGCAGAAGTGATAACAGACGCACAAAGAAATTAATGGTAAGAAAATATCTTTCAATATATGATTTCATAACAAAGTTTCATAACAGCATACAAACATAAAAGTGACACATTATAGTAAAGAAAAATAAAGGGGAACTAAGTGCGTGTGTGCACTTGTGTGTATACGTACATGTGGGAGCTACTATCAAAAAAGTCTAGTAATATGAAGCATAACTTGAACGGAAGTCTCCTCCTATCACAGGGAACCATAACTTGCAACCCTATTCCACCCCTCTAAAAAAAAAAAAAGAAAAAAAAATCCCCCCAAAAATACAACAGTCAACTCTTGACTGTTATATACTTTCTCCTGATTTGTGATCAAAGTTTAATACTTCTATATTCATGCTGAAAAAAACCCTACTATGTCTTTCTCACAAAAAGATCTTGCTCCTTCATGTACTAGACAATACTCCTGAACGCTTATTTTTCTGGCAATATAGTGTTCTTGATTCCACTTTACATAATTCTCCTGTTCCTGTTCCTCTGTATGATTTTCTCCACCTCCATGCTCCTGCCCTAGGGGTGGAAAGAAATGAATTTAGGATGAGCAATTTTGGTAATCCACAATATCAAACCATTTGGTGAAGCAGAGGTGAGGGGGAGGGGAAGGAAAAGACACTGGGTGGAAACAGTGCTGATAGCCTGTATTGCTACCTTTGAGTAGAGTGATCCAAGAGGCTCAATTCAGTTCTGACCCAGAAACACAAGGCTCACTGTCAAGGTCGCCAAACCTAAATTCCCTTCTTAATACACTACTACCCTCTCACATCTCCCAAAACTGCTCAAACCGTGGTACTTCTCCAGACCTAAAGATTCAGCTAGCCTGCCCTCTACTGTCTGTATTTTAATAAAAAAATCACTCAGCCTACAGCAGTCAAAATAGGGGAGGAAAATAGGAAGTAAGGTAAATTGTATGACAATGTTAAAAACCAGAAGTTACTGGCAAAACAATTTTGGTCTCTGAATCTGATCTGGGAAACAGATCTTATATATTCAACTACAAATGCATTTAGGAGGGGTCTGAGAGATTAATGAACTTGCAAACCAACTCATATTTATCAGCCCAAGTTCTATCTTGCTTAGCTTCAGTAACTGTTCTGCAGTCACCACTGCTCTCATCAAGCACCAGGCCAGCCTTAGTGGTGCAGCCATACAGGACAAAATATTCCTGTTGCATAATTCCAGCCCTTGCCTTTATAGCATCCAGAACAGCAAATGCATTAATCTACATATAAATGCATGTTATCACCTGTTCAGTGGGTACAACCTAGCATGGAAGTAACTGCAGCTTGGACAACTATTTCTGTATAAGAAACAATATTACTAAATTAACTTAGAAATTGGTGCACTAGCTATTTCAGCTCAATCACTTTCGACATGCACATTTTGGTTTAGTCATCTTTTGTACAAATTTAGCTAAGCTGATGAGAAAAAGCAAGTGGTTCTGTGAATACTGGAACTAGCATTACCTGGCTCCTTATAGACTTCTGCCTCACGGCTGACCGAGTTCCCTTCCTGGCTGAGGTACGTATCAGCTTAGCTCCTTCTGCCTTCTTACAAGGTCTCTCTCTTCTATCCAACAGCCTATTTTCATGTAATTTGTAAGTACATAACCACCCTTAAGATTTTTATTCCTTCTGTTAAACTGGGTGGATACCTGCCAACGGGTTCAAAAGTTATTGACTTTGTGTAGCTGAAATTTGGCTGAAGGATCATTATTTGCTTATTCTCAGCCTCACTTTCCAACTAAGCTCACTGAGCTGCACAGATGAGTAATGGCAAAACTTACTGCTGCCCAATGCTAAACTTACTTTTAAGCAACACAGCTTTCAGCTTCTGATAGCAGCTCAAACCTCTGTTGCTGAGCTTGGCAGCCTACCCAATAGTCTGACAACTCAGGTAAATCAATCTCTAAACTGATACATGGTTTTATGACTTAACATAGCAATTTAAATACAATACAACAAAGAATAGGAAGAAAATAGTGACTAAATACATTGAAAGGCAATAAGCTTATAGTAGATGACCACTAGAGTTTTCTGCGATGAGCCAACATTAGTAGTCACTTCTTTCTCACCAGAAAGAAACTTGCCAAAAATCCAACAATCACAACTGAAAATTTGGGTGTTTCCTGAAGTACTTTAGCTGTCATTTAAAATTGCCAGATTTTATCAACAGAACAAAAATCTTTGTATTATGACAATGTTGGAGGACCTGATCTGTTTTCCCAGCATCTGAAAAACCAGTGATGTGGAAAATTACTGAGATTTGAAACCAGTAAACTCCTACATCCATCCAAAGTGGTCTGGCTCATAATTTTTTGGTCACTGCACAAATCCTGCTCTCTTCCATCTTCATTATTATGTGCAACTGTATATGTTAACTGTAATAAATCTCTTCTGCTATAACACACAGCAAAGAACTTACATTCTTATAAACAAATTTCTTCAAGAGCTTTTGAAATAAATAGTATTCTTTTCAAAGGCAAAGTAAGACTGACATTTTAGTGGCTGTACTGAAAGTTCTCACTATCTGAAACACCAGATAGAGCAAAAAAACCTTATGCATACTTAAGCATGTACTTGCAACATATAAAACATGCAACAAGAACAGCATTGTAAGACCAAAAAAAAAAAATCACTTCTCCAACAGTGACCATTTGTCCTGCTCAAGTTATCTGAAGTATACAACCAGTGATACTGCTCCAACACATTCTTACAGCGTTCCATCACTGACTCAAGACGTCCCCAATAGACAAAAGCAGTATTTGATGGCCATTTCTTCTAAGAATTCTTCACACCTCTGGAGATTTTAAAACCAATCTTTTGCTGTTTTAAAGATCTCTATTGTCTCTTCTCCAACCCTAATCCACTTAGCTGTCCCTCATAAGCTAAACCATAGCTCCTGCACATCGTACTACTTTGTAGCTTTCCAATATCCTTTCAAGATGGGAGAACCAGAAGTGCAGATGTTATTCCACATGGCTTCTGTAGAAAAATCAATTTTATCTTTAAGCTATTCAAAAATTCAGATTTTCCTGTTTGCCTCAAAAACACAAGTTCACAGTTCAGCATTTAATCCCCTGGTCTGTTGAAACTGGGAGTCAACTTTTAAAAGAGCCACAATGGGAACAGAGCAAAGATCTTAAAGAACACAAATTCCCAACCAATTACATGGGCCAACATTTACGGTGAGTCATCGTGCAGAGAAAGGCTTTGACTAATAGCTTCTGGTGAATAGGAAAGATAGAAGCAGCAGCAAATGGAAGTCAGCAACAAGGCTCAGCTACAAGAAGTTTGGGATCTCAATGCCCTAAAGCATCAAGTAACCTTTCAATTTTGTCATAGGAGCATTTCTTTCTACTGAATTCAAATATCATTATACATTTAGTACAAGACTTGTCAAGAAGATCTCAAAAGAATCTAAATGTGATAAACTCTTGAGAGTACTATTCCTGACCTTCCTCACTGCCAGCTCACAAATACTGTAAGGCATATTATTAATTAAAAAAATAAATAATAATAATAAAAAAACAGAAAAACATTTTTGATTCTCCATCTTCCTATTCCTTTATAAACTGTTTAGTTCATAGATTCAAAGATTATCCTGTACTTTGTCATCTCAAAAAGATATATATTTATAATGATAATTTACATTCTTGCCTTTTTATCACAGATGAACTGCCTGCCCAAATTGCCTTTCAGATTTCTCTGTAGATGCTCAATCATTAGCAGAAGTGCAAAGTTTTGTTCCTTCCCAATAAGTGTTTTGATTTAAGTCACCATGGAAAACTAGATATCTCAGTAAACAGGAATGGTAGTGTGAGCATCATCTCTCACCCCACCCACATTTTCTGGACCTGCTAGGAACTGTCTAAGTCTTTACACATCATGTATTTCTTCACATACAGCATATCTACAAATCTGCGCAAATCTATCTACAAGCCTACTTCTCACTCCACACATCCAAACACTCTGATACAGACCCTCACCAAGTCACATCCTCAATGCATCATAATTTATCCTCATCCTGACAAGCTCTAGTTTGTCTCCACTTAAACCAAGATTTTTTTTTTTTGGGGGGGGGCACTCTGAATGGGTTTATTTCCCATCTCTGTGTCCCTTACGTGACTGAATTGCTTTACTGGGTCAAGAGCCACTAACTTGAGTTAGCGTGACAAAGAGTGTTGCTACAGAGCTCTTGGAAAGCCACCTAACTGGAACATGTGATAGCGCTAATACCCTAAAGTTTCATGGGTCTCGTATCCAAACAGATCTGTCAGTAGCACATCATGCATGCTATATGACTGAAAAAAAGATTCTAAGCTATCCATTTTTGGTATGAAAATTAGGTACATATTTTAGATGTTTTTACTGTCAGCCTCTCACTGGTCCAGGATAACAACTGTTTGCAAAAGCAATTTGATAATAAAACACGAGTAAGGCTTATGTTGCAACAACTTGTTAGGGGAATAAAGCATTGCTTATTAATTAACAAGGCTAATTTACATTCAGATTATAACATGAATTCTCAGAATTTTAATACTTAAAATCATCCCTTTATTTCAAAGGGACAGTACAGTCAAGACAATTTCCATATGTTTTCAGAGGAGGGGGAAGGAGATACTACATCATCAATTAGGTAAAATACTATTCACATGATTAGTTCTTTTTCTCTTAAAAATAATCTTAGTAACATCAATGTTGAGCAAAAGTGGAATTTTTGTGTGTGCAAAATACATCATTAAGTAAAGATATCTAAAAACCATCTTATCTGGGGAAGGAAAAAGTGTTCCTAGAGAGAACAAGGCACAGTCTTCATATTCCTTCTGGAATTACCGTTGCACTATAAAGTCACAGTTAGGGACAAACTTAAACTTAGCTCATATGCCGAACATATCTCATCTGAACGGAGAGTTCACCTACTCTCATACACCTACTTACAAGAGTCTGAAACTGGATTTGCCTGAATGCAGCAAATAACCTCGCCGCCAAATACTGTAAACTGATTAAATTTCAAACAGCTCTACTCCACTACCTGTACTGGCATTTCCTGTTCCAAACAGCCTTTGAAAACACTCCATAAAAACTCGCTAATGGGCACGTGACTACCACGTTAAACATTAACTTTACACTCTGCCTCCCGGGAGCCCGGCGCCCGCGCTTGCACGTCCTCACGGCCAGCGCGGCCCCTGGGCTCGCCCGGCTCCCGCGAGCGGCCACAACGCTGCCGGCTCGGCTCCCCCCGCCGCCGCGCCGCCCGCGGGAGCGCCTTCACCCGTCACCCCCGCGCGGACAGGGGCGGTTACGCCCCAACGGCCGAGCGCGCGCGGCGGCCATTCCCCCCTCCTCTCCCCGACGGCCGTTGCGGCGCGCGGGACGGCAGCCGCCGCCCGCGGGCAGCAGCAGGTGACCGGCCCCGGCCCCGGCCCGCACGCACCTCGTGCTGCCCCGCGGCGGCGACAGGCGGCCCCCGCGGCCCCGGCACCCTCCCGCAGCGCCGCGCGGGGGCCGCTGCCTCCCGTCCGGCCGGGCAGACGCCCCCAGCCTCACCTCCCGTCCGCGACGGCTCCCGCACGCAGCTCCGCTCTCGCCCCCTCCCGGCGGCAACTCCGGGCGCGGCCCCGCCCTCACAGCAACTTTTGCCTGGCCTCCGCCTCCGCCCCCTCCTCCCCCCGCCCGCAGCTCGCGCTCCGGGGCGTGCGCGTGCCCGTGCGCGCGCCGGCGCACGGGGGCCGCCTCGCGCGCGCGCGCGCGCTCCCCCTCTTTCCCCCCCCTCCCACTTCCCCAGCGCCGCGCCTGCGCACAGGCAGGGCGCCGTGGGCGAGCAGAGGTGGCGGCGGGAGCGTGCTTCTCCCCTTCAGGAGCCCGGATCTGCCCGAGCGCCCGCGGCGCTTTGGAGCCGGAAAGCAGGGAGGGGAGGGAGGGAGCAGCCGCAGAGCCACGGGAAGGGCCGGGCCGATCACGGCGCCACCGCCCGCGCATGCGCAGGAGGCGCGCGTCGCCGTGGCTGACCTGCCCGTGCTCCGCGGTCCGCGTGCCTCCCCGCGACCCGCGTGGGGGGCCCTGCCGCACCGCCCGCGCGCACGCTCCGCTCCGCGGCGGGGGGGGGGGGGAAGGGGGGAGAGAGAGGCGGAGGCGGCGCCGCCTCCACACCTCGCCCCAGCTCACGAGGCGGGAGGGCGCGCGCGTGCGCCGCTGCTTGCGGCACGCGGGCGCTCGGCGGGGCGCGGCCCCCTCGGCGCCCGCGGGCGCGAGGCTGGCCGTTAGGGCGGGGTCAACGGCCCGCGCTCGCGCGCGCCCGTTGCGAACCCTATCAGAGCCCCCCAGAGCGAGGGGAGCCGTGGCAAGGTAAGGGGCGGTGCGCGCTTCCCCTCCCCCCCTGCCTTTTCCTTCCCCCGCCTCCCTCAACACTGGTTTTCAGTGCACTGCCTGGGGATTGAGGGCACGGTTATCCCAAGCGAATATCCTGCGTGCCTGCGCCCCAGGTGGCTGTTCGGAAGTAGATCACAAAGTCGTCCGGTTGTAGCCCAGGAGACCGCTGTTGGGGCTATTCCAAACCACTGGGTTTTTGAGTTAACAACTCGTTAAAACGAACGGAGCAGCAGTTGTTTTTCCAGCAATTGTTTTCCAGTACTCATTTCAGGATATCTGTAAGTGCACATTGACTCTACTTAAGATGCCCATGAAATAACAAAGCATGCAGGTGCTGTTGGAGTGAGGGCAGCTTTTATGCTGAATCTCAAACAAGTGTACATGTATTCCAAAATCACATTGCATTTGAGTGCCATAATGCCTAGCAAGATCGTGTTTTATGTAAGCTGAAGAGCTATCCTAAGCTATCCTGTAGCCTTCTTCTGTATAATTTTAGTATATTATTTTGTGGATGGAGGGGTGTTTCCTTCTGTTATTTCCAAAAGGACTTTTATGTTGATGTGTTCTTGTATTCCTAGTTTCTGAAGTACCTTTGATACTTCTCTTTATCATCATCTTCCTAGATAAGCCTGTAGATATCTGTAACACACTACACTACTATGTTAGTAATGATATTTTAAATAATATCACACCCAACATCAGTCCTTAGCATAGCTGTCTGAACACAACTTTTTACGTTATCTTTCTTCTAATAGTCATTTTTGTAGTGGAGAGGTGCTTGTGCAGCTGACAGCTTCTCCATTTTCCAGTAGCATCTCCTACGAGAGCAAAAAAAATCATTTCCTTGTAACCCTAACTTCACTTACCTCCTTTAGATCATCAAGATGGCACTAACATTTCATTCTAGAAAGTACTGCTTGGAAAACAAGGTACTACAGCAAGTAAGTTCGTTGCTTCTTTTACCCATTTTCATCAAAAAAAAAAAGCATTTTAATCAGATTCTTTTGGTAATTTTTTCCATAATATTGCTAGTATAAGAAGCCCACTAGCGCAGGCAATTTTCTCTGTTTCATGCTCAATGTTTTTCAAGTAACCAACTGTTTACTTCAAGAAACCTGAAAATATTCTGGAGAAAATTCCAATTAAATTTTTCAGGCTTTAACTGTATATAGATCTGGCTACACTTACAGGGGTTCGGATAATCATATTAACAAACTGATTGGTTACAGAAATCTAATTAAGTATTGTAAACTTCTTTTTTGTTGTTTTCTTGAGACTTTCAGATATTATGGCCAATAATTATTTATTTTTTTAAATAGTGCCATACTGTGTTTATTCTAATTTGTCCAATATTTTACCAAATTTTATGACTTCTGAAAGGAATTGAATGTCTGATTCTTTTGCTGTCCTAAGATCTGTACAATACTTTGGCACAAAGAACCACACAAACATGTTCACACAAATATGCTCATTCTCAGCTATTTGTTGATAGTTATTTTAATCTATCTTCCAGTTTTCACTCTTTTTAAGTAAAGGTATTTTTTAAAAAATCGAGGTGTTAACATTATCATTAAAAGGTGTTGGTGCATCTTTTTGTTATATGTTTATTTAAAAACATTCTGCTTAAACTTTTGGTTAGTTTAGCTCCTGATCGTTACTTTGTTTCTTTAAAATGCCAGGCAGGTAAAGACATCTGTGCATCCTGAAGCAGGATTATGGCCTCGTTCTGATTATAGCTGTGGTATTTTTGCTTACCCTCTCCATGTACTCTGCTTTCTTGTTTGCCTCTGCCCTTTTTCAGTACAGATTTGTTACCACTGCTAATCTTTCAAAAGTCCCTTAGGACTTGTACCAGTTTCTTCTATTCTTTTTTTTTTTTTTTTTTTTTTTTTTTTTTCCTCAGAGGAAATGTAGTCTGTGGGCTTTAGTTATGGTATATTTTAAGATTCTGTAACAAAGAGTCTTACAGAGTCTTCCACGCAGTTTGCACAGAGAGTGGCACAGGTGTGGCACAGGAAGCCTTAAATGAGCTAAAAGAATTTTAAAATTATAAAAGTGGTGCAAACTCAAAACAATGGTACAAGGGTAAATGATTTCCTGTTGTAGTTGTTGTCAGTACAGGATCTGTGCTGTGCATCATGCAGGGATGCAGAAGACTGTTCATGTGTTTTTAGAACTGGTGTGTATGTGAAGTTTGGTAGTCTTAATAGCACAGAAGCTCGCTAAGGTAGAGTGCTGACATTGAAAAGGTGTTCAACTTAGGGGAAGAGGGTCCAGAGAAAAGTAAAATGGACAGTTACATTTCTACCCATTAATCTAACCACTAAATTTGGCTTCTGGCTAAGAGGCCAGTATTAATGTTTTCAGAAGGAAGAAATGTGTACAGGTGTGGTTGGGGGTGGTGGAAGGAGGGGACAGATAAAACACAACTGGAAAGAAGTGAGAGAACTGTATCCTTCAGCATATCCAGGGGTTTGAGGGGTTTGCATGTGTCAAATCCAGGGCAGAATATATTTATAGAAAGTTATATACTAAAAGAAAAAGCTTTACAAGTTAGGAGATGCCCAAGAGTTGAAAAGTAATTGCCTTAAATAATCTTTCTTAAAGCTGCAAGCATCTTGCTTTAGTTGGTGAGTGAGCTGGAAATGTATGTTTCACAGCTGCAAACAAACAGATGTATTTTTGTGTTAGAACTTTTCTGTTCCAGTGTTGTATCTACTGTTCTGCAGCTGGCTGGTCTTTAATTAAATACTGATTCGTTACTCAGAACTAGTTTTTTGGTTGCATGTGTTTTTATATACAGACTGTCTCCAAGAACATTTCCGTACCCATAGCTGTCCTGGAACATCTCTTTAACACTTGGAATACCTTCACAGTGTTTTGGGTTTTTTTTGACACAGTTACTATTCCCTTCATGTTCAAATGATTCATAAAGAAATTATATCTATTGCATACCTTCTCAGAACAGGAGAAAGTTAAATCTTGATTTAAAAAATGAGCCAAGTAATATTTTGTTGAGTATCTAATTAATTTTGACATTGTTGCTCTTGTTCTTTTGCACTTTTTTTTGCTTATGAGGTAATAATCGCATCAAATAAACTTTATATGAACAGGAACTCTGTCTGTACTCACTGGGAGCTTTTGGAAAAAAAATAAATTAGCTAATAGTATCAAAGCATGGAGTCTGAGGCATAAAATTCCACACACTAATTCAGAATTCAAGGCGTGGTTTATTACTTAAATCTTTTTAAAAAAGGTTTACATTGAATAAAATTCCTTATTGCACATTATAATGCCTAACATGATCTAGTCCATTTTACTAGTCTATCTTAAAAAGAATTTTATGTTATCAGGTAACATTTATCCTTGACATGAAGATACTGGTGAACTATTCCCTCTATAATTTAAAAATACATTTAATTTTAATTGCTGGAAACTGTCATCACATTTTTCTGAAGTAGTTACTGAGCCATAAAGAGAGGATTTGAGGCTATGCCACTGGTGTTACTCAGAAGAAAAAGAAGGAAGAAAGTCATTCTTCTAGAAGACCTAGCAATATGAGAGCAGTTAGGGAACTTGGCACTATTCTGTATGGTCAGAAGCTGGACATACTTTGACTGAATAAGATAAAGGTTGTCTAAGATGCTGTATTGCTAAACTACTTAAGAGTACATCATTTTCCTTGTTCCGTTAGCCTTTAGTGTACTATCAAATTGTATTTTTGGACCTTTCTGTCCTGAAAGAAAGGAGAGAAAAAACTGCAAATCCAAGGCTCTTACATAGTCATTTGTTTTCAGGAACAGTGATTTCCCTGAACACCAGTTAAGACAGTGCTCTTTATAATATTGCAAGAGTTAGCCAATAAGGAAGACGGATGGATACAGAGAAAGACCCTAAGGGAGTAAAAGAACTAGAGAAGAGATAAATAAAATAGTATTTTTATTTACAACATAAGAATTACATGTTACTAGGGAGGTTGAAATGAAGCCCTAGCAATATTTTAGTGCAGGGTCTTTTCTCTTGCTTGTTTTTTTTGTTTGCTCATCTGTCTTATCATAAAAGGATTCACAACAAAAGCAGAACAAGTGAAAAATCCCTTCAGCTTTCAGTAAGCTAAGTAAGGACATGTTATTTCATGGGTAACCTTACCTAGCTATGTTCTACTCCTCCAGCTTCCTCTACCACGAGTATGTATGACCACAACCTTTTTAAAAAAGTACTCTAGTTAAGTTTTCCTATATATAGCTCTAAAAAGCAGTCACACGATGCTTAGTCATCTGATTGCTGTCTTATTCCCACATCCTGTATAGAGCCTAAAATTTATACATATATCCACATCCATTTTCTTCTTTAAAATAGGCTAGTGGAGCATTTTTCTAAAGCCTCTTTCAAGCAGGCATGTGATATGCAGTCAGCTAGTCTCTTTCTCCTTTGTGCATCCTGTCTGGAGCTCTGTATTTAAAAGGTATTTTGTTCTTAGTAGCCTTTCTATCTGTGCTTCTGCTTGTAGACATCTTGCAGTTCTACCTTGAATACTGGGGCTATGAGGAAGGGCTAAGCAAGAAAAAAAAAAATACCAAGAACAGGAAGAACAAAATTTAAGAAAAAGACTAGAGAAAGAGGATATGGAATAGCAATGACAAAAGTAAAGGTGAAAAGGAAGAATGACATAATGGAACAAATGTTAATATCAGTACTAAAAAGAGAAGGAAGGAAAAAGAAAATTATGACATTGGGAGGTATGAATAAGAGGACAAAATTAAACCTACCTGAAAAAAAGTGTCTCTTGTTTTTAGTCCCCTGAGCTGAGCTTCGGAATCAATGAGAGTGGTAAGGTCAATTGTTTTATTTTAGCAAGACTAAAAAAAAACTGTGCAAAACATAAAAACTGCGGGAGAGTTTAGGTGAAGTGGTGTGATGGCTTTCTCGGGGTAGCCAGCTGGGCTACTTTCTCATTCTAAGCATTCCTGTAGATGTTTCTTCTCCCATCTCTTTTTCTGAATTAGCTGTAGACACATTTTCACAGAACATAAACAGCAGTATTTTTTTTGTTGTTGTTCTTTAGGCACAGGAACAAACACAATATATTTTGCTCTTATTCATTGTATGTTATCCTGACTATATTTTTTTTTTCTCAGTGGCCTTTCTAGTGTTAAAATGTTCAACAGGATGCCAAAAGCAGTTTCACTGAAGTCATCTAGAGTTTCACCCTGAGAGTAAAAACGTGGGTTTTCTTTCTTGTCCAAACCTATTGATGATAATGGGCCTGGAACAAAATTTTTGTGTGCATGCCTGTGTTTGTTGTTTAGGAATGAGGCAAAGGGTGGGGGTTGCATAAATCTTGCAAGTGAATAATTTTCCTCCTGAATAATCCAGTTTCCAGTCCAATAATCTACTTCTCTGGAAGAACAATGCAACCAAAATCCTTTCCTATTTCAGTCTGTTCTGTTTTTTGAACCACGAAACAGCTAAAGTATGAGAACTTTCTATGCAAGCTTTGTACATCAGGTACTTTTCTGAAATGCTTTCTTCATCTAGGCACTATATCTAACAAAGTTTAGTGATGATCTTTTTTTGTCTTGTATCAGTCTTACACAGTCCTTTCAAATTTGCAAGTCTGGTTTGTTGCTTTCTCTTAGATGTAGGCCAGTGAGAATGGATGATGTCTGCAGCAGGAAAGGAGCAGAGTGAGAGAGGACGAGAGCACTGTTCCCTTAGCCCATTCCTCAGCTTTACATAGACCATCTCTATGACTAAATTGAGTTTTGCGTATGAAAACCAACATGAAGCAAAAACAAGACAAAAAAACAGTATTCAATGTAAAATGATGAGTGATGTAATGATTAAGATTATTTCATGTATACTCCGTTGAAAATACATGCAATACCTCAGATAATGCAATATAAAAACGTCAGGAAATATTTTGAAAACTGATTTTGCTGTATCTTTGTCCTGTATGAGAAACCTAACATTATTAAATACGAGTCGAGTCCACACCTCCATTTATACTGAGGTAAATTTTAACAGGAAAAATTAGCAGTTGATTTTTTCAGTGTTCTCGGTGCTCACTGCACCTCCGGACTTAGCTCATCCTTTTAATTTAAATCTTTGTGAAGTTTTCAGAAGTCCTAGGATATAGTCTGTTGTTTAACACCAAAATATTTAGCCACACTTCTGTGCACAAAACAAGCTGATAAGCACAAAAAAAGATGTTATTTTGCAGTAATTAATTGAATATGCATTAATTAGTCTGAGATTTTACCTAAACAAAACTTAAATCTCGTTTTTCAGAAAGCATGATGAGTTTGTAGATATTACTATGCAGGGACCTCCATACTTTTTTGTACTTCAAGAGCCAGCTAGTGCAAATATCTCTGTACTGTATTATGTATATACTATAGAAAAATCAATGGGAATCTTTTTTAAGTTGCCAGACAAATTTAAGCCCAGACACATTCAGCAATAATTTTTTTGAGCTTTTTTTTTAATTCTTGGTCATAGATTCTGTTGCAGAAGCGTGTTACTGCTCTCTTTTGGACAAACAAAGGAGATGGAATAACCACTAGCTCCTGGGATCAAGAGTAAGATTTCCATGATGAAACTCAAATTTGAAATGAATATTTTGACTCTTGGTAGTTTTCTATAAGGATGATATAAAACATGAATGCTGAAGCAAAATGCCCCTCTTTATTGCAGACAGGCATTTTTTAGCTTCTGCTAGTACAGATTTTTTTAAAAAACAAATTCTAGAGGAAAAAAATAAAGACATAGAAGTAAATAGGATAAATATCTTTTTTCCAAAGGTAGATTGCGCCAGACTTAGCTGCTTCCTTTCTCTGATACAGTAACTACTTTTCTAGACAAGTGAAATTGTTAAACTGGAAGAGAGAGGAATTAGTAGATGAATTGTAAGTGGATGAAGAAATACTTAAAGGGAGAAGGTGTTACTGTGTTGTGCGGAATAGAGTAGGGGATTACTACAGCTCTGTCCAAAGATTGGTACTGGAATTGTTATTTTTTAATAATTTCATTAGTAATCTTTGCACAAAAAGTAGAAATTGCTAATTAAATATGTTGCTGTCTGAATGTTGGGAAACATTCCCTGCACAGTGAATGTTCCATAGGAAAAATTGGATGACCTTGAGGAGTAGAGAAATAGAATGGGATGAAATATAATAACACAAAGTGCAAGGTCATGTAGGGACTAATAGCAGAGGCTTTTTGATACAAACTCAGAGATTGTCAGATTAAAGATGAGAGAATTTGAAAGAACTGGATGTATAAGCCAATGAAAGGCTGGCTATGAGCCACCAATTTGACGTTGCAGTAGAAAAAGTAAATACAGTCTTAAGTAAATTCAGCCTTTTATTTCTTGTACGGAGAAGGACATATTAATGCTACTATACTGGTGATATGATCTCTAATATTGAGAACAGATTTGGGAATATGTATTCAAGAAGTTGGACTTAGAACAGTTGTAAAGAAAGCAAAACTAAAATAAAGAGGGGAAGGACAAGAGATTAAAAGAACCTGGACTGTTTAGTTTAGCCAAGTGAAGCCTAGGTGTTACTGTCTTTGAATATTCTAGGTGAAGTAAATGTTGTGGAAGGAAAGGAGCTTTGTAGGCAAAAAGGAAATGTGGTACAAAATTAACTATTGCTGTCCAAGCCTCTCAAATATTACCAAGACAAAGTACTATACGATATATGATCTAGAATGTGCAAGGGACTGCATTTGATAATAATGGGAATTTGTTTTTTCCTGGGTTTCATTAAGCTATATTTAAAGCATACTCAGCTCCAGCTCAAAACAGCCGTGTACTCTATATCCAAAGTGCTGATAGAGGCAGGAATAATTGACAAGATTTCTATACTGTGCTACAAGAGATAGATAGGAGCGCTGAGGCCCAGACAGAGTGTTCTGTTAGTGGTTAGTCTTCCGTCTTAGAAGGGAGGACCAAAGTGTTGAGGCAAATGTCTCACGCTTATGTGTTCCTGCCATGGAACTGTAGCATCGCAGGTCTGCTTTACAGCTTCCTTCCTGTTGTTTCTCATTTCCCCACTGTACGTTCTCTGGGGCAGCCTTGCATTGCTGAAATGTGTTTATATCTCTGGAAAACTATCAGAAAATAAGTGCATTGCATTTTAGTTCAGTAATACTTCCTGTAAGTAGTCAGCTTGCTCTTCTCCTGTCTAATTGAACAATAATTTCTTTCTTTTTTTTTCTTTCCTGCTAGCAAATATTTAAAATGTTCTCATTAAGAACTTGAGGAATAACATATTTGTAGATGTTAGCTGGCAGAAATGACCAGTTTAGGAAGAACCTGATGTGCCTCAAGCATTTGTTTATATTCATTTGTAGTTATCTTGCATAGTCATCTTTCAGTAATCTTGGCTGTTATGACTATAGTAACTACTGTTTAAAGTTAATATTTTGCCGAGCTTGAGTAACTTGGCTCTGCAGAGGAACTTTGAAATGGAAAAGGGAGTCAAACGATACTCTAGACTACTGTGTGGCTGCTTGCCTTTCCACTATTGGAATTTCTTAGTCTGCTGCTCTATATGCTGCATAATATCTCCTTACTTTCTACCCAGTCCCATTAAATTCTTCTCCATTCCTTTCCTTACTACTGCCTCAGAGGAACTGGAATTTTTTTTTGTGTAAAGGAGGCCTGTTGTCTTATGACAAAGAGAGTAAAATTTGTAGCTTTTTTTTTTTTAATCTTTTGAAGATGACTGTCCAAATGTCCATCAAAACTCCAGTGAAATCCAGTTCTAAGTTTCACCTTCCACACAAAGCAAATTGAGGGCATTCTTACATTAATGAGTACAGCCATCTCTGAACTGACAAAGTTCAGGCTGTTCTTTGTACAAATGCCATCAAATATTTTAATCTCCGTTTGCTTTTGAAAGAATAATTGGCTCACAATAGTCAGGCTTAATTTTTCTCTTACAATGATTTATAGATCCTGTGCCTTTTACAAGTATCGAAGTTTGTTTCACAGTGTCTCTGTGAAGTAGGGAAGTACTGTGAATGCTGGGCTAGGTGTTTTGGATGAATGATCTGTTCACAGGAAATACTGTTTCCATCTAAAAAAAGGGTATTTGTGAATTTGTCCTTAGCTTAGTTCATAGTTTTGGCTATAAATAACTGCAAGTAGGAAGTTATTTAGATGTTTTAAAACTCAAGTTATATCTTTCTGTTTAAAAAATTCCAGATACTGATTTGTTCATACTTACCTTTTATCAGTTAAAATCTGTTCCCTGTAGAAAGAAATCTTTTGTTTCAAATCAAATGAAGCAGAATGTTGTTCTGCCTGTAATCATTTTGGTTTTGACTGTACAGGAAAAACTAGAATGTTATGTTTCTGTTCATCTAAACCTATTTTTTAAAATCTTCTTTTACTACAGAAATGGGGGGAAGAAGATTATTTATACAGTTTACATGGCATTAGTATTTCTATTTTGTTAATGGGCAGCCTGTGGAACATATTTTCTATATCTTGTCCAAGATCAGTCTGTGATGGAGCCAAGAATAAAGCCTGGATTTTTTTAGACTTTTTTTACTTGAGACTCTTCTTGCATTTTAATTAGTGAAATGAAACTTTCCTTTCGCTTTTGTTCAATTAACTTTCCTTAAACTTTGTGCAGTAATCGTAACTTACTAAAAATGCCTTTGATATACGGTGAGCTGATCTGTACTTACCATGCTTGGAATGTATGGTGAGTGTGAGGTCTCACTGCGCAGAATCAGGAGTGTTGCCAAAGGCATAGCTGAGGCCGGGCTCTGATGTTCCCTGAAGCGCCTGTACTCCGTGTGGGGATATTTAGATTAACTGTGGTGCTCTGTGGTTCTAACTTACAGTCTAAGTGTTCTCGTTCATCTGTGGAAGTTGGCTTTGCTCTAACTGGGCTCATAATGGATATATTGATGTAAATTAGTAAGCATCGGTATTAACACTACTTGCTGGCATTCTCATAGTATTTTAACATACGGTTTTCATAAGAGCGCTAGGCTGTATTTCATCGAACTGCCAGCTTAGTCTATTGTTGATTTCTGACAGTGGCCAGTAGTAGACGTTTATAGAAAGAAATTGACTAAACATAGGGTGATCTTTCCTCTCACACAGCTTTCCCATTTTCAGTATTAAGCGGTGTAGGAATGGCCTCAGGTACAGATCACATCTGAGCCATTCTTCATAATAGCCATTGTTAGCACTGTGGATTTGTTTAATCCTGTTTTGAATTTGTTAATACTTTTTGACCCAAAGCATCCCATAGCACTAAGTTCCACAGTTAAAAGTGCTTTTTGGAAAAGTATTTCATTTGCTCATTTTAAAGCTAGTGCCTTATTATTTTGTTAAGAGTCCCTTTGTTCCTGTGTTATTGTTCCCTCCTCATCTTCTCCATACCGTTTATGGAGACCTCTGTCATACCTTCCTTTAGTTATGTTTAGATAGTTTAGCTACAAATTCCTTGCAGAGAAACTTCATTGTCTTTTTCTTTTCTGAGGCGCCTCTATTCTACTGTTTAAATGTGATGACTGACGTTTTTGAAGGAAAAGGTTGGAGTAGTTTATACTTGTTATGAAAAAGTTAGCCTTGCAGATTGTTTAAAATAATGCATTTCCTTGAAAGCATTTTATCCTTTCAGTAGCATTTTCATTTGCTTTTAATAAGAGTATTTTATATTCAGTTTTTATTTCTTAAAATATGTGAATATGCTGTGTTTTATAATAATTTCTTTTTTATCGTCTGTCTTCTCAAACTCAATTACATAACAGCTTGGTGGCAAAAATATTATCTGTAACTAATTTAAAGTACTTTGTTTATCAACAGTATTTAGCCTCTGGGTAAAAGGAAGAAGCCAGTACTACATGACTGTCAGTCCTCTGGGGATCTTCTGATATTTCTGTCTAGACTGCTAATAATTTATTGACTACACATTGAACAATTGTAATCTAACAAGTAGGATTTTATGCTCCACATTCTTACTGTATTTGATGTGTATTGTATCCTGTTGTCTTAGATATGGCCTAGAGTATTTTATTCTAGTTACTAAGGCAATCGAAGAACTGAAGCAGAGGATTGTCAAGGTTGCAGGTTATTCATGGTTGATCTGAAAGTAAAATTTAAAAAACATAGCAGAAATGTGCCCCTTTTTCCCCTACTGTTTCATGGAGTTTCCCAGAGTATTTCTGAGGCAATATTAGGGTGATTTCATAATGTGTACTATGCAAAACCAACTGCATATGTGCATATTAGCCCCAGGTAATACCCCTTCCATAGAAGTCAGTGACAGAACTCCAATTTCACTGGGGCCAGAATTCTGTCTCTGATGTCTTTTTCCTGCTTCTGCTCCAAGTAAAGCCTATTAAATGAATTAAAGCAGAGAGATACTTTGAGTCCAATGGAATATTTATTTCCACAATTATCAGTTATGGGGATTATGGAAAAAAGCAGCCAAGATGTGCTGACATATTTAAGTCATCTAAGAAATGTATATGCAAGTAGGAGAATTTACATCAAAAGTACAAGATTGTTTCTAGAGTCAGACAGTAATAAAGAAATTTAACCTAAATTGTTCTGTTTCCTGATACTAATTGTTGTAACCTCTATTAAACAAAATAATACAATTTTTCAGGTGATCTTTCTTTGTTAAATTGGAAGATGGGCCTTTTTTGGTTTTATTACCCCAGCCACATCAGATATCTTACACCAGTCATAAACAAAATAGCACATCAGCAGAGATCAATGCTAAGGAAACAATGCCCTGCTGTATGCAAGAAGGAATCTCAGATCGCTACTCTGTGTAGTACTTATGAAATGATTTCAGTGCTGACAACAAAGGACTTAACACATTAGGATGATTTGGCCTGTTAATCTCAGCTAAATAAAATACGAATATATGATTTTTATTAGTCTAATCAAAATATGTTGAATAGTAGTATCTTAAATGATACTAGTAAGCATAGAATGAGGCCATAACTGTATAGGATTAAATTACGAACTACTCCTGGTGACTGTTATAACTGGTACCTGTTTATCGTCAATACTGCAGACAATACAGGCCCTGAACCCTGGCTTTTCATATCATAAATGAATTTAAGGTGCTTACATTTTAAGGTGCTCCATTCATGGAGCTACTTGTAAGTACACATTTTTAACTTCATTTTTACATACTGTAGTCCAGAGAAATTTGTTTAGATTGAGAGAGAGCAGATCTGTTTCCTCAGCTTACCACACTGTCAATGAAAACATTTAAATGGATGTTTCTGTGCCCTTTATGTTACACATGGAGGCCTTAATGTAAATAAGAATGAGCAGAAAAAATCTTTGGGAACAAAGCCTTCTTGACCTTTTAAGCTATATATTCCCACCGCATTCCTGCCTTTTCATCATACATTCAGTCCACTTCTCTTTTGGAAGCAAATATGAGTGTCTTGTGATGAAGTGTGTGTGTTGTTTTAATTATGTTTGCTAAAATATTTATGTACCTGTGATTATTTACCTTTGTGTAAAAGTGTTCTTCATATGTTTTACCATTACATTCAACATGTACACTGTTGAAAATTTAAAAGTATGTATTTGTTGATCTTTCCAGTCCTATAATGATAGAAACATGTATTCTCTCACTTCAGTGCCATCTCTTTGTCTACAAAAATAAATCCAAATATTCATTACTGAAATTCTTGTACTTTTTTTCTAACGATAGTCTTTCCTCTTGTTACGACACATTTCAAATATCATATAGCTGTATTACAAAAGAAATGTCCATACTAAAGCCCATTGCAGTCAGTAGAAAATCTCTAAATTTCCAGACTCCAGATTTCTAAAGCAAGGGAATTGGATCTTGGCAGAAAGGTTTGTTTATTGCTGTAGAACTTGCACAATAAGGACACATCTAGACTGATGCAGCTGGGGAACATTCCTGGACACTGGCACTCAATCCTGTGGGCTGTTGAATATTTAGCACATTGCACAGTTTTGGCTTGTGCCAATTAACACTGCTCTGAACAATTCCTAAACATGATTCAAGAATTAGCCTGGTCCAGGAACTATTTCCCATAGGCACTTTGACTATAGCCACCCAGCACTGGAAGTGTGCCTGCAAGCCTTCTCTGACAGTTAGCCTCAGTTTTAAAGAATGTTCTGGGCACATTCAATTCAGTAGTATATAAATAGCTCTACTAAAAGTTTCAGGAAGGCAGGAGGAACAGAGGTCTTACTCTGCTGCTGCTGTTAGTAACTGTAACTGTGTGTTGGATTAGAGCTACCAAGCCTCGAGCTACCAAGACTTTGAGGATTTAAGAACTGTGGGTAATTTGCCCACATCTATTGCTGTTGTACAGACCATCAACTGAGCACATACACAGTAGGCTCCATACTTCTCAAACATCTTAAGTGTCCTGAGCCCTTTCTGCTCCAGTGGCCCCAGAGGTGTACAGGAAACTGAAGTTACCATTATATGCTTTGAGTATGAAGTGACATGGCCTGGCTTTGCATGTATAGGCTATCTTCAAAGGACAGGCAGTGCATATGATGCGTCTCTTCTATACATGACTCTCTGTGCATATGCTTCTCTCATATTTTTGTTCAGACAGGCTCCTGGAAGCTTATGCGGGCTTGTAAAAAACTCGGTTCCTCTGGAACTTGTTCACATTGCTCCTCATTATAATTTTTTCTTTAGCCTTTGCACTTTAAGACTTGAAGAATTCATATATTTTCATCATTGTCCATACAATTGTTGTATCATGTGAATAGTTAAGGTCCCCTAAATACAAGTATAATTCTTCTCTAGGAAAGTGTTTGCAGCCAAGGAGGTTACTCTTATAATGACTGATTTTTTTCCTTGATAAATATCTTTGGGACTGTACATTTATCTTTGCAATTTATTCTCCAAAGTAAAGATCATAGATGTCGACATTTTCTTGCCAACTACCTGTCTTAAAACCAGATTTTAAATGTGAGAACTGTGTTTACAGACACAAATTTCAGCCACAAAAATACAGGCTAAATTTCCTGCTGATTTTTCCACTTTAAATCTCATTCTGTGATTTTTTTCTTCAGACATAGAGATTCTTTCTAAAACATACACTTTTGTAGCTGAACTCCACCAAAACTATTAATAAGCAAAATAACTAGAAGAAAAGTATTTTGTGTCTTTAACTAACATCTTCTAAGGGTTTAGTTCTGAGCTAAAACTTGATTAATGTGTCACCATGGAGCTTGCACAATTTTATGAATATTCTGATTTGATGAAAAAATGGATATCTGAGATCAGAAAGCATTTGCGTGTTGTATGCGTACTTAGAGAAGATTATGACCTGGAGAAACATCTAGGATATATATGAAAAGAAAACAGCTTACTGAGTAAAACTAAATTTTCTATTTCAAAACACATACAAGCCAAACTGTATACTAGAATATCTAACATGTAGATGTTGCATACTTCTCAAACAAGAAAGCATTTATAAACAAGCAATTCTTAAACTCATATTTGCCTCTTACTGGTAAGCAGTTGTAACTGGAAAAACGACACTGAGAAAAAGTATCTTCTTACTGAATTTGCCTCCTGTGTACTTATGGATGCATGATAGGAGTCTGATACTTTCGTTTCTAAAACATTAGAGCTTGAAAGTGTATCACAAGGAAGAAAACTCACATGCTTCAAGTCCAAATATGTATTATGGCTGTAGGGAAAAAGGTATATGGAATTTATTTCTAGTAACAAAAACTTCTGTGGTAACATAACTCAGTGATACTAATTTGACATAACCAGTCATTGATGGGTTTTTTTAGTGTTGATTAAAACAAATGTTCTAAAATCATCCAGGAAATACCTTTGTACTTTTTCATACCAGCATGTGATCTTTGTCATAGCCACATTTACTGCATTTTCTGTAAACATATCCATGTGACAGGGATATTGATGCCTATAATTAAAGCTGAGTAACAGTCAAAAAAGAAGAGCCTAAGCTTGTCACTAAAGTAATGACAAAATTCTACTTAACTCTGGCTAAAGCAGAGCTGGGAAAAGAAGGTTCATTTCTCAGAGCTTGTCTTAAGCAGCCAGTACTAGGAGTGCATGGAGTAAATCTGTCATATTGCTCAGTTGTTTTACCAGAATCAGCATACCTCTCAAATACCTTGATGTTAGTGTCATTCTTCCTAACGTACTTGCTCTTAAATGACAAGCAAATATTTTAGACAAATTCTAGTTACCACTCAAGTAAAAGAAGAACATACAAGTAAAAATATTACAGTCAGTACTTGCCAAATTGCTTTATTTATGTTATGTTGACAGATGAAATTAGATGCCAAAAAAGAGATACTGTATCAGACATTACACTTGAACTACTAAGGAAAGATGTTGTCAGTAGCCTTTAGCAATATTTCAAACACTAATACACGGATGTTCAGCTTTCAGCGATTTGTGTGATACAGAGTGTAGCTTCTGTCACAGGTCCTCTGTTTCTGGAACAGTGTTAGAATCCGAAGGATGAATGAACACTACAGGAAGATTCTCAGACGTCCATCCCTTAGGAGTCCTGTTGAAGGATCTCCTGGTAGCAAGAGGGTTTGCAAGGATCATGAATCTGGGATCATTTAGCATCAGTAGGTTGAAATCTGGTACCTTGAATTTGACCAGCTTTGATGCTCTCTCAAAACCACCAAAGGGAGTAGCAACTCTGCAGATATTAGAGAAATAAAAGTAAAATGTGATTTTAAAAAAAATACCTTTTCTCTTTTTCTCTCGAGACCTGAAAAGGATAGAAGGTGCTTTAATGATGGAGATTTAGTATAATTTCTTGTTGACGTACTCATTTTTTTGGGAAAACTACATTCATTATTTTTCTGACAAATTCTCTTTAAGATAATGTTTATTCTGCTTTGGATGTATCCTTGTTTTCAACCATCTTCAAATTTTTCAATGGATGGAAAAGCCAGGAAAAAAAAAAGGATGTTGCAAAAAAATCTTGTCAGTGGTGATTCACGGTTACTGAACTCTTTTGTAGGTGATAGTTGATAAGTCTGAAAGCATAGTTTGACAATATGTTCTCTGTAGCACGTAACTAGTTTAAGATATTCTCACCCCATTTTCTCCTATACCCAGGTGCTTGTTCCTCCCACTACACTGAATTTCAGCACCATATTTTTGCACTAGTAAGAATGCATGTGGGATGTGCAATAATAAACTTGATCACTTAAGTGGTGTGGATTTTTTTTTAAAGTCTTCGCATCAAAGGAGCATTTTAAAATCCAAATTATTTCAGCAGTTTGGTTTATATTGTTATCCTCAGAGAGCTGTAACAATAGAAGTGAAGAGGCAATAACATGTAGCATGAAGCAGAAGGAAATGGCCAAAGACAGCAGCCTTTAGAAAGGAGGGGAATGGGTGAGAACTCCTTGAACTAGCTTTATTGCTGCAGAAAATATTTATATAACTAAACCTTGAAATACAGGCTGAAATTGGCCCGTTATCTACAGCTAGTGTTTTTCATGTTATTTAAATGTAAATGTTCCTTCAGATGATAAGCCTGAGAAACCAAAAGATAAGAAATACTAAGCAGGAACTGACTGTTATATCCATCTGCAAGTATTTTAAAACAATAGTATTTTCAGATATCTTCCATGGTTCTTTTACACTTGCTGGTTTCTAGGTAGAGAAAATTAGGTGCATTTTTCTCTCACTTTTTTTCAGAATCCTTTGTATATGCAAAGTTTCGGTTCTAACCAAAAAGAATGCTGCACGTGCTCTGCATTTTGATCAGCTGCATGACTTAGCTGAGATATATTCTGGCCAGTAAAGAAGATTGTAAGATTTTTCAGCCACACAAGAATGCCTGATTTATGCGAATCTACATATATAGTGAGAGATGAAAGTGAATTTCTGTTGAAGTGGAATTTCACCAGCCTTTGTAAGCTTTATGCGTTTAATGTGGAACAACAGATCTGCTGGTGTAGATCTCCAGTGGCTCTGGGTACAGTAATGAACACCAACAGAAACTAAAAGTGACGAATTGAAGAGTTGACTAGGCTTTTCACTGAGGCAAGTGTAGATAAAATCTATAGATAATTAAGTTCACAAAAATAAAGTGATGAATTCAGAAAAATGAAACCATGTGATCTAAAAAACATTACACTGCTCTATCATTGCATAAATAATTCACTAAATTTTGGTGTGAGCAACTTTTGACAGAAGGACTAGTGTTAACTCCAAAGATCAATCCATGCAAGATAAAACAAAATCTTGAAAGTTCTGGGCGCATACACAGGAGTAGAAAAGAGGACTGCTTTGAATTAAGCTCTATAACTCTTTCTCAAATGAATATAAGACTAGATTTTGCTGCAGCAGCCAGTCCATACATTAAACTCTTGTGGTCAAAGGGAAATCTTTATGCAAAGTGCCCGTGGTATCAAGCATTTCTTGTGAAACCGTCTTCTAGGTCACAATGTCAAATTGGATACCATATGATACTGATTAAAAATATTTGCCTGGTAATTGGTACAGAATGAGTGTAATGATCTACATCTTACTGGATCATAAAGATTGTTCTAATTGCTACTCCAATTGAAATATACGTTCTCACATTGTTGTAATATTTAGTTCTCATCAATAGGTAAATTAAAGGGATGATCAATATCAATAGAATAATAATAGCTATAAAAAAGCAAAACAAATTTATAGTGTAAAGCTTCCTGTTTGGAATATTTTTGCATTTAAATACAACAGATTTCTATAGGTAACACAAATAGGATGGTGTCTTATGAAAATTCAAACAGCTTTTGTGTGAACAAAAACATGTAGTTCCTTTACAAAATCTGGCCTCAAAGAATTATGCGTTCCTACATGCTTTGCAAAGGAAAAGATGATCAACATAAAGGTGAGTACAATAATTGGCTAATAGGTGTTGATTTCCCTTAACAGCAGCAGTATATTTCTGAGAGCAGTGATTTGTCTGGTGACATGGTGTTGTAATGACCTATATTGTGTGCAGATCAACTGTACCACTTTAGCACTGATTCATTGTATAGAAGCCTAAAACTCATGTCTAAAAAATTACACTAGTGATTGCTCACAGTAAGGATGGAAATCCTGGTTCAGAGCCAGAGGTAGTGGCACCAGGAAGTGTAAGAAGATTTTTAATATTCACTTTGCAGATTCCTAAAAAGTACATACATGATTTAACAATATGAGACACAACCGTGTTTATTTTTAACTGTTATGTTAGCAGGGTTCTTGTATATTTTAGTCTTTCTTACTGAGCATTATAATGTTTCAAGATTGGAGACTACTTGTAGTCCTATTTGGGGAAGTATGAAGAAATGTTAGAATGGCATTGGATTAGCACCTTCAATTATGTAATTTCTCAGAATGTGACTTTCACATTTAAAAATGTGCCTGTCAGTCCCCCAAAAATCTGTTTATTGTTATTTCTCTGCCAAAACAAAAATAAAAGAGCAGAGGACATGACCCTGCAAAATGCTCAGAGATTATTAGTAGCTTATTGCAAGAGCTAGTGCCAGTTTCTCAAAGGTACTTAGGTGCTAAAGAACTGGCTAAGCACTCAGTTTCCACTAATCTCCTGTCAGTTGGAGTTAGGCTCCAAAAATTACTCCAGGGGTCTGAATCGCAAGACTTTTACAGTAGGATTCAGAATTCATTAATCAATGAAGCAGAACCCAGTCCAGATAGACTGGATTCCTTCAGTGCTGTTGAAACAGTAGTCTTTGCAAAGCGAGAAAGCTGAGCAAGAATTTATCCAGTAAGAGAGGCAAAACCAGTCAGACTTGCTTGTCTTATGTGAGCAAGATGCAGTGCTTTGTATGTCACCCTTAATCCTACATTTGGCATTTTCTCCAGCTCCAGGAGAGCAGATGGAATAAAGGTATTAAATTAGCTAATACTACAAACTCCTCAACAAATGTAGATACATGTTGTCTTTTCTGCAGATGTTGACTAGATGCTTCCACGCTGGTAAAAGAACCAAGAAATTTTTTTCCACCAGTAAAAGGCTTTTCAATTCTAATGAGAATTAATTTCCAAGAGAAATCAGATGGCTTGGTCCTGTGTTTCAGCATTTCCCCTGTAACACAGGTTCAGTTTCATCCAGGAGGAGGAAAGTAGTAGCCTTGTCTGAAGAGTCTATTACAGAGATCCTCAGAACACAGTTTCTCTGATCATACAC
The DNA here is from genome assembly GCF_028389875.1 of Rhea pennata. Classification (NCBI taxonomy): domain Eukaryota; kingdom Metazoa; phylum Chordata; class Aves; order Rheiformes; family Rheidae; genus Rhea; species Rhea pennata. The sequence goes on from NC_084666.1 coordinate 59,705,252, forward strand.
CCTGCTAAGTGCTAGCTGTTGTTGAAACATTACTGGCTATCTCGCAGAAAGCCCTGCCTCCAAAAGCTCTTGATATTTGCTGCCACCACTTCTTTCTCCATAAATCTACCAGCTTTGCTAGGTCCCTGGAACATAAAATGCCTGCCAGGCCCAGACTAGGACCTCTGAATTCCTTAGACCTGATTCTGCTTCCGCTAAAGTTAATGATGAAACTTGCACTGATACATGGTCTTGAGTGAGCTCTTCATTGCTGGCAGTAGAAGAAAATACCTGAATGTTGTTTGGTTCTGAGTATAACTGTAAGCCATCCTTGTGTTGGTGTGTTCCGACGCATCAGGCTTCCCTAGCTACCCTAGCTACTAAAGTCTCGTTAAGTCTTTGTCTAGGAACAAGGGGAACAGAGAGGAACCTGAATCTGACTTCCTTTTCTAATAGATACTACCAAAAGAATCTCAGGCCATTTTCTTCAGGAGTCCTATGCATTACGCTTGCTGTTAACTCTACCCTCACTGATTAATGGTGACTATATTAGTGTTTTGCAGAAATGTAGACTTAATGGTACTTTGCTGAATGACAAAGCATGATAGCCTTGATTAATACTGACACTGATAACAAAATGGTGTCATTATATCACACTTCAGCAATTTAATACACTATCATTTGCTTTCTCTCCAAGACTACAATTAAAGAAATTAATGATGCTGTGACCTAAATGCACAGAATGACTTAGTGGGATCTAGGTACATAAGTCACAGAGGTACCTCATCCTTCATACAAAGCTCATAGGCAGCTAAATTCCTGAACTGCCAGTATTTTCCTTGTGTAAATGCTCAGATCTGCCATTATCTTATCCATATTGGCATCTGCATCTATCTTACGCCAAAGCTTATTTGTGATTACCTAGTTAATCTTTTGCCTAAAATTCCACACATAATGTGCTACTGCAGCAAGTTTTGAGCAAAACAGTGTATTGTGGCACTTTCACTCAAAACCAATGACTAGTAATGTTGAACCTCAGTGTCTAATAATAACAGTTGCCTATTGTTATAATAATAGGTGACTAGAGCTGTTTTCAAGACATTTGGGGTTTCTTCAGTTTGAGAATGTTACTTTGTATAAGGTGTAGGTCCACTTTGTAGGAGTGGACTTAACTGCTTACCTATAGTAATTCCAGGGAGAATGAAGGCCTTTGTTTTGAAGCCAAAAAGGCTACCCAAAATACAGAGTTAATTGAGTCAGATTATGACTTTTAGTGTGGACATCAGGGGACACAACTAGCAGAGACAACTAGCAGGGGACAACAATAGCAGAGAGATACAGGTTCTGTTTTCTGCTCCTAAATCGGCTTACTCATTTACTGCAAGCAATAGTTAAAGAAAATGCATGAAAAGGCCTGAGAATTCAAATGAAGGCCCAAATTTCTCTTTCCCCAAGTGAGCTTAGCTAAGGAGCGAGGATATATACTCCCTCTGGCCCAGAGGTTTCTGTATAGTCTCACAAGTCTTAAGGCAAGACTCTTCTCTGGAAAAGCCAGGAACCAGGAGGTTATTTCTCTCCTCAGGGTTTAACATTCATAAAGAAGTAAAACCCAAGCTAATCTCATCCTAGGAAAATGCTCTTGCCAGAGAAATGAACGTTATTCTCAATACACATACTATAAAAATACCTGTGACACTTGCTCTGTTTCAGGAAAGGAAGTCCTTGATGTAGCCGTGATCTAAGATAGGCAGCCAGAATTAGGTACTGATAGTCTTGAACAAAGAGAGGAATTTAAGTCATACTTAGTTTTCTCTTGAATGTTTTCAGTGACTAGCTTGGCACGCGCAGTGTACTGGCTGTTTTGAATCCCATAATCAGGTACTCTCATATGCATTTTAGGAGTGTAGGCACCTAACTCTGGACAGTGAAATACTAAGGGCTACTATCTTGAAGTTCAGAACTGCAAATTCTTGCTTTCTTTCTGGATCTAGTCCTTCCTGCTAAAAAGTAAAATCTATATATTGTATCTATATATTATATCAAATATGTTGTGTGTATCAAGCAGCTTTTTTAGGTTTACCAGCCATTCTTTAATTTCATTTTCATTTCAAACTTTTTTTTTTTCAGTGAGAAGGAAAGCACTGGTTTTGTTGAGAATATTATGTATTGTATCTCTGTGTCTTGCATTTTGAATTTACTGGTCTCACAGTCTGGACCTGGATTTAAGTGGTTGCCATTAGGATCATAAGACATATATTGTTATTAATGGGACCTACATGTCACTTTTGATCTTTCCTTTCACAGTAATGACTGGCATGCTTGACAGTCAATCTCTTGACTGAGTCTGTCTCTATTTCTGTATACATGTATCTTAGGCTTTTTTTTATGTTTATAATAACTATAGTACATGAACTGTGCTGTTACTGTTTCAGTGTTAGCAGCTGTGGCCACATCTCTCTGATAAGGATTTGTTATTTTGTTTTCAGAGGAGAATGTGCCACACAGACTTAATTGTTGACATAGTGATGTGTGTTGCTGTTGGGAAGTCAGAATTAATATACTAGTGTCTGCAGTGCCAATTTTGATGTTGAATAGTGGAGTTTTTTCTCCTTGCACTTGTAGTAGAGCCCCACCTCTACTATAGAACACAAGTGATGTTATGAGATTTTTCTCTAAGTTTATATTGCTGTGAACTATTTTCTTTTTCAGTAAATAGCCACCTGGTGTTTTGGGGAAGGGTTTTGGTTTGACTGTGCTGCCAGTACCTCTCCAAGGGCCATTTAAGGGATATTTGTCTGTGATTTCAGTAAATAAAGATACTGTGCATGGTATGAATGAAAGCATGACTTAAGCAAGGATGTGTTTTCAAACTTCCAAAATAGCTGCAAAACCCAACAAATGTCAATATATCAAGAAATTCCACTGAAAGCCTCAGCATAGTAGTTACGACATAAATAACTTCACTTTCAGATCCCCCTCTGCTCCAAATACAGCACTTTTTATCTAGTAACTGCTGTTTAAATTTTGGGTGCTCTATTTTCCTGCTTTTAAAGTGATATCCATTAATTTGTTATTGAAGGTTGAAGAAGATATTAAAAAATGTTAAGAATGATAAAATATGAAAGCTGCTACTTCTTGATATGAGGAATTGGTTGATCATTCCCTAAAAAACAAGTATGTCAAGTGTGAGTTGTGTGCAGTATACAGTTTACAAGCCAAATTTTAACAGAAAGTCTCCCAGATAGGTCTTATGAGATCATGATCTGGTACCCACCAAAGTCAACAGAAATCGTGAAAGAGGTCTGAAGCATTGTTATATCCTGTGTTTCCCATTTATTGGGTACACTGGATTCTCTTACTTTTCTTTCTTTCAATACTTTAAACATTCATCTTATTTTCTTGGTTCTGGAACTTAATTTATACTATACGGAGAGACTGGTTTCTCTCTTAAAGCTTTTGTATGCTTGTAATCTGGGCACGTGTTCATATTTATACGTAAGCTTACAAACATAGTAGGGGTTTTCTATTTGTTTGTTTGTTTGTTTTGCATTTGATGGAAACATTACACTTCATAGTAATTCTTCTTTAAATTATTCAGAATTACCTGTTAAAGCTCCTGTAGTCAGGCAGTTCTGGCTTTGCTTCAGGTTTAAAGAGTTTAGGATATAAAGCTTCCAATAGCTCTGGATCATCTCTAATGGCCTCTATCCAGGGAGACTGATAATACTTTGGCACAGAAGTAGTGTTGAACTTTTCAGGAGGAATTTCTTTCAGTGGTCCAGAATAGCCTACAAGGAGATCGAGGCAAAATTGTTAAAATAATACTTTGTGTTTTCTATTTCCTTACCACTATCCTATGTAAATAAGAAGTAATATACAACCATTTCACAGTGAGGCAAATTGAACAACAGAGTCAAGTGTCTTGCCCAAAGCAACACAAATAGAAAGCTGGCAGAGGGGTATTTATAGCTTTTTAGATAATCACTCCAAAGTATTTCACTCTTCTCTGAGGCTAAAGATAGTTTATTTTAGTTTTATTAATGGGTATTTCTAGCATCATAAGTATCTGTTTGAAACCAGAGTATATCTACACAGCTGAATAAATAGAAGTATTTTTAAAACAGCCTTTTCGCCAACATTAAGATAGTTCTATAGTCTTTGGGTGAATTTTTCCAAAAGCATTAAAAGGATTTAGGATCACAGCCATTATAATTGAGTTTTTATCTCTGCCTATGTTAGATGCTCTAAAATGTCCAACTTAACTTTTTCTCTCGACCTTTCATCCTCTGAAAAAGTGAGGAATAATTTCTTTTCTCTGCATTATCATCTAAGGGTCAGGGTCCAGTCAGAATTTTACTAGGCAAGTAAATTCCGTACTGAGTGTGTTTTCTGCTAAAACTGAGTACAGGAAAAAATATTGGGGGAAAAAAAAGCAGACCTTAATGTACAATTTGAAGTATTAAAATGAACAAGGTATAGTCCTGTATGAGTTATACTATTTGTTTGAAAAATAAGGGAAATCTCTTCCTCCCTTTTAACTTTGATGTATATCTAGCTCTTTAAATTAGCCCTGTTTCCTTATATAAGCTTTAAGAAACCCCTGTGCTTTAAAATCTACTCTCTTTGCCAGAACTGAGACAAATACATGCTACCTACAAGAAAGTCAAAGATATCTTTCATGTCTTAGCAATGGAAGTAGATTACTTCTATTTGCATTATATTTGGCCTGTGGATGCAGAGAGTCTTAGCAGTCACTAACAGAGTAGCGCTGACCTAGTTTATATAGCCTGGAAAAGGTCTGCACAAAACATGCATTAAATAATTCTAAACAAAGAATGAATTTGTAAAAACCACAGTCTGCTCATGGATAATTCATAAACAGGGAGAAGGACTAAATCACTGAATAAATTAATTAAAACAAATGAGCCTTCTCTTGTCTTTAAAGAATACAAAATAAGACTTTCCTGTAGCTCACTGCTTTATATAAAGACAACAGTACCCTCACAGTTAAGGACTTAAATAATGCAGAACAGTCTATACAGCCAGAGGCCAATTCCTTTCTCAGTTACTTCTCTATAAAGGATTCTAGCAAAACTTGCAGTGACTTCAGATTTACATTTATGGATAATTAAACTGCAGTGGGTAACTTCCAGACTGTTGAAAAGTTTATTGCAGATTAGAAACTAAGATTTAGTGAAGACGAATCAGTATATTAATTTGATTTAAGATCTGAGGATCTTTTTTCTCAGTATTAATTCAGAAGACCTAACTGTTTATTACCTGAACCAGACCAATAAATAGAGAAGCAATCTCTATTGGTATTGATGTTTTAATTTTGGAAAAAAGTAGTGCAAAAGGCATATCTTTGATAGGCAAATCTTTGAAAATGAACAGAAGCAAGTAACTGCAGTGCCTTACTTTTCTGTAGGAGATAAAGGTTAGTGTTAACTCCATCAATAAATTCTTGTTAATGATACTGTTGTATAAAGAGCTCCTTTCTGTGCTACAAAATGAGTACTAACTCTATTGTATGGTCCAGAAACTTATGTATTACCTGGGGCAATGTTTTCAGGATGTGGTGGGCTCCGGGGATCAGGTGTATTAGGAGGTGTCATTGGGGCATGCTGGGGAATTCCTTCAACACTGAGGTCATCCATTTTAACAGTCTGTATGGGCTCTCCACGCTGTAGTCAAATAGAAACAAATACCACAAGTAACACAGGCAAACATAGAGACCCTTAATGATTCTCTGTTGAGAGGTGGTGTATTACTCCAATTTGCAAGCCAGGTCTGAGACCTACCCAGGTTCTGTTCTCCAGAGGCATATTGTCCTGCTGTTTGGTACCCTGTTTGCTAGATATTATTAGTCAGAGTTTTCTGGTTGTTACTGGAAGGTGAAATAGTTTCACAACTCTCTGACTATGTTAGCAAAAGTGAATTATTTATCAGTATTAATAATAGTATTCCAGTACAATTTAAATGTCTGTATCACAAGAGTGTGAATGCTTGATTCAAAGGGTTGTGAGTGTTGGGAACGGGATCAACGAAATTCCTGAAGGTCATACCATCCATTTGATTTATATGACCTTTTCCTAAGTTTGTGACCCATTGATTGAGGGAAAAATACATTAATATTCAGTCTGCTAGAAGAGTTCATCCATTCTGCTGCCCACTCTGCTCATCACAGTATCTACCTGTGTCCAAATGCTGTGTAGCTCACAGCAAATCGTAGATTTAGTCACATTGGCAAGGAGGCCAGTGATGTGTGGCCCTCTGATTACTAGACACTAGAAACTGTGACATGCCAGACTGGGCACCCTTTCTACTTGAGGACTCAAGAAATCTGGCAGGTTTGAGCACTTTGAGTTTCAAAGCACTGATTCTTCAAAGCTTCTTCCTATATCAGTTGAAAAGTCACCACATTTGTCAGACTTCTTTTGTTTGGGGTTTTCTTTTCCTTTATTTATAAAAGAAATAATAACCGCAGTGCAGGCCACCTTCTGGAGATTAATGATAGGCTGTTATTTTCCACCCTCCTAGCAAGTCATCAGTTCTAAGGAAACATCTAAAGGCTTAATCATTGTTGCTTAAATATAGAATCAGAGTCTCATAAGAAGTCGGTGTCTTATTTTAGCTATGACACGTATCTGAAAGTAATTTAAATACAGACTATTTTAAAGTAAAAAATTCTTAAAAGTAGGAAAGCAAATAAATAATACTTGTTTAAACTTGAAACAAACGAAAAAAAAAAAGATCAAGGCAGCATGTTTTGAGTCATCCTGAAGTATGTTGGAAAGATTATTTTAACTATAGCGGCCAAAATCATAAAGATGATGAAGATAACACCAGTGATGGCTAAACAGGAATTTAAGGGAGGGGAACAGAAACCAAAGAAGCATCATTTCTTCCTTTTACTCATGTCAGAATGTCATACTGACTGTACAATATGCACACGCTATACTTTTTTGTGGGAAATAACAGGGAAGAAGCAGATGAGAGGGGAACTGTTCTAAGTCAAATTGTGTAGCAAAAACACAGAAATGACTGTAGAAATTCTAATGAGTCTAGTGATGTTGTGTGCACACTTTATCTGCCTGGTTTCTAATACTCAGTAGAATGAAAGGTAGTGTGTAGTGGCAGACAGAGGAGCTCTTGACTGAATATTTCCCTCCAGAACTGGTAGTTAAAAACTTAGAATTTTAGGACTGCTTTTAATTTTACTGGTATTTACAGATTTAAATAAGGCAAACTATTGCATCTTGCCCACAGACTTTGAAAATCTCAACTCTCCAAATGACAGAAATTATGAAATTCTGAGAGAGTTTCTGACAAATGGCAGACTAAGGTCTATCCTTCAGATTTCTCTTTTTGTTCAGCTAAATATTAAACCATAGGTGAACGAGTTCATGCCTCTGTATCTGCAGCTGCATGCTTTCGGGTATAGTTTTCCAAAGGACTCTGCTTGATGTATCTTAATTCCAGTGGACTTGAACAGGAATAGTTAATGGTCTTAAGGAGAAAAAAAACAGTATTCATAGTCTTCTAAATAATAGGCTTAATTTTGGATGTTCGGTAGATTTATTTGTTTTCTGTACAGTGTTTCTTTTGTGAAAATACAGATTCATAAAAACCCAAGCATGGTCCCATTTGGTCCCTAGTATGCGAAAAATGTAAACGCCACAGAATTATAAATGTATTTACCTTTACAGCCAACAAATCATAGGGAATTCCTTCTTTAAGAATGGAACAAAAATAGTATTTTAGAGGTTTCAGCTGTGATACTGTAAATGTGGAACTCTGCTCCAGTAATAGCCTCTCTGAGTGTTGTAAGATCCCTCAATATTGTGATTATCATGGACAATGTAAACTGGAGATGGCTCTCTTATTTTCAGCTACCAGAGCCTCCTTCTGAGGTGCAACTGGACAAAAGGTTTCCTTAGAGTGATGAATTACATTCTGTCAGTGTTTCTGATTAGTTACAAGTATGTGTACATGCACAAGTGTGTGTTTGTGTGTTTTCATTAGTAATACTTGACACAATCTGAGCAAAGTATTTGGTGCTTTGCTGTTCAGTGTAATGAATTACTCATCTCCTATTTGTACCAATACAAACTTTAGGTTACATCACAACAATACCTTATGTGGTCACTATTTTTATTGTTGTAAGTGAAGTTTTTGATTAAAGAAAAAATCAGTCAAGGTCTTTCTTTTATGGATTCTGTTGGGGGTAGATATTAACACACTTGTAGCATCACCTCAAGGTAGCTGTAAAAGTTTCTGTGGAAAGGGAATTTCTGTGTCACAAAAAATATTTTCTAGGTTAATTAATAATAACTAACCTTTACAGCACTTACTTATTTCTCTTCCTCTTTAAAGCAGCTTAAAAATACTGGGACTAATTCTGCTCCTTAGTCACATACTTTCACATCTGAAGTCAATGGGGATGCATACATGTGATTGAGAAGCAGAATTCAGTGCAATAAAGACTTCAAATTGCACTGGAATTAAAGTGACCACTTATATGCTGAATTAGATTGGGCACAGAGTATTTATGCTCATTTGCATGAATACTCTTGCAGCACATTTGAGAGCTTAGTAAAATTTATGACTGTTTTTGTCCATGTTTTCAGAGCTTAAGCAAAAAGTTTAAGTATTTTGCAAAAGTCACAGATGAGACAAATGTCAGGTGCATTTAATTCCTGCCTTGAGAATTCCCAAGGTATTGCTCATGCTTTAAAGCAGTTCCTGAGGAATTAGTTCAAAGAGTAATTCTCTCTCTGTGACAAGCTTCATCCTATATCTCTTTGTTGAGACAGACAGGATGGGAGTGTATTAGTGTCAGTTGTGAGACTCATTTTGCTGCCTGAGTCTCATTTTCAGACCACCAACCTATTTTAAAAAAATACTTACTGGCTACATGAAACTACTACTGCTGATCATCCAGCCTTTTGAATATCAGCAATTAGTTAATTTTCAGTAGTCAATCAGTCTGTTGTTATAGGATAAGTACTCTGATCACTAATAACCTGAGTCAGATTGGAATGAGAATGATTTGAAACTGAGGTCCTTAAGTGTTATCTTAAGTGTATGATCTTCATATTTTTTGGTTCTGTAGGAATTCCAAAAGATGATATTTTTGATTTTTCTGTAGGAATCCCAAAAGATACAAAGGCTCACTTCATATTATCCTCATCCTAGTACAGGCTTTTCCTATTATTCTTCCTGAAGCTACAAATTATGAACAGTGTTTCATGAGCACCAAGGGAATCTCAAGCCAGTCTTAGTGTGTTTTATTAAGAAGCTATTATAAAATACTCACATTTCTTGGCTTGTTTGCTACATAATGATAATTTTCATATGTGTATTTGTCAGATCTTCTTTGACGTCTCTTAAAGAGTCTTGCGCCTCTGTTGCTGAGTGTTGATAGTTCCTCTACCATGATATCTCTGGGAGTGCTGACCTTTTTTCCAAGGTCTAAGCTGGGTGAGACTGCAACAGAATGGATTAATACATGCCTGTTTTCTTAAATTCTTATTATTGCACACCCTACACCTGAAATCCAGCAACATATCAATGCATACATATCTGATACATAACATAGCTTCATACAGTGTTAGTGAAATTAGTCACTATTCCGAAGTTTGGGAGCACAGTGTTGAAAACTACAAAGCTGATTTTTGAAGATGCTAAGTACCCGATGTTCCTAATTTATTTCAGTTGAATGGTACTCAGCTCTCCTGAAAATCAGGTCTGTAGTGTCCTGCACACTGCATCTTAATAGTTAGTAAAACCTTGCTTCTGCTGAAATCAGTACCAGAACTCCAGCTGATCTCTGTGTTCCCAGATCAAACCTTTAATTAACTTTGTGTGTCCTGGATTGGACAGAGGAGCAAGGTAGCTTTTAAACACATGTATCTGGTTTTTATTGTTAACAAATGTTCAATGGTTCATTCATATTCAGCTTTCTTTTGAAATCCAGGGCCTGCTTGTACTTCAAGAAAAGTTTGTGTTTGATATTCTCTACTAAATTTTTTTTTTACTATTTTTTAAAGAGGCCTTCAGAATAAAATTCAAAGTTATGAAAATGAGAGACCTAACAAAGAATTAAAATACACTTCTAGGAATTCTTTCCCCATTTAAATCATTATGAACAATCGTGGTCTATTTTTCCTGCAATATATTTAGATTTTTTTTTCTTTAATTCTCTCTAAGAGGAAAGTTGCAAGCAAACTCTTTTCAAAACCTCTTTCAGAACTTCCAGAAATTGAACTACTAGATGCAATGATGCTTTGTTCACTGCTGGGGAAAAACTGCTTCTTTGATTTTAGTGTAGTGACCTCCTAGGGGCTTTGAAAATGAAGATGCACAAACAGGGAGAGGGAAGATCAATTGGGAGATATGTAGATGGAAAACTCTGAATATCAGAAAATTTACTGGCCATCTCTGTGGAAATGGTCTGTAAATTGGGATGCTGATGGCAAAGAGCAAGCTGATGCTGAACAACTGAACTCTTTCACTAGATGTCCCCAACCTACAGATAAAGCTGGGACCTCAGACTACAGTAACAACATTGAACAAGCTATTTCCTACTCATTTCTTTTTGCTTAGAACTGAGTAGAGTTTAACAAATACAGCAATAGGTAGATCACATAGAAAAAGAATTTTAAGAAATTTCCTATTGCCACTTATATTAATATTTATTATTTTCTTAGTTGGAAATTGTTTTACTCAGTTATTCATAACTTCAGGCAGTAAAATAGGAAGGCACAGCATACTTTGAGAACTACACCAGTGGTTCAGTATGATTCTTTGGTCCAAGTTCAAAGTGACATTCTGGTATTTGCTTAATAATAATCTCTTCTATTCTTTAGATATTTTAATAATCTAGAGGATTTAAAATTATTGACTTGTTGCAATGCTTTAAAACTAAATTAAAGAAAATTATATTTAAAATACTGTATCATACTTCCAGGGTAAGCACACAGAAAGTCCACTTTAGGACTAACTTTACAAATTAATTAGCTGCAGAAAGCACCTAATGTCAAAGTTAATATTACATATGCTAGAAATAAAAGAACGTTTTGTCTTTATTTTTGGAGTTTCATTTTGAGTACATAGCATAAAAGTATCTCCTGGTAACTTTATGTTGGAAAAAGACTGTGAATTGCTGGTATTTGGGAAAATGTGATTGAGATGCGGCCATTAAATATATAGCCCAAGCTCTATAGCCTGAGTTTTTCTCTTAGTAAATCGAAGCAAGTTTGCAGGCTCTGGACTACATCAGTGTTGATCTGCTTCTGTTGGTACTGATTTCAGTTGAATGTTTGCAGTAGATTTAACTGGAGCAAGATCAAGCCAACTATATCATGAGCAGGAGCATGCACTTCTGCTTTAAAAATAGTATGAGCAAAGAATCCTAACACCCCCCTGTTATTTAAGAGGTAACTACAAAACAAAGAGTACTTAACATGGAAGAAAATGACTCAGCTTGTCCAATGCCATATCAGTGCCAGATAGTGGTGGGTTTTTGGCTCTGCAGTTGAGATAAGTGCACTAGTTATTGGCCTGTAGCCTGAAGTTTTGACCCACAACTCTATTTTGATACTCTTAATTTTTCAAGATTACTGCAAGGGTATGGACTGTTGGATGGGTTTATATTAGTAAGAGGTAAGCAATTCACTCTTCAGATCAGCAACATTTTCATGTAGAGAAAACTTCCCTTCATTGTCCACAACGTAAGCAGTATGTAAATCCTTTGAGATGGCAAGGTGACTGAATATCTCTGTCCAAACCACTCATATTCTTCTAGGCCATGCTGATTGTTAACTATTTTGGGCCTTGCTGTTCCCTTGCGTATGTACTGTTCTTGTAAATGTTAACTGTGCTAGGCTCCAGAGTACTTTGTAACCCACAGTTGTGTATTATTGTGTATCTAGGCAGCATCCCAGAAACATGGGTGTGAAGTTCATTTGAATCCTCTATCAACTAAAATCTTACCTGGTGTCTAGTTTTATGATGTGCATAGGGATTGTTTCAGTGTCTGTGCAGAAAAGGTGATGAAGAATGAGAAAAGGAGGATGTTTAGAGGATGATAAAAAGAACATGTCCAAATGCACCAGAAGAAAAGAATCATAAGTGGACATTATAAATTAATACTGGAGGTTTAATTCATAGTTTAATCCCAATCTTAACCTTTTAGCTTCATTTCATTATTTGTTCCTGTCAAGTCCTCTCTGTCCCACGCTTAAAATCATAACAGATTTCATTTAATATTTTTCATTTATGTTTTTCCTCCTACATTCACCCCTTAATCCCTCTTTAATCCTCCAGTTTACAGTCTTCTATATATCTTCATCTGGATTATACACTTAATAATGAATATCAGAGAGCATATGTCTGTCATAGTATCAGAAATAAAAATTTATAACTCTTATAAAAATCATGTAGCTACTTAAGAATGCATTTAATATGTAATGTAGAGTTGTACATGAGTTTTAAGTATAATTGAAAGTTAACCTGATGATATTCAAAGGTTTCCTTAAATTTATATATAAATATGCGTGTGTGTGTGTGTGTGTGTGTGTGTGTGTGTGTGTGTATGGGTGTATTTATGTATGTATATATATACCTACCAACTAGGCTCAGAAATGTCATGATTAGTCCAAGTCTACCAGTCAGAAACCAAAGGATTGAGAAGATAGCTACATTCCCCATGTTGATTTAGTACTGCAGGCTCTGTCCTGAGAGCCTAAGAAGGTTAACAATTAATGTCTTTTGTTGCAGCATTTTATGTCATGTAGAACTTCTTTAAAACACAAAATCATGTCCCACAAGCTAGCAGGAAGCTGGTGACTTTCAGTCATTACCAGCTGAGCCCAGATATGAGATACCAATAAAGACTTGACTGACTTCGTATCTCATCAACAACTGTTTCTGCTAGGAACATCTTTTATAAAGAGTTTTAGTTCCCTGTTTATTTGAAATCATTGTAATAAAAAGGGATCTGGAATAAAAATGCAGAAGGTATGCTTTCTGTGTGTCTTTCCAAGCTGCAGGGACTTGCACTACGGTGAAAATTATCTTCTGTTACTGTTTACTACTGTTAACAATGGAGAGTCTCACAGGTCTGTGAGACTGGGTAGGTTATTTTCTGCCTGAAACTGTACACTTAATTTTTAGATAATTTTTCAGTTGTAGGACCTTCATTGCTCATAGTGGTGCAAAACCCAGAAAGACAGCAGCTCACCTTTCCGATCTCAGGTTAAGTTTGCTGAATTAACAATGAGGAGGGAAATAAAATGTCAAAAATTGAGAGAGCTGAATTTAGTGATTCAAAAACTAGATTTCTACCTGGTTTTCCCAAGAGTATATATTTGTTGCTCAGATTTCATCCCAAAGAATTGGATATACTTTGTCTAATTAGAGCTTTGGTTATTCTTCTACTTCTTCATTGATTTCACTAAGCTTGTACAGCTATAAATTTCAGACTCTTTGACAACACAGCTATTTTGTGAAATCTCATATTTTTTTAACATTCAAATAGCGCAGACATCCAAAGAAGATGCAAAAGTACACTTTAAGGTTTAACATTGCCCTCAGTGGCCACACGTCACAGCATATCTGGTAGAATAAGCTGTCATACCTACGTGTATACGTAGGTATATACATAAGCTGTCATACCTACGTGTCATACCTAAACTTGACAGCAGATCTGATAATTCATAAATAATAGAAGGACTGTTTTTGTGAGGCAAATTCCAAACATTAACACAGATTCTGCTATAACTCCAGTGATTTCCAGGGCTATGTGGTAGATTTATTAGTATTGCTATGAATAGAAGGAACATTTTCCATGTGAAGTGCCTAGTACTAAACAAATATGTGAAAGACAGTTTCCCTGCCCTGAAGAGCTTACAGACTAATTCAGACATATATATTACCTGAGGTTACAATACAAAAAAACCCAGAGCTGTAAAGAGATCAGTAAGGGCAGACTCGTTTGTAAACTAGATATATGTTCAGTAGAGAGTGAAAGGAAGGAAAGGATGTTTGCTTAAATTATCTCTAGTTGCTGAAATTATTTGCTTGGAGATAATTACTTCGAGTGCTTTAGAAGAAAGCTTTTTAAAACACAATTGTTACACTGCTCCTAATATATAGGCTGTTTTGTTCTCACTGAGAAAATGTCCCAAAAATTCTTGTGGAAATACTGGAAAGAGTAGGTCCAGCGGTTTGAGCTTGTAGCTTCTTTTTCTAAATTCCTTAGGTCTCTCGTCCTACTCTTCTTGTAATCACATTGGTCAGTGAGCGGGTACAGACCCATCCCCAAATTCTTGGGAGCAAAACACCACAAGGAAGTTTTTCAGTACTGGAATTTAATGTTCAGTATGATTTTTGTAAATGCTAAATAGTAATAATGGAGCTCCCTGTGTTTTCAATGAGACTTGTCAGGTGCTTAGCACTTTTGAAAAATTGAGCCCCTTATATAGATGATAAAAAAGACTTCATGGGGTGTAGGATTGGGAGGGTCTCTTTAAGCATCCAGTACATACCCGATGAAAGCCAAGCAGACTTGTGTTCCCAACTAAATTAATTGCCTCTGAAATCTCACACTAGAAGCCTAATTTTAAGAACCTATTCTTGAAAATCAAGCTTCCATTTCGAAAGCATCTGCGTTTTCAACAGTGCAACAACGGAAGAGTAAAATTTCTGCATATAAGATTCATTGGTGCCTATGCATTAGAGAGAATTGCCAAATACTAGTAAAACTTGTTAGTTCCAAAGATTAATTTTTAGAGTGAGGAAAAGAGCTGTAAACAACTGTTTCTAAAATTTTTATCATTCATATAAAAAAAGCAAAGTGAAACAGAGCAAAAAAAGAAGATACAGTTCTTGTGTGATAGCCTTTTCAGCTGGAATGAAGTCATGTTATTAACCCCAAATAATATTCTGAAAGGCTATCCTAGCAGAAAGTACATCAGCTGTTAGATTACTTCATTCCTCCACAGCAGTTGTTCATCTGAAAATAGCTTTCAAATGAAAAGAGGCAACTACAAAAGGATTAGTTACCATAGGCAGCATGATACTCCCACAAGATTATTTATGGCAGAACACCAAAAGACAAAGCTGTAAGAGAATTAAACTCTGTGATTAAAAAATGTATTAGGAAGGGCCAGAGGATATCGAATATACAGTAAGTTGGTTTTAGATCTATACCATTTCTGTGTATTTCATCCATAATGGCTGATGCTTGTTGTTTCCTCTCCTTGACCATGGCAGAATGTGATAACATTGTGATTTTCTGATATGATTTTTCTTGCTGAAAAAAAAAACACATTTTTATATTGTTGAGCCAGCTTGCACAATTCAGCCAACTTTTATTTCTGATATCCTATTTAGAATGGCTGAATAGTGAATTTAGTTACTTCTGATTTAGAAATACTGAGTTTTTGATTGTGCAGAATGCACTAGCAATTGTTGCTTGCAGGCAGATGATAAGGCATGTACTGATGGATAGAAAGTCCCAAGGAACAAAATATGTTGACTACATAAACTGTGTAGCAAGATCAGTGGCAGTGGTCTAGGCCTTCTCACATCTAACCATTATATTGAAAGGTGTAAGTTCTTAACTAATTTTTAATTAAATACTGTTTTATGATCTCAAAAATAGTTATATACTGACCTGTTTCTTAATCTAATAAGAAAGAATTTAGGAACTAAACAAGATGCTTTGGCATCTGTAAAGATGGTGCATTTCTGAGGTGAAAAATAAGCATCTTTTTAATTCCAGAGTCAAGAGATTACATAAATGTCTTTTATATGATAGTTTGTAGGACAGACAATGTCAAAATATTTCAGGAAGCAATACACTTACCCTATTGTTTTGTTGTGCAGAAAAAAGCGATCTCAACCCTTTAGTTGAAGCTTCAGGAGTTAGTTATGAATGGGGATGACCTGCCTGGTCCAGGATGGTTTCTAGCCTTATGCTTGGATCTGCATGGTACCTAGTACCGAGACAAACTGGGGGCTGATCCTCTTCAAAGGGGTTGGCATCCAGCTGACATCAACTAGTTATATATAGAATCAAACACTCCAGCCACTCATATCTTCCTGGCGAAAGAAGAGAACAGAAAAGATTCAACTGCACCCTCAACAAAGAGAGTTTATATCTCTTTCAGAGCTTATTGGGAACTTTAATAGAATACTCTCCTCATACTTGTACAGATCATCTCCTCATCACCTCTGAGAATAACAATCTCTATCTAATATCCAGAGAAGAGACATTTAAAAATAAGGTGTTAAATATATGGATGAACAAGACTATGTGAGATGAGAATGGCATGGGCTGATCCTTTAGTGAAAGATGAAACCATGCTTCAGTAGTGGCTGATGGCTAAAGTTAGTGGCAGATGGCTGATATACAAAGTTTGTTCTTAAAAAGAAATGAGAAATTTTGCAGTATTCTATGAGTTAGAGAATAATTTAACAGAGAACATGTACTTCTCTGTTTTTCAAAATCTCATAATTTTCTTTGTGCATTGGGAACAGAAACCTGCAGTTATTTGAAATATAGTAATACTCTGCATTCTAGGATATTTTTGCCTCAATTTATTAGAGAGATGTGTGATGTATCTGAGCACAAATATTACATGACAGCGAGCACCTTGAGGGAAAAGGAAAGCGCAGCAGAGGGAAACATTCCCCCATTAGCCCCTTGTCTGAATTACGGGTCAATAAAACTAGGAGAAGCATTTTTTACATTTCTGATTTGATCTGGGTTTTGTTCTAGAAAGTTTCTCTTCCTTCTGAAAAATTACTGTGTTTGCCGTGGAGGATTGAGCAGAAAACTAGTTGAATCCTGACAAGACAGGAGAATGGAGCAAATTCAGTCTATAGAAGTAATAAAATACACCGATGCAGTGTGCATAACTCTTCAGGGAAGAAGTGCTCTGAGACAAATACAACGTAAAACACCTGATGTAAAATCCAAAAAGACTTTTTGAGGAAGATCTATGTTCAGCCAAAATAAAATGCTTAATAGCTTTCCTCAAGCTTTCTATTCCTAGGCCTAGCTTTATGAAACATCTTTCTGAGATCCTAGATATTTATGTCCCAGGGAGAAGTTCTTTCTAATCCTCACTATCAGAATCTATCTGCTAGTGTTATTCATTAGTAATAACTTTCCCTATTTTTTGTTCTGTGATCGTGCACTTAAAACAGTACCAGCAGGCATGGTCAAAGTCTTAGTTGAATCTTACCTATTCAACTAAATGCCAAAACTGTTCTCCCTCTATTTGTTTGAGGCCACCAGCAAGTTCTGTTGCAAAGTCAAGGGAAGACTAGTGTATGTACTCTAAGACTTCTAAAATAAAAATTAACTCCTCCTCCTCTTTCCCATAAAATAGGTTAATGAAAAAAGCAAGCAATGAACTTTTCATTTCCTGATAGGTATTGAGAAGAAAAAGTAAGTTATAAAATAGGAAAAGAAGTAAAATGAGGCTGAAGTGAAGAGAACAATTTAATGTATGTGAAGGATGGTACCACACCTTCTTTTAATCTAACCATAATGCTGCTTTTTCTCATTCCCTGAAAACTTGACTGGGCAAGGCCATGAGCAGCCTGACCTAACAGGCCCTGCTTCGAGCAGGGCACTGAACCTCCAGAGGGCCATTCCAACTTAAATCATTCTATAATCCTGTGATGTGCAGCTCATGGGAAGCAATCAGACTATATTTTCCAAAGATAACCAAAAGGGCTGAAGTGACAAAGATGCATGTCATCATGGAGTATTTACAGGTTTTTTATTTTCTACTCTAGAAACACTAGAAAAATCAGTTGTCTTAATGTTAAGGTTTTTTTGGCACAAAAGTGGAAAGCATTGTAAAGGAAGCAGATATAAAGATCTCCAAATATAAATGACTGTATCATCAATTTCAAACAGGATGACAAGCTGATGGGAAACTACCAGTAAGAATTTATGGAATCAATTCAGCTTCTTTATTTGACAGCTTTGATAGGAGGAGTAAGCAGTAGGCATAAATATTTGTCTTTAATTTTTTGATAACATGCCACAAGTAAAAAGAGAAATAATCTTTGAATGCCTACACAGGAATGGTGGAATTTTCCAAAGGTTGGAAATTTGCACTCTAGGAAGCAGTTCTCAGTGATTCACCACCACGCTGTCAAGTGGGATTGAACAAGAGTCTGTCAGGGGTTCATGCTACTCAGTAGTTACATAAATAACTTGAGTGATGAAGTAGAGCATTTCTATTAAATGCCAGCCTAGGAAAATTGCAAACAATCTGCAGGACAGAACTTGAACTTTAAATTACCTTGATGAACTGGAAAACAATCAATTTCCATTCAGTAAGAGCATATCTAAATGAAATTCAGAATAGTGAAACAACCTCTTTGGCAATTTTTAAGACCAGGTTAGCAAGTATCTGTCAACAGTAGTTTAGCATCTTGCCTCAGAGCATGGAAATGAGCATGATATCCTTTAGATTTCTCTTTCAGCCTTAATTTTTGATAATTCATGTGAAAATAAATGCCCCCTAAACAGGAACGGTCACTATTTAACAATCTCACTAGTTAATCTCTTAAATTCATATCCTGCCTCTTGTTAGGAATGTTTAACTGTAGTAGCTGTAAAGCAAGAACTGATCCCATCAAATGCCACCTTTCATAATGCTCAAGGAAGTTCATGGCCCCATGAAATATCCTAAGCAGCTAAGCCATTTTGAATGTGTATACGTGACTAAGAGTATGCCCATGGTAATGAATTAAGGGTAAGGAAGGTGAAAGAATTACAGTACCATTCTATATCACAACAAAGTCAAACCATGCATTTCAATGAGGGGAAGTATTATTTAGCAAGTGGTAAAGTAGGATAATTAAGTCAGCCTATGAACAAGGACAACATTTACCTGTCTTCTTCCTTTAGGTCATTTTTGTTTAACTAAGCAACACTTCTCCTTCTAGCAGTGTGTTTTCCAGCTCCTTGTGGGCTCTTTCTCACCATGCTACTGCCCCTGAATTGCATAACTGACCAGAAAAGAAGCCCAGGCTCCAAAGTGGAAAAAAACTGAACTGCATACAGCTACCCACTTCTCTGTTTTATTTTTCTCTCTCTTTTTTCCCCCTTTTTTATTAACATGGAAGAATATGAGTGCTGTAGTCTTCTCTTAAACTAGAGGCAATTAAAGTGGTGAATAATGCCTGAATTCTTTGTATGTGCTTAAATTCATCCCGAGACTCTGATTATCATATGTGCTGAATTTTATGCTACAAATTTAATCAGTGCAACTGTGCAGAGTGGTAGAGTTAGTGTATGTATTGTGTCTTACTCATAATAGGAATGAAAGACTTTTAGGGCTTAGTTATGTCTGTTAGTAGAAAAGAGGGCTGTATTTGCTGTATTTCACAGTAATAAAATCAGTTTCTGCTCATTTAATGACCCAGCTGATATTTCTGTGTCTATATACTTCTTTGCTTAAAACTTTTTTATTGTGAGAGTGACAGAGCACTGGACCAGGTTGCCCGGAGAGGTTGTGGAGTCTCCTTCTCTGGAGATACTCAAAACCCACCTGGATGCGATCCTGTGCAACATGCTCAGGTAACCCTGGTTGAGCAGGGGAGTTGATCTCCAGAGATCCCTTCCAACTTCAAGCATTGTGTAAGTCTGTGATTTGGACAGCTATTTACAGGTATAGCTGTTATTGTGAAATACCTGACTGAGGCCGAAGAATAAATTAGCTAAAGAGCCAACAGTTGTTTTTTTGATAAAACTGGTCCTTATTTAAGTAATAATGTTTTACTCAGTTGTTAATTCATCTACTTTGCAGATCTTTTTACAATTTTGATTTTTTTTAATGCTTTCTTTAAGTTTAGAAATACAGAAGTGGAGATCAATATGATGTTGCAACAGTAAGTGATGCAGGAGTTTCCCTTCTGAAGAGAATTTCCACTCTCTTATTTTTCAGTGCTTAATTTCTGTAGTACTCACAGTTAAGTTATTATTATTTTTAAAACAGACAAATGGAAAATTCCAGAATTTTGTGACCCAGATTCACCTCTCTACAGATTTCCATGTATCTACAAGACATGCTCTCTATGTGCTGAGGTCATATGATGTGTGTGTAACAAAGAAATTAATATAAATAAAGGCTGGCATTAGGAAAAAGCTTGCTCCATTTGTCAAGCAACAGGTTGCTAAAGAAAGCCTAATTTTTAATGTTTGCTAAAACAAAGACTTACAGAGACTTGTCACATTTTCTTTCACAGATCTTTCCAATTTGGTATTTTTCTTCTAATGCACTGAATAATTTTCTTTGACAGTTATCTCACTTTCAAGAAAATCTGCACACTTGTTTCACACAAATTTAGTAGAATCTAAGTGAATGAATATGTGTCTTGACAACAGTAGGGAAGTTTGTTTTATCTTTTTAAAAGTCAGATCCTCAAGAAGATAGGCCTGTAATCCTGCTTTTATTTAAAATCTAAAGTGTGGTTAACCTAAACCTGTCATGTATGTCGTAAATGTAGCTAAGTCCTAAGTATTTTTGTTATAACATCTCATGAGGTGTTCCTCCCTCTGTGCATTCTGACAGAAGGAATCCACAGTTCCACATTTTCACTCTAAAATATGAATTCGTTTGAATGAAAAAAAAAGTGTGAAGGTGACCTTTAACATATTTCACCACCTATCAAAAGAGTCAGAAAAAAAGTATTTTAATAAAAATGTCCAGTTTATGTTTTTCTTAGAAAAAAATGAAATAAAATGTCATTATTTTCATAGCCAAAAATTAAGTATTTTCATTTTTAACCTGAAAAGGGCAGATCTTGGTAGATAAAAATTTAAGATATTTCAATTTCACATTTTTTAAATGCTAATACTTTTCATAGATACTTTACATGAAAATTATATTTTTTAGTAAAAAGATCTATTTCTTCTGAAAGCCATTTTTCTTTAAAAGAGTTTCTGTGAAGAATTTTCAGCCAGTTCTCTAATGACTGAATATTAAAAATTATAGAAATTAAAATTTTGTAAGTCTTTAATAATTAGCATAGTATGTATGTAATAGAGTAGTTAGTAGTTACATGCTGGGTTGGTAGCTGCTCTGTAGCTGCAACAAACAGACCAGTAAGAGAGCAATATATTTGATGTATTGATAAAATGAATTTGATAATGTGTAAGGTATTTGATAAGCAAATATTTTTGTTTGTTTTTTGCAAAGTATTGTTAATGTTGTCTTTCTGTTCAAGATCCAAAGACTGTAATTGTTTTTCTGGGATCTGTAGCAAGACAACCTCTGACTTAATATTCTCATGAACATTCTCAAGTTTTTTTAAAGAAAATGGAGATAGTTTATTTTGTAGGATTTACCTTTGCCACTTTATACCTAGTAGCAATTTACGTAAAAAGCTTGCCAAAAAAAAAAAAAAAAAAAAGTAAAAAAATTAATCTCTTCTTCTAACTGGTTTATCTATAAAATACTGTAGAAACCAAAGATGGCTATAACTCATAGGAGACTGTGGTCTGTATTTGACTGAACTAAAATAATAATAGGCATCAGCAGTACAGAGCACAGAGTATTTCAACAGCCTTCTTTCATGCATGGGACCCTTCTCCGTATAGGATGTGCATATTAGAAATACATTTTTCATTCCTGCAATGCAGATGTAGCGATGGAGCAGAGCTTCCGTACTTCCTGGAGGCTCAGCATCGCCTTGACTTCGCGCTGAGATTTGATTGTGGTGCCCCAGCACCTTGGGTGGGAAGCTGCCATATTGCTGAGACTGTTCTAGTTTAGCCTACAACAACAGATTTTGGTGTGACTTCTCAAGATTTATCACTTCTACTTGGCTTATGCTTTCATGCTTTGTTTTCTGTCACTGAGAGTGAAAAGACTGTCATTTAAAAAAAAAGAAAGCTGAGGGCCTGATTTAATCTGAGCTAAGGCCACAGGCACAGACCTGTACTGTCAAAGACTTAATCTGGTCCAGCAGCTGGCCAGGAAGCTTTAATTTAGAACATGCCTTTTCTGAAGCTCGCTAGTTGAAAACTCGTGCATTTCTGTGGATGGTCCACTGCACTGTGAAGTTGAGTTATTGCTTGGATTGTTTTTTTATTTTATCTTTAGTCAAAAGGATGCATTTCTTCTCACTGCTTTTAACAATGTTACAGCTTGTCACAATGCATGTGCCTGCATACGCTCATTATGCATTATGCCTGCATAAGAAGCTCTTACAAAGTGAAGCTTCACCTCTCAAATATTGCATGGCAAGTAGAATATTTGTGTACATCTTTGGCAGGTCTGTGGTTTTTTGAAAATGAGTCCTTTTCGTATTGCATTTAATTCTAATTTCTGTTCTCCTTATCTAGTGAATCCATTTAGATGCCTTCGCTAAAGGAGTTGGGTGCCTGACACTGGTTTATTTTGTGAGCATTAGATGCAGATGTTGTGGTTTTTAAGGAAAGCAACATTAATTTAATGTGCATATTACTTGTACTGCATTACATTCCCTCACCAAAAAAAAAAAAAAAAAAAAAAAAAAAAAAAAAAAGAAAAAAGAAAAAGAAAAAAAAGAAAAGGTTCAAAGAAACCTTTCTAAACATATCATTCTGCCAAGGTGTTAAGCTTCTTCTGTTTGCTGGGAAGAACCAAGCAACTGAAACTGGCAGACTATCTTGGGGCTTTTGTTTATGAACTTGAAGATAAAGGGGAAAATTTTAGTTTGAAATGTCTTTCCTAACTGTGAAGTATGTAATACATTTTAAAGCTCTATTTGAAAGATGCAGATCCAACACTTACTCAGTGTATGTCTGATTTTTATGAGCTCCACTGATTCTGTTAGTCCTAGTCATTTCACTGTTAAATTTCATGCTTGTTTTCTTAGATTTATATTGCCAAATCCAAACATTCAGAATTAAATTCTATACAATCTGAACAATGGCTTATAAATAATGTGGTTTTATGTATTTGCATTTTAGGGTGTATACTAGTTTTTTTTCAGATGCACTTCAGATGTATTTTCAGTTTTCTGAAAAGTAAAAACTGGCTTTTTACAGAAAGCTGAGATTCTTATGAATGCAGGAGCTGGAAACTAGAGAAGATATTATGAGACTTGAGTTTAAATCTTGAAATCTTAACAGCATTACTGCTCTGGCAAAATTCTTCAGTCCTAACTCAGAGAAAAAGCATGTGCCTTCTTCATATGTGTGTAACTCTTGTCTTTCTGTTCAATTTTATGCATATATGGTCCACTGAATTTGGTGGAGTTTTGATGCAAAAGTGAGACTTGACTACTTGAGATACAAGTTTTAAAATGCTTCAGCAGAAAAGTTGTTTACCTGACAAAAATTTCCAGAGCTAGAAATAGATGTGAATGGAAAGAGAACTTTTTGAATTATTCTTCTGTCCAACTCACATATTCACACATAAGCAATATGAAGCCTGTGTTTCTTAAGTATGGCTTAAATACCTTTTTATGCTAAAATAATTTTATACTAAACATAAAATCTGCCTACTCAAGAATATCAGCTGAGTGCAAAGGCAAAGAAATTGAGATCAAATAAAGGCTAAGTGGGAACACTGAGGCATATACTCACAGGAATTGGGTTGGCAGGAAACAGTCAATCAGAAAAAAAAAGAAAGAATCAAGTGGCTGAGTGTTTTCTTAGGAAAAAGTTGGCAGGAAAACATCCTTGTATTAAAAAACCCATACAAATAAAGTGGAAAAGCTTACTTTGCTGCTTCCTTCCCCCTTCTCCCCCCTTAAGAAAGAGAACAGTTATCAACATTTTGACTTGCTTCAAAAACAGGCGGTCTGGCTGGCAGCCATAGGCAGCCCTGCTGTGAAAACATTTTTGTGGTAGATACTAATACTTTATGGTAACCATCACCATGCAGGCCAAAAGCACTTTATAGGCGGTTAAAACAATAACTGTTTTAATGTTGACATGTTTCAATTATTTCAAACACTGTTTTCTGAAACAAATATATAAAGCAAGCACATTTCCTTTAAATCTAAAATAAATAAATTAATAGAGATGATAAATATAAAAGAAGAAAATCATAGTGTAGTACCATCACATGCAGCTGACTGCTAGAGAAAACAAATAGTATAAAACTACTGCAGCAAAACTAGATTATTATGAGAAAAGGGCTGTCACTAGTCTGTATCTAGGTGCCACATCACAAGTATACGGTTTAAATATGATTTACATTAGCAAACATTATCCTAGAAGAATTTATGACAGGTGATGTAACAGCTACTGGAAGTTACTCTTATTTGTTATTTTTTCATCAAATAGTCTTTATTTTCCTTTAAAGCATATCCAAGTATGATAAGACAAAGTGGATTAAATAAAGTATCAATTTCATAGCTGATACATTTTCTAAATATATTAACACTGTCATACTGGTTAAGGTCAGCTCCATATCCTAGCAAAGGTCTGTACCATATTATAAGCTTAATATATCTATAGAGTTTTTGGGCTTGTGGTAGTTGCTTGTCATGTTTTCTGTAACAGAAGTATCTGACATGAAAAATAAATACTACAAATTTACATGCAGAATTTCAGGCTCTGCCATGTAACAGATCATTTCCTTCTTGGCTAGTAAAGTGAACAGTATTTTATTGTTGGTATATATTGTCAGTCATGTAGGGGTTAACCTTGTGAGAAGCAGAAGATTAAGCTTTAGGTTCAAATTCTTCCCCCTTCTGACCTGCAAGGTAACTTGTGGGAGTTGGGGGGTGGGGTGGGGGGAGTGGGGCATCCAGTACTTGAGTGCTCTCTTGTGTCATTTACATGCACAGCCCCCTTCCAAGCACATAACACTGTCTGCATCCTCTGGATGGGATTTAAACTGTAACTGTGCTACAGATTTCAGGGACAAAGAAAAGTTGTGTTATCCTCAAGCGCATAGTGTCTCTGGCTGCCTCGTTTACGCGGCAGGGAAATGCTCTGCAATTCCTCTGTCATTGAGAGAGATGAGTTTTCTCTATATCAGTCTGTCTGTACTCCCAACAGCACAGTCACTGGGGTTGTGGCATCAAAGCCTCTCTACCTGCTGCCATGACAGAGGGAGAATGAAGAAATCATCCCCCTTGAGGCTCTTCTCTCTGAGTTACAACCTGCAATTCAAGGAATCCAAATAATTTGGTGTTCTAAATCCTTGTGTAGGCTGTAATACAGGTTAAAAAGGTGACTCCAGTGAGTAGTAGACCTGAGCTAAAAACCCTATATCTTGCTGCAGAGCCGCGACCATGAGTACTTCTGGCCATGCACCTAATCATATTTCAGAAGAAAAATGGAGAGATTATGTGATAACCCAGGTGCCCTGAGGATAAAATCTTGTAAACATAAATTGTAATCCCTTGAATTAAGGTGAGATAATCTTAAAAATTTTATTACAATTCCAATTGAAATATTTTCTGGGGATCAGCGGTTTCTTTCCAAGACACTTGTTCATCTGGGTAAAGTTGCAATTTGTAAGTAATTCAGGCTTCTCTCTCAAAATCCTGAGGAACCTTTAATCCTGACAAAGGGCAACCATATTAGCGTCACTCCATCCTGAGACATTTTGAGCAAAGCACCTCTGATACTCATTTATATCACCTAGTTTTAGGCTGAAGTATGTCACAGAGATAATCAAATTCAGGTAATCAAATTCTTTGTGAGGTAGGAATAGAGATACGTCATCCTATGGATGGTCTCATATTAGGTGTAGTAGTATTTTTTAATTCTTGTTTCTTAGCATGTTCCTGATTCTGTAATTACAAGAATGTTTTACTAGATTTTGGAATATCTTAGAGGAAATCAATTCATGATTTAAAGCAGATGAATTTTCCTCTCTCAGTGGCAAACAAAGCTCCTGGTCACTTCAGAGACAGCAGGATCAAATCTCCTTTCAGAAACGTATAGCTTGTTTCAGTAAGTACAGATTACATAACTTGTCCCACATTTCTTTCTCTTTTTAGTATCCCAGTATTATGAGAATTATGTTCCCATTGATCATAATAGCTGCTCATCTTTTTCTGTGAGAATAAATTATCCTTCGCTACTCCTCCCACACCAGAACATATCTATATCGAAACAAGTATATACATGATTGGTTCAGAGAAGGGAGTGTCAGCTAATGGAGGCTTTGCTGCTGCAGAAGTATGAAACCAGGATTTGTTTCTGTGCTCAGTGGATTGCAATGTAGTGTGATAGTGTTGGTTGCCAAATAAGATTTCCCCTTCAGTACATGCACAGCTTCTCTAAATGTCAGTGGAGACTGCATGCATTCATTGGAGGGAGACTTGCAGTTCAGTCTTAAATTTAATATTGAGTCCTACAGCTTATCATATTTACTTCTGAAAACGCTTTGGCTGGAAAACCAGTACTTTCTAGAAAGCAGCTATGAGACTGGCAAAACCAGTGGGCCTCTAAATTCTTTAAGGCTGTCACACACTTTATTGGGACTTCTTTCAGAAAGCATTGGGGACAAATTTTTCAAATCTAGATGTCTGAAATTGTGTATGCAGTACCATATTGAGGCTCCAAAACAATAGCAGGCTGATTTTAAGACATTATGGATATTTATGCATTTTATTGATTACATGTCTCAGCACTCTGAAAAATGAATCATTTTTACTTACATGCTTTGAAAATGGATTTAGGGACTTTTCCAAGATGGTAAATACAGTGGCTAGGTTATTTTTAGATTTCACAATGTGTTACTAGATAAATGGACTTTTGAAGCAGAGATTATTGGTTACAAAACCACATACTTGAGCCAATGATTTTGTTTGACCTGTGAAGAGAGGTGAATTTCTACAAATTGACATTGTTGGAGAGTGTGTTTTATTTTTTTGAAAAATAAATATACAGTACAAAAAAAGACCAGAAGATTTAGAGCAAAATAGGTTAAATTCATTCAGATGGTTAAGCACTTAAGAATCAGAATTTTCTGCTGACCTCTTGAATTTTGCAGTGAGAAATGAAATAGCAGTAGCAGAAATTAAGAAATCATCTAAATAAACTTTCTGATCGTCTTTAGTGGGCAGTCATATGACCAAAGCAATTTGTGCCTTTTATAGCTGTTTAACATTTGCTGATGTTACAGGTATGAATTACCAACTAACATTCAAACTTATGAAGCAAACACACTTGGGTGTAGTTTACAAGCTTTTGGAGAGTCTTTATTTAATAGAGTGACAGAATGACCATTTAGATGGCACTTCTAAAGCTCTAAGCCTACCTCTGACATTCATGAAGTTCTTCCCAAAAAGTTTTTGTAATTAGGCAGACCCAGTATTTGCAGAGAAGTAGGTTGTTCATTTTACAGAATCAGAAATGAGATGCAGACCCCGTTGTTGGAGCTATGGTGTTGCTGAACTTTTCTTTCTGTTTGTTTTTTCATTGTAAAAGAAGCTTAAGGATTTCTGACTTGTCACAGTTAATTTTATGCAAATACCATTTTTTTTTTTTTAAAAAAAACCCATGTCTTTGTGCCCCACTGGAGCTTTCTCTGTGGAGGAGAGACTTCTTTCAGAAAGAAAGGCAAACTTGAAAAGATTCAGCACAGGTTTTTTTCAGTGTAACAAAGTTGATTGGCTTTCATATCTGGACTTTCAGTTCTATATCACATTTAGAGAACTAAATGCTGCACTCAGTTACAGTGGTTCAAATCCTGAGCGACCATCTTTAGTGTGTTTTGGCAAAGTGGCATTGATTATATTGCTGTTACACTTGGTGATATTTCCAGTGCTTGGATATTTCCTGAGGATTTGATTAGCTTCTAAGTTAACCAGGATATTCCATGGCTGAAATGTAGTAAGTGTATATTTGAGCAGATGTTCCTTTTGTAAAGTTAGTGCAAAAGTACTGAATTAGAAGTAATTTCTTTGTTGCTGTGTTATGGCTTTACCTTTCAAAAATTTTAATATTGTTCCCACAGAATTTAGGAGACTCTGCTTGTCAATACCTTACCTTATTATGTAAAGTTGAATACCTTAACTTTAGCTTAAGCAAAAATAAACTTTAAAACTGTTACACATCATGACTGAGGAATTGAAGGAATTGCTACTATGTTACACCTCCCAAATACATCTTTCAACCTGATCCTTTTGAAGTGCAAAATGTTGCAGTAGTTCTCATTGTGCAGAGTGCATCTACTGTTCAGTGGCTTTGGGAGTAATTTCTAAGTTTATGGTTCATCCTCAGCGTTTCTTCCATTTTTTCCATGTGTTGTCATTAGAGTCATGAACACAAGATTCCCCAGGGAGCACATTACCGTAGTAAGTACATATTTTACAGTATTTTTGGAAGGTGTAAAATAAGTTGGATACCATTCTTGGTTACCAAGTATGAACAACAGCCTTGTGGGTAATACTTGCTGAACTACTCTGTCCAGATTGTGTTATGCCCATTCCACAGCTTTAACTTTATAAAAAAATTACTGTATCCAAATAATTGTGAATTCAAGTACTTAACTCTTAAACTTGGAGAATGAAAGATCCAAATATTGAATATGCAGTGCTTCCACTGCTTATGTCTATTCTGAGGAGGAAAAAATGATTGAAATAAGAATGCATTTCAGTGATTTGCAATCTCTGCCCCTTTGGTGCCAGTTGATGAGTTCCCACACCCACCATTGTGAGGAATGAACAATACATTGCTTACCTCTTTCCAGTTCCTCCTGACTGCACCATAGCTCCATCTTAGCACAGATAGCAGCAAGAAGAAAAGGTTTAAAATGGGGGAAGGAGTATTGGCTCTTGGAACATGTTTTCCCTCCTAATGTTATGGCTCTTATTTATTTCTTTCAGAGATTCACTTAGCTTAGAAACATTCCACTACTAATGGGCTTGTTAGATGATTAACAGAAAACAAAACTCCTATCAGCTCATATTTTCCACTTTACAACAGTCCAGCAATGCCACAGATACTTTCCATTCTCCGTCTTGATATCCTACAGATGTGGAATTAAAACTCCTTGCACTGTATGTGAATACATGCTGGAATTGTGCATAGGTGTTTTGCCTTACTGAGTAATGCCTCACTGAGTGTGGAGTAAGCTCACTCTACCAACACTTTTCTACACCTTAATACAGATAAAGCTTATCTGTAAAATCAAATAGAAACTGCCAGCATTTACAGATTATTTACTTTTCCAAATTCCTTCTGTTGCTTAGGATGATGAATTCAACTAAAAAGAGCAAGAAACTTTTGAGTACAAAAGCAATAAAGCTTGTGTTGCTAAAGGTCTGGAACTTCAAGTTGTCTTTG
Source organism: Rhea pennata (assembly GCF_028389875.1). Classification (NCBI taxonomy): domain Eukaryota; kingdom Metazoa; phylum Chordata; class Aves; order Rheiformes; family Rheidae; genus Rhea; species Rhea pennata. Next base: position 59,734,512 of record NC_084666.1, read on the forward strand.
TAGTTCCATTCCCCCTGAAAAAATACACCACAAAAATAAGTCATTGGTAGAGGACTGAAGACTTTCTTATATGGATGACTAGAAGCATAAAGTTTATTTCCTCAGAAATTACGGGCTTCCTTTCATCTGAACTTTCTCATGTTTAAATAGAAGATGCTGTTCTTCCAAGTAATTTCACTTGTGAAAGTAGTTTGTATGATATAGAGCGTACAGAAATAAATACAACAGTGAGAAGCCTTTTTCAGAGGTAATATCTTGATGCTATGAGTTCAATGTCTGCAAATACCTTAAGGGAGAGTCTCAGAAGGATGGGGCTGAACTCTTTTCAGTGGTGCCGTCTGACAAGAGGCAGCGAGCACAAACTGGAACACAGGAAGTTCCACCTGTACATGGGGAAAAGCTTCTTTACTGTGAAGGTGACAGAGCACTGGAACGGGTTGCCCGGGCAGGTTGTGGAGTCTCCCTTTGGAGATATTCAAAACCGCCTGGACATGATCCTGTGCAGCATGCTCTAGGTGACCCTGCTTGAGCAGGGAGGTTGGACTAGATGCTCTCCAGAGGTCCCTTCCAACCTCAACCATTCTGTGATTCTGTGTGTGATTTCGTATCAATTAATTATTTATTAAATCTATTTGTTTTAGTGCAAATAGGCCTTGGTCACAGGAATGAAGAAGATGCATGAATAAACAATCTCTTTGGAGGGACAGCCACAGTTTTTTTACTTCATTCTTTGTATTATATTTGCTGTTAGAAATGAAATTAAGATAAACAGATTTGTAATATTACCATTATCCTATTTGGAAGTGGAAGGTAACTAAGGCCTGCATGGGAACTGGAAAGACCAAAGTCTGATATGACTTTTGGTATTCCACATAGTGCATTTTAGTTATGCCAACTTCCTTATCTTTCTCCAATCTATTTTCTATTACTTGCTGTTAACATCCAGAGTGGAAATGACTAATATTTTATATTGCATCTGCAGTGGCTGGAATCTGTGAATATATATTTAAATAAACTTACTGCAGGTTTGTTGGTATAACTCTGTTCCCTACTACTTAGATTTTAAGGAAGACTCATTAACACTGGCTGTGTTGTTTTCTACTCATGTTCTTTCTGTCTCTTTTTTCTAAAAGATTTCTTTTTCCAGGAATTGGCATGGCTGATTCATTAGAACAGATCTTTTTTATTTTATTTTTTTTTGAAAAGGTTCATCTGTATTTATTGTTGTGTCACCTCTTTAGAAACAGGTTAACTGTTAACTCAGCTTTGTTGAGAAAGAAGTGGCAAGTTTGACAAGTTCTACTCACTCAATTGTAAATTAATCATGCAGCTTCTTATTAAAGCAATTTCAGGAAGTGGAGTTTGACAAGTTCTACTCACTCAATTGTAAATTAATCATGCAGCTTCTTATTAAAGCAATTTCAGGAAGTCACGAAAGAAACTCTTATGCCACCTATAGTGGCTTGCTTTTTTATGTATGTCACCTTCTCTGCAGTTAAATGGAAGAAACTCCTGGCACAAACATGCCATGTGTTGGTGATTAACTGCCTTCCTTTGGTGCATTTGAGTATGCTTGTGTTATTCTATTCCCTTTAGTGCACAACTGAGCACCTGGACAACAGCTGAGTGGATATTTTACATTACAGTTAGGACAGATGTGACAAACAGAATATAATTCCCTTTTCTGCAAAAAAACAAGCGCTACTTAGTAACAGATATCATCAAGGCCATCTTAATTTTCTAAGACTTAAGACATTGCCAGTGGCGATTTGGCACAGTAGCTCAAGGGGAATTTCACAGTCTCTGATAATTTGGATAGTTTTTGTTTGATTTATTAGAGATATTTTAGAAGTTTGTAAGTGAGACTTAAGTGGTGACATGAGAGAGGACGTTTCAAGTATAGTAAGACCAATGGCAGACTCCCATTTATTTCCTATGTTTTTTTTTTAACTGATCCTGCTACTGCCCTGTGAAGTGAACCCCTATTTGCCTTGCTATATGTATTTTCAGTAAACAACTCCAGAGCTTTAAGTTCTCTGTTATTGAAGTTAGTGAATTTTGTCTGGCAGACTCGGCCATAACTTGATTAGTCTCTTGAATTACTGGATATGTTTCTTCCAAGAGTTTGGAGCTTCCTAACCATTTCTTTTTTTTTGAGCTGTAAGAATGTAATTGCACTGCTTGTTAATTGTTCTGCTATAAATAGGTAGTGGATAATAGGTGAAGGGGAGAGCCAGGAATGCCTGCATTGAAGTCCGTTGTTACCGTTGTCTCGGTGGCCTTGTGCGATTCACATGATCTTCCATTGTCACAATTTCTCCTTTTGTAAAATGAGGTAATAACATCTATCCATCCTATGGCACGGAGGTCAGGAAAAGTTAGCTCATATGTATGTGGTAGTTAGAAAATAGTGCCATATGAATACCTCCTATCTCCTCTCATTTAGCTCAAACTACCAAGTTATGTAGCATTTGAGTTCCACTTCTACTGCAGCATATATCTGGGCTAGCTGATAATTACACTGTTTGGTCTGTCTGGTGTCTGGACTGAACTCAGTAACCCTTTCCTTCCCTATCTTCTCAACCAAAATAGAGACCTTTACAGGGAGAGCGTATAGTATATTAACTTATGTGGATTGTGTACCATTGCCCTCTATTGGACATGCTGCATTTGTTTAAATGCTTATCTTTACGTTTTAACTTGAAAGATGAACTCTAAGAAAATCAATAAGCATTTCTTCAGGAACTTCATTTGTTTTTTGAAAATGCATTTGCTTTTTGGTACTTGTGCACTTCTGGATCTTCCCTTTCTGCAGCCATTAACATTATTTGTTAGTGAAGATGAGCAACTAATTTCAGATATGACCGTTTATAGACACTGACTTAGCAGTTCACCCAGTGTGAAATTTGTGTCAGACACATCTATATCTTCATCAGCTCAGGAAACAGAAACATCTAACAGCTGTGGCCAGTACAACTAAGAAGCACAGCTCAAGTTTTGGAAAAATTTGAAAGATAAAGAAAACACAGTGATATTCTGTAAGTAATGTTGAAGTGTTCAGAGGCAAATGTCTTTTAGCGGAAAACAGATGAAATTCTCTACCAGTTTGTCTGTTGCAGGTATGCAGGTATGCATAGGTTCTTCACATTGTTGAGTATCTACAATATGCTAGTCTGTTTAACTTTTTCATAGAAGAAGGTGAAAAAATAAATTTTTTCTCTTTGATTTTATTTTCTTATTTTCATGACTTGATCAGCGCGTGAAGTCTCCAGTAGTAAAAAGACATCGTGGAATAGAAAGTGCATTGAGTTCATTGTTTTAGCACTGTTGCCTACCGATCAGTATTAGCGCTGTTTTCTTGCACTTCTCCAGCTATCATTCTGTCTCTGCTAGACACTGAGTCCTATCTTTGGCTGTGGATTTGTACAGGATCATGTGTCTGCACTGGGAGCAGTGTCAGGTGATCCAGAGTTTGCACCAATTCCTACAGAGCAGAGAGGAGACAGAAGCAAAAGAACCTACCATATCCTACAGTCTAGTACAGAAGTCGCTTTCCGCTTCTCTGCAGCACGAATTTCTTGTTTTTTTCTCTCTCACTCCCTGCCTGTCTCAGATCTTCTCTGACCTGTGGACATTCTGTGTAGATGAAGACGATTGTTGACTATAATGCAATGCCTGTTTGACTTAACTATGCTTTATCAGGAAATACATGTGCTTTGTCAATAAATATAATACATCACATACACACTATAATGTCTGAAAATGGGATATTGAAGAATGGCAAAAGCTAAAAACAGGGAGAAGTAATAAATATCAAAGTAAGACACAGTCAAATTAATATCCAGGAAAAAAGTTACAGCCTGCCTTGGAAATACCCTTAATTCTTACTCTCAGTAGTTGTAAACTTGGCCAGAAATCACTTTTATATTCTCTGCCCTCTGTTACACATTAATACAGTTTATGGCAGAGAGTTGAAAGTGGGAGTAGAAACTATGATGAAGGTCAGAAGGAAAAATAAAGCTGCTATTACTACTGTCTAAATGTTATGCATCCAGACCTCTACCAGCTGCCATCCAAAACTCTATTTATACTACCATTAATTAGAAGTTAAACACAGAGGAGTTGCATCTAAATCCAGCAATACACATCCAGAACACAGTGATCTGTATGTAATTCTGCCAGGATAAACAGCAGCTTATTAAAACTCAGGAATAGAAGACTTTTTAATGATCCCTTCTTTTGGGAAATGTCTACGTTGCTTTTCAAAAAGTATCTGCTTGAAGTCAAGCTTTAAGCCAAGATCTTTTTGGCAACCATAATAACATCAATCAGCTCTCCACTGGCCTTGGATGGATTACCTGATTTGTTGATGATCCATACCACAAGTACCAAACTATCCAATCTGGCTGCTGCAAGCCTACATGAGTTTGGAGTGGCATTTTGTGTCTCAGGGGTCCTGGAGCTTCATTACTCATACCAGATGAAGTCTGGCTAGATGAGGAGCAAACTCAAGGGCAGCACTGCATGCGCATGGTTATAGCTTCTGAAGCATATAGTCATAAAGTTTTCTCAGAATTGATTGCACCAGATGCACTGTTACTCAAAAAACACCTTAGGTACAGAAACCAAAGCATGTATTTTGTTTCTTTCTTTGTTCGACAACTCTTACACTCTGGTATTTAAGATAATGAAGAGTTCTTGTAACTTAAGCATGTGCTTACCTTACTGTGACCAGAACTGAAATTTCACTTCACATAATAGCTTCAACCTGTTGATAAAAATCATGTGTGCCTAAGTTCTTGCAATACTTGCACTGAATAAATACAAGTAGATATATAGAATGAGACAGAAAGACAGACACATGTAGTCACTCATTTTCCAGTACTCTCCATGCTGTCAAGAACATTTTGATCCTCATCTGTCTGAATACTCTGGCATGATAGCATCCAGTCCATCTATTTTAGATACTTACTTGGAGTGAAGTGAATTGCTTTTTAAAAATGCCTTTCTCTATACACTGGTTATACAGGTTGCCAAGAGAGTAGCTTGAGTGTAAACGGATAGAGACCCAACTGAGATAATTATCAATATTCCTCCACAGTGAAAATTGTGCAAATCCTAAGAGAAGATGACACTAGAAAATCTGATTAATGCCAATTATTATATTGTCCATCAGACTTTTTGAAACAACAGACTTCAAAATACTACAAAACTATTGAATCCAGTTCAGTGGCTGTGAATTCATGACGAGGTGTATTTTGTGGTCCTACACATTTCCCTCTGTGGTGAAATCTTCACCTTGCTTGCATCAGTGGTAAAGTGATAAAGATTCCCATGGCCAACTGGGACCAGGATTTTGTTCCATGCAGTGAAAGGCGTTTTGTAGCCTTATTTTCCTGTTTTTGATGTTTTTCTGATGTGCATTTTTTCTCAAGCCTTTACTCAGTAGGTGGATTTATCCATTTATACCTTGATCTTTTTATTTTATTTTGCTGCCACGTGCAAAACCTTTTGGAGTTTTAAACTGTCAGAGGAAGTAAAGAAACCATGGGAGTGGCAGAGAACTTTTTTTTTTTTTTTTTTAACGTTCAGCTTACATATAAAATGATGTGGAATGGGGAATGTCTTGGAATCTAGAGCAGTTCCCTATTTGTTTTTCATCTACAAAGAAAAATTGCATCAAAGGCTATTTTTTTGTGTGTGCATGCAAGTAATTCACTGGGGAGCTTCAATTCAAGCTCTGTTTTCCTACATACAAAGTATTTAATAGACTAATTTGCAAGGTATTTGTATTTGTCTGTAGATATTAACTGTCCTGAGCAGACCTGCAAATCGGCATAGCTGACTGGCCCTAGTGCCTGACCAAATACCCCAGCTCAAGCCCTGCCTCCAGTATCACCTGTTGTGATGGGTCTCTTGCTTACTCTGGTTGCTGTATGTTTTCCACTGTTAGAGGATAAATGCTGGCCGAAAGGTAGTTTTCCTACCCCTGGCAGCTACTAAGCTACCCACTGACTCAGGTAGAGCCCTCCAAACAGAAGAGGAGATTATTCCTTCCTCCACCCATCAGTGGAGGGGCAGGCAGACAGAAAGTGAGTGAGGTTAAGCTGCTCTAATGATTAGCAGCAACTGGAAGGAATGTAAGCTAACATAGCAGGTAAATCTCTTTATTTAGGTATTTTTCTTCTGGTTTACCTTAATATGGCTAGGCCAGACTGATATGAAAGCTAGTGCAGGTGTCAGGGAAATAAGGGGAACCTATGATGAGTGACATGAGCAGACAGGCAGTGTTTTCCTTTCCAGGACAGATAGCTATTAGGTCAGCTTAGCTCTAAAATAAAACCACACTCCAAGAGACATAGCAAGGACAGAACCTGCTCCAAAAACATGGAGCAGAGGACTCCTGAGAAGCAGGAAACAGAAAGACTCATCTCAAAGGTGACTGAAGGAAGTACTTTTCCAAGACATCTAGGACACACAGAAAACCCTGGTTGTGGTAGCCAGAAAGCCATTGAAAGTTGCTGGACTATAGAGTTAGACTGAAGAAAAGGAGGCTTCCTGCAAGGAGATTTGTTTATGTACTTTTTAGTTTTAATCTGTCTCAATCCGACAATCCGACTTTCCCTATGTAAAACGTTTGTTCTAGTCTGTGAGATTCACAACCTAGCTGTAAATATTCAGAGTAGTTCTAGTATTTTTGGTGGGCTTTCTCTGAGGAAGAGGTGCTGGCAGATACAACTCAAAGCTCTAGCTGACCTGGATCTAGCAGATTCCACAAGGAAGGTACTGAAACAGGACTGTCTTAATGCTATATGATCAGCTTTTGCATCCAGTGATTAAGTAAGGTTAATTCACACACAGGCCTAGGAATTGGATCCACTGCGTACGTCTACTTTGGACAGCTGTGTGCAGAATCCAGTAAACTATGCTTTTCTCCAGGCCTCTTGACTTATGTTCTTGACTGAATAATAAGTTGTGTCAACTCAAGCAGTGAGTTCTGTACTTACTATTCCATATCCAGTAGAAAATATGAGTTCAAGTAATTTTAGTCAGTAGATTAAGAATCTAGGTCTGCTCCTTCCTAGGCTGGTGCTTATATCACTAGTTGCTGGAAAGAACTGGATGTAGCTGGCTGAGAGGGAAGGCAGAATGAGACAATTAGCTGAGCCTTCAGCGTAAGAGCAATGAGAAGTGCCTCCTGAGTCACACCAATGGTCCATCTAGCCCAGAACAGTTGCTCTGGCAAGGGGAGTAGGAGATGCTGTGTAGGGAAAGCTTGCAAGCTACACCCTGTTACCCCTTTCCCTCAGACTCTCCCTCGTCTATGATCCGCAGTCATCGGATTAAGTTTATTGGAACGTACATGACTACTTACTGTCTTTTCTGTCTGCTTATTGACCTGTTGTCCATTAATTTGTCTTGCTGCTTTCTTGACCTTTCCTGACTTGCTTTCTTGTTATACTTCTGTTTTCCCCTCCTTAACTTTTTTTGTATTTCCTACTGATTGTGCAAAAAGCAATGATCAAGGAATGCATTGCTGACCAGTTCTGCATCCATCCCATTGCCAAAAGAGAGAACTGTAAACAAGTATTTCAAGCAAAATTTTCTCAGAGCTCAGATATGTGAAATCCAAGGAATGCTTTAAAAATGTAGATCAAGCTGTCACATCTGTAAACATCGCATATAATGTTCATGTAGCATCCAGCCCTTCGTTGCAGTGATCTGATGTGGACCTTGATCTCTTCAGAGTGGTTACAAAAAGCATGTATCTGTTTGCATGTGCTCCTCAGTAATGTTTGGCTGGGAGCCAAAATGAAAGCTCACAGAAGTCTTGCTATTCAAAGTGGAGTCAAAGAACTGCTTAACATAGGGTAGAGTTTTAAATAACCTTACCTAAGATCTTTTTGTGCCTTAGAGGAAGTCCTGACACTTCTGGATTCAAGAAAAGAATCAAAAAATTCATCATTATTTGGCAAATCCCAGAATTCCTAACAATGAAAACCAATGAAGTCCATGGTGTTTTCACTGTCAAATGATGCTGAACTTCAAGAGCAGGATTTCCAAGAAGAAAAAAGTTATCTGCTTGAATACTTCTCCCAGTCTAAGAAATGTGAATTCTCTTTAGAAATGTTAATTCTCATAGGAATAGTATTCATTCACTTGTCATTTTTGGTCTTCAGTGAGTCTTGAAAAGTTGCATTAACTATGAATATCTAAAATGGTCACCTCACCTACTTCTTATAATCAGCAGAGTGAACACAATGTTCTTAGTGCTAGTCTTGATGGAAGTAATTCTTGCCATTCTGAAACTGGTGCTGTTGTTTTAGTTTCCTAGTACAGCATTGCCGCTTTACCTGCGCTGTTATTTATCCACTTCTTTTTTGCCATCTGGTGTTTAAGATTAACATGAGATGAAGGAGAATGCGTACTCCAGAAGGTGGTAGTATCAAATATTGCTGAAGGACTGTTTGATGCTATGATTTTTGAAACTGAAATATCGTTAGCTCACATTGTGTTTCTCCATGACAAAAGGAATTTAAAACTTTTTTTGCATCATGCTCCTACTAAGCACACTCAGTAGGACTTTTGGACATTCCAGGGCAAGCTAGACACTTCTTTGACATCATTTACACTGAATATTCAGCTCTGGATCAGCTATAGTAGTGATCATTAGATTTTGAGCTCTTAGGAATAAGGATCAGGAGTGCTAGTCTTACTTTGAACTTGCTTGAGGAAGCTTGCCACACAATTCGTCTCCTCACATTAAAGCTGAGATTAAGAATTGATAATTAAAATTATAATTCTTTTCTGTCTTTTTTGTTCCAGGAAGCAGGAAGTTTATCATATTGAAGTTATTAAGTCATTACAGCTGTAGGTTACTTATGCTTACAAGCTTTTCTGTTTCTTTTGGGAAACTGATTAGAAATACTATAGAGATGAGTATAAGCTGGCTTTATGTGAATTCTGATGCTTTCCAAAAAGTACTGATTTTCTCAGATTAAACTCAAGCACAACCAATAATAACAGGAAATGACTGATTAAAAGTCAGATGGCTTAGCAAATTAATAGTAATTTTGAAAAATGGCAATTGTTTCATAACTACTATAGTAGTACTGTGGGGTTGTTCATGCTAGGAAAAGATGTGCCTCTATTCCTTTCTATTATGCATCTATTATTCTGACTCTGAATCCAGTAAAGTTCTCATTTTCCATTTTTGCCTTGGGCAAAATCTGCTTGTCTACAGGGTGCTTAATTTTATCTTTTACAATGTAGAAAATGATTTTTCAACCTATTAGCATTTTTTCCTTAGTTTTCCTTATTTATAGGAAAAAAGCTGTCTTCAGTTTCAAATTAAATCATGAACTTCTGCTCTATTTAGATAAAATTATCTTCAGATTTTATTTTAAAACTGTAAATAGATTTAGTCTTAATATTTAGGGGTTTATCAGGACCTTCATATCTATAACTCTGTGTCATTCATCTTGTAACTCTCCAGTGTAGGTACAGTACCCCAGCACAGTATGTTCTCTCAGTTCTCCGTTAATTGACCTTCACATTTCTTTCTTCAGAAAAACAAATATTTATGTGTGCATGCACACAAACACTCCAGAGGCACTGTATTTTGAATATAAACTGCTTAAGTGCTTTTTCTAGGGCGAAAATTGTGTAAATGGCAAATTTAAAGCATTTTGAATGCCATTTTGGATTCAACAGCAACGCGACTTCTTTTCAGAATCCAATAATATATCCCACGAACGATGTATAAGCACTGACGTCCGATTTGAGGAAAAGCAGATGATGCCTGGGAAACATTCAGCTTGCTTTCTTGGACTTAGAATTGTTCGTTACACCAAGTTCATTCCACCAGGCTTGCATGTGGTAATAGAGCAGTCTGCCACACTGTGGCCATTTAAAAGGTCTTAAATGTTGACGAGTGCACCAGAAAATCAAGGCTATTTCAAGCCACCCAACACACATCCTCTGGAGAGTGAAACAGGATATAGAAACAATGACTGTTCACTTGTGTAGTGAGATTTTCAAGCTATTGCAAACATACTCAAGGGAGTATGTTATATTAATCTGGCTGTGAATCTGGCTTAGGCTTTCTTTGTTTATGATGTGTTTAAGCAATTTACCAGCGAAGAGTAACAATGCTGCATATAACCATGAAGAGTAACAATGCTGTCTGTTGATTCCTTGGAAATGTTGTAAATCCTTTGTAAAGCTAAGCTTTCAAGTGCTGTTGTCAGGTTTTACCTGTCCCAGTTTTACCAGTTCCCAGTTTTACATACATCGATCATTTTTCTTGTCTTAGGGGCACAATCCTGTTTGCTTTACCAGTGCAAAAACAGCTTTGTGATTCATTTGGACTATTGACATAAATAGTGAAAATTGACTTTGACTTTTCACAAGTATATTGTACATCCCATCCTTATACTCACTAAGAGTTTTTCATCCATGTAGTCTAGCTAATGTCAAGAGTGGGTCATAATTTATTCTTATGTGTATTTCCTTTTAAAACAATATGTTTCAATCAAGAATAAACAACAATAGAATAAAAAAATCTAGCCCTTCTGAATGAATCACGGGAACTAAATGGAGGTTTATATGCTTGTCAGGTCGATAATTATAGTAAGCAGATGTTATTTGTAGATTTTTATACTGGGATACAAATGCTCAAATGCTAAAAACTATCCTGACAATATCATTTTACCAGGGTAGATTGTGCTTCACTGTATTTTTCTTCTTCTGCTTACTCAGTGTGAAAATGATATTCTACTGTAATTGACATGTTACCATTTGACCTGATGTTGATTTAAGCTTCTAGAAGCTCACATCAGCAGGAGGTCACAGACAGGCAAAGTCAATGAATCTAAAAATGGTACAGAAAAAAAGAGATTAGACTTTATTTGGGTTTAGATTATTTAGAAATAAACGGACATGAATTTAGAGAAAACAAAATTGTGTTTCTCATCTGATTGGTAAAATCATTTTATTAAATGATAAAATTTACATCTCTGCCATGCACTCTCAAATAAAGTGTCCTTTGCAGTGAACAAACAGCCTTTAGAAGTGAAAAGTCTTTTATAAAGATAGTACAGTCTTTTGCTATTAGGTAAAAATGCAATATGCGATAGACATTTGGTTGTGTTAAAGCAAACCAAAATGAAGACTAGTTATGAACAAGAGTTGTGAACATCATCACTTAACCTATCTAAAGCAAAGAAATTTTCAGTTATATTGCATTTTCAAATACTCTGCATATTAGCAGAGATAGCTCTGAGAGTGAACATAGTTCTAACACAAATAACTGCTATTTAAAATATCACATATTTCCTCGGATTTACTGAGCAGATCTGTGCATTCACAAAAACAAAATGTAAGAAATACTTATAGTAATATATTCAGAACTCACACACAACAGCCACAGCTATATGACAGAAAGATGCTTTGCTAGTGGAGGAATAGGAAAAGGAAATGAAAAATGCAGTGGGGTGCTTCATAAAGCTTTGTGTGCATTAACATTTCAGTTAATAGTCAGGGCCTGCTGCTTTCCTTGAAATGAATATATTCTCTGAATCTGGTTTTAACCTGGTTTCCTTTGTAAACAAGCCTATGTGATCTGTCTGCATGCCTATGTATCTGTCTGTCCTCCCATTAATAGCTTTGAAACTGTTTACTGGTTTCATTTCTATATGATAGCGAAATAGATCTCAAAGACAGTCAGTTGCCCACAGACTTTGTAAAAATAAGTGACTGAGTAGAGGATACATTTAGCAGTGTTGCTATTGAGGAAAATGCTGCAGTGTGAAGTCATTCTTTATTAAATATGAGAGAATCCATATGGGAAAGAAAACTAGTAAATCCCCAACAACTGGAAAAAAATCTGTTGTAGATCACATCAAACATCAAAGTTAATCTATGATAAGATGCAAATCTACAGGAAACTCAGTGTCATTAATTCTCTTGTTCACAGAAATATTTACTGATAAATTCTTCCTTATCAATACAGGGAAATTACAGGGCTATGCTTTTTTCTTTGGACATTGACAGAAAGTCAGTGATTCTCTTTGAAAGTCTCTGATTCTGCAGTTTTTACATTTTTGGTGCATCTTTGTTTTTTACTGATGTGAAGGCAGCTTGAAGCAGCCCAAATGACAGGAGCACAGTGGCACATCATTATCTGCCTAGTCTGTGTGTTACACAGATTATCCTTGAAGGATAACATTTGAAATGATATATTTGCTGGGCACTGTCTTGAAACATAGACAGTCAGTGAGAGAGAGGTGTCTAAAAACGTTAGGCATCCAGAAACCTCTTTGAATATAGCTTTAAGTATCAGAACAGCTCCTGCTGCAGTCAGTGGGAGACTTCTGAATTCACTGAAAGTTCTGAAGGACTAAAATCCTGACCTCCAGGGTATTAATGAAAAATTACATTTTTTGCCTTGATCCGAGGTATACCTAGGCACAAGAGTATGTTTTCCCCTATTGCTAGGTAATCACAACATTAAAATCTTTTTTAATTTCACTCTATATCATAACATGTTTTTTGTAATATCAAAATTTAAAAACAGTTTTGGAAATTTTTAGTTTCTTGTAGCTTAATATTAACCATTCATTTCCTTTTGTTATGCATATGATATTAGAATTCATAACATTATTTTCAGTGAAAATCCAAACATATAGTACTGATTCTGAGAATTAAAACAATTGTAATTGACAAGTATGTGATTTACTACAAACTCATTAATCTGGTTTCCAATTTAACAGTATAAAGGATATAGTTGTTTAAAACAGAAAACGGACTTGACTTGGATTCAGGAAGTCATTTTATTATAATTAAATGGACCTCAGTTCAGCATAATATGTAAGCGTTATATAGTTTTCAGAGTATCTGTAGTCCTACTGAAAGCAATGGTGTACACTGGCATTTATTGAACACTTAAGGCTTTGATGGCTTAGAATTGTAAAACATAACTGCTGGATCTCAGTTATGCTGAAGTTAGCTGAAAACCTGACATGGAAATAGGTCTGAATCCAGAGACAGGCCCTTAAGGACTATCAGTGTCCCATTGATTTCAGTGGGAACATTCCCAGTGATGATAAGGGAACACTGTATAACCCTACAGAGAAAAATATGTTTTTGCCTCTGGGACAGGAAAATTTATTCTATTTATGTGGGTTTATGAATCTAAAGTGCAAGTCTGGTTTTCAGGTGTAAGATGACAATCTTGTTCATGTAATTTTTCTAAATAATCTTTTCTTCAAATATTCGTAATTTGTGAAAAATTCATAAGGTGCAGTAGCAATATGATACTAGATTCAAGGTATACTACATCCACGTGTTCATTTCCTCCTGGTCCAAAGGAGGATTGCTTTTGATTTCAAGGGGACTTTTCTTGACTAGAGAATTACTACCAACTTAAATTCATTAAGTTTATATTTTTCTCCTTCATGCAATTCCTGAGTTCCATGAGGGGAATTTCATCATGCTCTTATGGGAAGTTTCAGCTCAACTGGACCTGGGGTTTCTTTTCCTCTTTTCTTTATACCAGTTATATTTTATTGTTGTTATAATGGAAAATTGTTTGCAGATAGAAATGTTTTGTAATATATTCATTTTTACTGCATATGTGTTCTAGCTTTCTTTCTAAACTAACCACTTTACTCACAGTTGACAATATTGTTGAAAATAAAGATAGTTATAGTGTTTCTACAGAAATTTTAGATGACTGTGCTTGACAGATGTTTGAAGAATACCCCATAAAATGAGGAGGGTTCAGAGCACTTTTTAGTACTTGGGGTATTCATTTGATGTCATAACAACATCTAAAATACCCAATAAGCTTGGAATACATGTATTTTTAGCCACATATTCGTGTTGTTTAAAAAGGATGTATATGCAGGATAATTACCAGCCACAATTATTTACCATATCTTCAGATCCACCAAGACAGCTTAATTGTAACCAACTCACCAAATATTTTCTACTCATACTAGACTCATACCATGTAACACATATCATAAACCCTCTTTCACATGTCACCTTCCACATAGGACAGGTGTTATTCTTAGTAAACAATAAACTTGATAAACACAACTTATATATGTCTTCCAAACTGAGAATACGAATTGAAAGCCTTCTAAACATTGAGCTACTTAGAATGACTGGCTAACCAGTCAGTTTGCTAGACACTATAGCAGTAAATGTTCAGCAAGTAGTGCATTTCACAGAGAAACATGGAGAAGGGACTGTTTCAGCCTCCAAATTATTTGATAGTTTATTACAAATTAAGTTGCAATCCAGTTTAAATGCAGTCTATATACTTTTCTGATCTCTTTTACATTTCAAGTATCATGGTACTGATCTCTACTAATATCATCCTTGTTTCTATTGTGTTCAGACTGATTAACTACAATGTGAAAATTTAATCTAAACTATCTTGAAATCCATCTGCAATGCATGACTATGTGTGATTAGCATACATCTACATGGAGATGTATGCTGTGTCAGAGAGATTCAGGTACCATGACCATAAATGTATTTTAAATGTCTCCGTAGCAAAATTGTTAATTAGTGTATTTTGTTAGTTCTTTCAAAAATGCAGTAAAGAAAACATATGACCAATAAGCCAGAGCTTCCAATTACTGCATTTTCATTGGAACTTTCTCAAGTCTGATTATGTCTTGTACCTTGGAACCCAGATGTCAGATATATCCAGAGAACCTGCAAGACCCTGTAAAATACTTCTTGCTTTAAAATGCCCAGATTTTATATTCTTTTCTTATTACCTTCAGGGCAAGCATTTGTGCTATCTGCAACTGTATCCATTCTAGGTGTTTGTATTGACCACATTGGTTGTCCCCTGTTTCCTCTCCCCTCTCCCAAAGAAAGTTTACAATTTCACCTTTTAGAAGCAGAACAATATTAGGTTATGAATAAAACGACTTCCATTCTTGAGTGCTAGTCTGCAGTCCTATGAAGACTGCTCCGTTCTAGATTACCTCTTTATTTCTTCATTTCAGAGATGATCAGGTCAGCAAAAACTTTCCTTCTCCAACTCAGATCTAAAACTTTTATAGCTGGATGAAGGGAAGATATGCCGGGTACTTCTGTTATTCATGTTGGACACATCCATCCCTTGGGCTGCTGACTTTGAATCTGCTGTTCACAAGTAATAGTCAGGCCGGGAATCCATGGACATCGTATCAGGATCTGTTCTGGACTGTTGACTGAAGTAAGCATACTGCAGCCGAGAGCCACCCTGTGTGGTGGCACTTGGGGCAGACAAGGTGCTTTTGGGGGGTGATACAATACCTGATTGCTTTGCCCCAAATAAGGCTGCACTACCACTTGAGACCGGAGGCTCGTCAGAAACTCTTTGTTTCCATTCATCTGGTGACTCAGGAAGCGTTTTCCTGCGAGCAGCTGATACTACATTAGCCACAATGGATTCTTCAATATTCAGGGGCGCAAAAGCTTCATCCACTAGGCCAAGAGGGGATTTAGCTGCTGCTTCCCAGGGAGTAGGTCTCTTGCCAGGCCTGTCAGCTGCTATGCCTGGCTTGCTAAAGTAATCAGGAGCAGGATGAAAGATAAGAGAAGTAGGGGACATGGCTCGAGAAATAACTGAAGAAGGTCTCCCAGGAAGTGATAGTGAGCGTCCACTGCTTCTTCCCTAGAAAAACAAATTACCATATATAACTGCAGTCATTAAACAGCAAAAATGGAAGCCTGTTCTCCCTCAGAAACTGGAACAACAAACCCTGAAAGCATATGTGCATGTGACATTCTGGCTTGTTTTTTAACTTTCTAGTACTTTCTAATACTTGAATTTAGTGGAAAGAGAGGAGATATTAAAAAGGAGGAAGAGAAAGAAACAGGAACAAAGACAGAACAAACTGAATTTTGGGGGAAAGACCCTAAAAGGTTTCCATTAACTGAAAAGTTAGGACTATGTTATCAGCCTTACAGCTTTACTTCATCTCCACTAGCTAGCTAGTATGCCTTGTTCTGAAAAGACTGTTCTTAATAATGAAAAAGGAAGTCATGCTGCATTAGTTCTGTGTGTGTTTGCAAGATTCTGTCTAACGTTCAGGCACAGCCTGAATTTTTTTGGTTACAGGCTCAGTCTAGGACATCTATCCAAGAACATATTTTTGGCAATCTCTTTTTAAGAAAGGCCTTTCTAACTCTAAAATTATTAGGCTTACCATGAGTGGAAAGGGAAGAAAAATGAACAGAAAAATTAAAAAATGTCAATGCAATCATTTACTTAATACCCTTGCAGGATGGTACTTAACCTGACGTCTTTAAAAGGCACTGCCCTCAAAATTTCAGAACATTCTGACCCATTTATAGGAGCAATCCATTCATATTTGACAAATCCTAATCTTCTTAGTAATGCAGCACTTCGAAAACAGAAACTCTGTTCATGAGAAGGTTTGCCCACAGCAGTCTTCATTTGGCAGTATATGAAACAAACACAGCCTTTCCTCCAAGCCAAACATGTACCTTGTGTTAGACAAATTATATTATTCTTTCTGTGTAGTCTCTGTACATGTGGTTCCTAAACTAACTGATTTATCCCCACTGATTCATATCCTGAGATTTAAGAATTGCCTTTAAGTCTGAAATCTTGTACAAAATTCAGGGCACAGTTGCCAAAGGCTTGCCAAAATTTAATTCCAAAAACACTGCCGCTATATTATTTTTTTCTAATTAGTTTCCAAAAACATAAACATTGTCAATAAGATCCACATACCAGGGAAGTCAATAGGTATCTGATCAAATAAACTATAGTTTATCTAGCAAAGATTCACACAAAAATACATGTTTAATAGGCTTTTTCATCACAGGATCTTGAAGCATTTAGGAAAGTTAAACAACCCCTGCTTCACGTGGGCTTTTAAATTATTTTGTACTATCATCCTTGTATGTGGGAGATGGAAACTGAGAAAGAGAGAACCTACTGATTTCATAATTTTCAATGCATTTGGTGGTGTTTAGTCCAAATCTATTAATAATATCTGAATAATACACAGAGGTTATGTAGTGAGAGTGTTGACCAATTCACATCTAATGGTTTGTAGCAAGACTGTCCTTCTCACGACCTATTCCCAGCTTGCAATTCCAGAGAGGAAACTCCTCAACAATATGCTACCTGCACATACATATGGAAAAATTTATCTTCTTCTATTCAGGGAATATTCTATTCGTTCCATTTGGGCAATTTACCTCAGCTAAGTTTTCAGAGTCCTTACTTAAAACATACCTGTCAGATTATCACATCTAAACAGGTCCCATCTGTATACTCTGAGACAGCAGCATATGAAAGCAAAAATTACCCATTTAGATAGTAACTGAATGAAAGAGAATAATGAAGGGTTTGGCCCATAGATACATGATATACTATCAAGAAGGGATTAAACTTCCTCCATACATTTTTTTTTCTTACCTGAAAAATAAAGGTCCAGATAAAAGAGCATGCTTGGGTCAATGATTGGCAGACCCAGATAAGGCAGTCACAATAGTTCTTCTTCCTCTAACACATTACAAGTTCTTTCTTCATTGGATCCACAGAAAAATAGCTTTTTCAGTGAGAATGATTAGTATGTTTTGTTTAAATAATTGGCAAAAATAGATTTTTGAAAGGTGCTAACTCAAAATAAATATGCAGAATGAGATGCAGTTTCTACTAAAAGTTAATCTGATAACATGAGCCTTGAAGCTACTTAGAAGATAAGATTGTACAAAAAGATGAAAAAGTTGTTAGCCAGCCTGTATTAACTGCTCTTGAGAGGGCTCTAGATTGCTGTCTGTGCTGAATAGGTAGAAAAATTCTTGTTTATTTAATGGAGATTTCAATTCCAAGAAAAGATATCCAGGCTGCATCAGTGCTTTGTAGGATTTCAGAGATGGGATGCAAATGGAAATTATTCTGTTAAAAGACTTGACATTTCAAGACTGGAAGATACTGCATTTAGTCTGTCATGTTTAGAGAAAAGGTCTGGAGATCACCAAGTGGCAAAGATATCTTTTTAGCCTAACTATCAGTAATAAAATACACATTAATTTTCTTTGATAGAGTTTCATCTGAGATTGATGAGTTATTAAGTGTATTCACTGGTCTGTTTAACAAAATGGGCTATTCTACTATGTCACAAAGGTGGACTCTCGTAAAACCAGAAATGCAGCATAGACAAAATGTGCATTGTGGTGAGTTTTCTAGTTTTTTAGTATAGGTGGCATATCATATTCAATAGAAAATAAAGATCATTAATGGAAAATGAAATATTACTCTATGATGCTGGAAACTACTCTAGGGATAGTTTTTGTTATCATAGAAGGTGAAGAAAGAGAACTGGCAGAAGAGAGTTAAAATGACCTCACAGAAAAACCCTTTACATTAATCACTCAATAAGGTTTAAAGGACACTGGCACAGAGTTTTGGCAACCAAATTTGGGGTGGAGGGAAAGGGGAGTGTTTTACCAGCTTGAGAACCTCTTATGTCCTTAATTTGGAAGACCTCAGTGAATAAGTATTTGTATCTCAAATCATATCAATCCACAGAACCTGTAATGTTATCTAAATCGTAAGTTCAGCCTATAAGAGTTGTAGAAAAATTAGAATCTCAAGTACTGATAATTTGGAGGGTATTATATTGTTTGAGTTGCTGTTTATGAAAAAAACTCAAAAAATGCAAAATACTTTAGATATGGAGGATTTTATTCTCTTGTATAAAACTATTCTCGTTTAATTCTGAGATTCTGCCCAGTGTGTTAGTTTTTACAGAGTGTTGGTCTGGATTTGGGTAGAAATGTTAGGCCTTGAGGGAAGATATGCAGATTAGTAAACTGGAATAGTGCCTTGGGAATTATGTTGGTTGTACTAAGTTTCTTTGAACTCATTCTTTGTTTTGTTTTTAACTAGATACGCTCTCAGGGACAAAATGACTAGGTAAGAATCCAGATAATTCATACTGTCCCATGAGATAAAGAATGTTTCATTACATAAGTATTACTTTACTTGGCTCTGAATGTGATCACCCAGTGATCAATCAGAAGTAAAAAACAAGACAGATTTTTCCAGTGAAGACTCCCAAGTAAAATGGAGCAACTGTAACAGTTTACCTGGCTAATGAGAGACTGTGCCACTTTATTTGGAAAAAAGTTGTTTCCTTAGAAGTTGACAAATATGCTCCTTTTCTACCTCAGAACACCCAAATCAGAATACTTATTTCAGGTTTTGTCCATTTTGCCAAACTACTATTTACTTTTGTTGGTGCTTTCAATTGGCCAGGCTCATATATGTGGTTTTTTTTTTCATTGACTATCTGACTCTCACATATTTATGTTTATTTGTAGACTTCTATTACTTCATCTTAATAGCTATCATCTGAGAGACTTCTTTGTTCTGACAGAAAGATCAGATTATCTATAAAATGATGTCTCTTGTCCCAGGGGACAGCTTTACTAGGTGCTAAGCATCTCATTTGAAGACTGCTATTTCAGTAAGATCTGTACCACTGAAGATAATTAATGATTTCTTTGTTCTGGAGGGTCATAAAATCCACATCCAAATCAGAGCAACAAAATTCTCACTGCGAGATCAAACTCTGTCTAGCAATGGTACTGTCAACTGGATAGTTCATATCCATAGGCAGTTCTTTAGCATGCTTGGTCCTGTTTTGATATTCCTGGGTGTGTCTCCTTCTCCACTTGATAACTTGGATTTAAGTACAGATCTGATAATAGGCTGTTAAAATATCTTTGAAATCACATGTCCATTTCCTTTGCATTTGATAAAGAAAAGGAAGAATTAATCTCTCCTTCCAGGAAAGAAGGACTGAACAATGAGTTTTTAACTAAATGTTGTCTTTCTGGGTTGTGAGAGGACAAATTCTGTGAGGGAAAATGATTTACTTGGAAAAGGGCTAAAGTACTTTGCCTGCTTAGTAAGGATCTGAAGAAATTTCATGAAAAAAGTTAGAGAGCTCCACTTTCTGAGATGCTACTTACCTTCAGGTGTACTTAATTACCATTCTGAATGTTGGGTCTGGCTGTCTGGCTTTTGATGGGGAACAAGAGTGGACCAGTAGTTTTTGAAGGAAGAGGCTCTTGAAGGAAGAAGCTGACTGAATTCTTGACATTTCTCAAAGAGAAACAGTCATAACTATGTTGAGGGTAAGCAGAAGAGGGTTTGAAGACCTACTCAGGAGATCCAAGAAGATGAAAATGTTGTTGGCTAAAGTAAGCTGTAGTTATTCTGAATTACAGTCTTTCTAAAATAAATAGCAATCATCATTGTCTGCACTCTAGTAAGAGCAGACAGCACAGAGAGAAGGAAACAAAATTTAATACGAATTTTATTTTTAATAAGTCCAGGAAAATTAAATATCAGTTTTGCCCTGAATCAATTCTATTTAGTTATTGTAACTTTGAGCAATTATAAACCTTTGGATTCATGGGATATATATTTAATTTTATCATCTATGAAAGAAATACAGCAAAAATACCAGCTATGTGTGCTATGTCATTATACCTCAGCACTTACCTTAAGGAGGGGGAATTTAGTCTCTAAGCCTACTCAGTACCAAGACTGTTATGGTAGTATCTATTGTAATAGAAGTAATCCAGTAACAACCTGTACTGCAAATTTTTGGGCATGTGGTTCAATAATCACACAGACATTTTATAATGACATACTTCTGCAATAACTTACTCAGCTCCAAGATAGAATATTTCTATCTACCCTAATTTTATTCTGAAATTGAATAATCTTTGGCTTCAGAACATAAAATCTCCACATTTTTTCATGCTTTTTGGTAAATAGGTTTTAAGCACTTGTAGAAATGTGTAATTTTGCTAAAATGTGTGCATGTCTTAAATGTAGAAACTGAGAGATGATTAATGATTGTTTTCATTGCCTTTAACTCTTTTCATTAGTGAAGATGTTCCTAGAATGAAAATCTGAACATTCCTGAATTCAAGGGAGATCCATATTTGGTATTCGTATACTGATGTCTATCAGCAGTTAAGTGTTCAGCCTCTTTGAACTGACAATAAACTTCGGAATTGCAGCATTTAGTCTCTAGAATTGTCATTCATTTACTGGAAAGCATCAGCTAAACCTAGTGATACTGTTCATTATTCTCCCTTCATATTTTATTCTTAGGGATAGCTCTTTTGGTATGCATATCAAAACAGCTAAAAAGTAAATAGAACAACATCTCCATGTTGTGAGACAGTGAAAATGTAAAGTGCAAATGCAGAATGACTATTCTACCTTCTGTCTCCCTTGTGCTATAAGAAGAACATAAACAGGGAGCTAGCTAGAGTGTTTCCATTCTTCCTCCGAGCAATCAAAGGGGAAGGAAGAGTAATACGCTATCAGAAT
The DNA here is from genome assembly GCF_028389875.1 of Rhea pennata. Taxonomy (NCBI): domain Eukaryota; kingdom Metazoa; phylum Chordata; class Aves; order Rheiformes; family Rheidae; genus Rhea; species Rhea pennata. The sequence goes on from NC_084666.1 coordinate 59,755,915, forward strand.
TACTGAATTATCACAGATTGTATTACTGTAATCTTGTACCAACATTCAAAGTTATGCTGCAAAACAAATCAGAACACCACACAGTGAATAATTTGGGGTTTTCATTGCCATGAGTTTTTCAGAGAGAATAAACTTTTCTACAGTAGCTTTTGAAGGAAAGGCAATTCTTAAATAACAAGAGGAGGAAAGACAGTTCAGAGCTGTCCGTCACAATCATATAGAATCCTAACAACTGCTGCTGACTCCCCAGGTATCTATGGAAGAGGTTAAACATTAGTTTTAGGATAACATAGATTTTAAAAATGCAAAATTTTTGTAAACTGATTCGTGAAGCACACATTTATTGTACCACAAGCATCTTTGATATTTATAAACTGTATATTAATATGAACTAAAACAAATGTAGTATTACTCCCAAAAGAGACTATTTCAGTATATAAGTAAATGAATGTAAACACAGTACTTATAAAAGGTGTGTGTACCCATGTTATTTACATATTAAGTAGAAAGAACATGAATGTGTACCTTTGATTAAGGTTAATATAGCTATCTAAATCAATACCCAGAAAATTGTTTCTTAGAACTTACTGCTATTGCAAATTTCTTGTTAATTATGAAAAACTGAAAAACAAAAAGCATAATACTTAGTTTCATAAGCTAGTGCACATTTTTAAAGGCAAAAGTTAGATCTTTTTTCATTTTACAGATAATGCCTGGCCAGTGACTGTTCTACAACTACTAACAGACTAGAATCACACACTTCCTGTCTGATCCAAACTGTCTCAAAGCTGTTTTGTCAGAGCTTTCTTTCAAAAATTTATGGAGCATTTTAGAAGTGCAATCTTATTTATTCTAATTTTAGGTTGTGTATATGTGTGATGTGTATGTTATTTCAGACCGTTAATTGTAACTATCAAGTTGAGAATAATCTTATTTTTCCTCACTAAGAACTAATGAAACAGTTACTGTCAAACATTTTACATAAGCTTCATGACACATTCTACTTTCCACAATAAAGTCCTTTTTGGTTATCAAGTAATGGTAGAAGAGAAAAGTATGATATTAGTATTAGGTTTTCACTTCTGCGGAACACCTGCAACATACACAGAAAAAAAAAAAAAGAGTGCTGGTAACCACTCATAAATTAGTTATTCAATTATCTCAGCTTGTTTCTGTGTTAATAAAAGAAAATTAGTGCTTGGTGTTGCCATTTAATCTTTATCTGTATTTGACCATCAAAATTTAAAACAATTCTAGGCTTTTTTTTTTTTTTTTTTTTTTGGACCATAGGCATCTTAGTTTGAAATAGACAGTTTATTTCTGATCTGGAAGAATATTTGCTGCCACCTTCTGGAGTTTAATATTACACAGCTTAGAAGGTTATATAAGATAAAGCCTGGCCTATGTGCAGACAAACATTTGAAAAATAAGTGCAAAGCTTAGTCCTAATTTCTGACTTTGTGGTTCTGTATGAACAATGAAACCATTTCAAATTAATGTGAATTAAAGGAGATGAACTAATGATCTTTTTCTAAAATCGAAGAAAGTAAATATTGAATGTATTACCATACATGAAGCTGGCAGCAATATTGTTGCTGGACGCTTCCAAACTACAAGATAAATTATAATTTTCTTATCAAATCATTCACACAAAAATCTTCACTCTTGACTTTTTCTTGCTTTTTCATCCCAAATGGTCCAACCATTTCAGGTCATTTTAACCAAATGAATCCAAAGATTTCAACCATTTCAAAGAATCAGAGTAGGGACAAATACATAGGAATGCCCAAAAAATTTAACATCCTTTTCTTTGGAAAGTGGTACCACTTCATACTTTAGAATGAGTTTGAGACTAATGTTCATGTCTGAAGTATCTCATATTGCCATGCAGGCTTGCCTATGTATTTTCAAGTTGAGAACCTTTCAGGAACTGGCTGGGCCCAGGCAGGAAGCTGGGGAAGCAGACTTTCAGGAGGGTGGTAGAAATGGGAAAAGGAAGAACAAAGAAAAGACTGGACAAAGGAGATCCAGGAGTTGCTGATACTTGATACAAAAGGAAAAACTGTGTGGAAGACTGGCTTGGAGAGTGGTGAGTGTAGGATCTGATAGGCAAGAGCTTGGAAGAGAAACTTCAAAAATGGAAAACTGACTTGTGTGGCTGGCAGTAAGGCTATCGTAAGGAGATAGATCAAAAAGAAATGATGAAGTGGGGCAATTTGGGGAGAAAAGAACCTGTGTCCACTACAGTATACTTTTGTCCAGACCTCCAGAGAAATTTATTTTCCGGAGAAAGGAGATTTTGTCCTTCCTCAAGTTCCACACTGTCCGCAAAGACTGTGAAATCCCATTGGAAACCTCTGGCATCCTCCTACTGCAGATTCACATGTGTGAGGTCAACGTGAACTTGCTGCCAGTTACTGTACTAAGTCAAATGACAGTTCTCTGTAGTGGTTCCAGCCATGCTGGAGGACATTCTTGGTTACAGTATGCTCTGTGATAATATTCTTTGGTTTGGTTCGTTCTTCTGAAAAACCCTTGGGTCTTAAACACACAAAGCTACACTGAAGCAATGTAAGTTGGAAAGACAAATATTGACGAGTTACAAAATGCAAGCATCGTTGGCCAGTGCATATGCATTTTAATTAAACTGCAGGATCTCTGCCCCATCCAGGGCAGAGTAAGGGCTCCATTTAGGAAGTATTCAGATTATATAGTAAAGAAGTATATTGTATGGAAGACACTTGCACTAGTTGGATTTCATAGCTGGTCACTTAGGATTCCATATATGGGCTCCCATCTGGAGACCTGAGATCTCTTGATGGTGTTAAGGGGAAGCATAGTTTGATACAGTAACTACTTGGTATACTGATAGACTCCAAAAATCCTAAGTGCCTCAAATTGGACACCCGAGGCCACTGAGTGACCTAACATCAATACCTCACTCTTTATGCATAGTTTTCCTACTTGTAAAATGCAGTAGTGTAAAAATGAGTTACTGCTTCTGAATCACTTGGATACTAAAAAGAAAAACATGAGGAAATAAATAATTCTGCATGGAGAGCAATGCTTCAAAGAGTGTGCATTAAGTAAGGAATAATGTCACACACGGAACAATGTCAAAAAAAAAAAAATAGTGAAGAGCTATTCCTCAGACAAGCAGTACCATTCTGGCCTGAATGAGTCAGAAGTTGTATGGAAAAAAATAGCAAGTGGTCATGTGGTTACAGGTGGTATTGTCACACAAATGTCTGAGGGAGATTTAAAGGTTAGGTCCATGCCTAGACAGTGTTTCTATAGCAGTACCAAGCCTGTCAAGCTTCTGTATCAAGCCACCTCTCTGAAAGTAATCTTGGATTGAGAAGAGTTTTTCGTTTTGTGTATCTATCTGAAGTGCTGACAGCTATGCAACAGAGTGCAGTGCAAGTGCAGATACACATCACCATAAGAAGTTTATTTAGGTGGCTCTCATTTTGTGGAATCATTGGAATTTTTAATGGTGTGCCATCACGAAAAAATTGTTTTTTTCATTTGTTACAGCTCCATACCGTGTGGTATCAGCTGAACAAGCAGCAACGAGAGCCTTTTCTGAAGAAATTTGCAGCCCAGTTTAGTTCATGAAAAAGGCTCAGGTAGCATGCCTAGGGCTGCCAGAAATAATCTATACATATTTAAACGTTTACTTAACCAAAGGGAATTAAATTAGATTTTGAGGTTCTCTTATCACTACATTTCAGGCTATTTAAGGCTACTTAAGTTCCGTTTTTAGTTATAGTCCTGATAGGAGAAAGTTGCTGAGATTCTAGGAAGAAAACTAAGTGTGCTCTGAAGCACATGCTTTGCTTTCGTTCATCGCAAGTGAGGCATATACCAGCAATAACATGTACAATGAGACTTTAAGAAGTAGCATCTTCACAGGTCAAATTAAGAATCACTAGTAGTTACTGACATTTTTCAGTGAAAAATGTAAGTATCGTTTCTCAAAAACTTTCTTAAAAATGAAAACATTTGCTTGCAGGTAGTTAGTCTAAAGAAACTTTTGCTTCTGATATAAATGTGCTGAACTCCTTGTTCTGCAGTCAGTTGGAGCTCATACTGAAATTGATGACCTGGTTGTGCCCAGTGTCACCCTTTGTAATCCAATGTGTGTTACTGGAGTTGGAATGGTATGTTATTTCTGTATTGTTCCCCTTTTCTTCTGTTTGTTTTCCTTTTTTAAAAACAGTTAAAGTCTATCCTTTGAGATATCTGTCTAGGTAGAAACATCAAAAATAACCATCTGTCTGTTCAACAATTTACTCTTTACAGACTGTTTAGAAATGACCTCGTTACTCTTAAAATAAATTATGTTGCAATTGCTTGGGAATATGAGGGATCTCTCTTTAAGATTTCTATCTCAAACTGTATAACAGGAGTCAAGAATTCCTATCAGAAAGCACTTACTGCTGTTATATGGATTACCCCACACAGCAAGCCCTTATCCAGAAAGTACTGAACCATCCGTAGGTGTGGGTCAGTAAATAACTTTACACATACCTGTGTTTAAACAGCCGAAGGGAACGTACAGTTACTATTATATCATACTGCCACATATGTTTGTGCAGGCCTTATTCCTAGATTTAACATGCATTGAAATTAAAAGCAGTTTGTTGGGATCATTACAAACTGGAATAGATTTTTTTCCTTTGAGAATTGCACAGAATAACAGGAGACTTGAGTCACATGCTTCATAAAAAATATCTTTGCCTGTCTCATCCCAGAAAGCCAACACTTCTTCTAACATAGCATTTTGCTGAGCTGCTGATTTTGTCTCTATTTTTAATCATTTGGTAAAAAAAAAAATAAAGTACTTCCTGTGGTAAGTGTCCAACCTGAAAGCACTTGTTAAACATAGCTCTTGAGTGATTACAACTCCTCCCTTACCATGTAATTCCATGCAAAGGTAATGTTTGCTATAAAGTAAGAATAGTCATTGTCATGTGTACTATGAAGTTGCGGCAGCAGGTACGAAATTACCTATGAAATTACCAGGCTCATGTATTTTCCTGGAAGTCTGCCAGCAAGTGAGTAAAGTCAGAGCTTCTTTATCCATAGTTTTTGAAGAGCTTGTCAACAGGTTTCTTCTGTGTATAATATTTCTACTTCAAGTTGAGTAGAATCATTGCGAAATAACATCATGCCAAGCTGTGTGGTTAAGGTTTGCATTTGCCATGCAGAACTGCCAATGTGATCAGTGGAATCCTGGGTACTTAACTTCAGGCAAAGCAAAGCTGTATCATGTTTTGTAAAAAAGGAATATTGAAGAGTGGATCTCTTTATAACAAGCCTTTTTTTATTATTGTTATTCCTAAAGTTAGGAAATCTTTAAAAAGGGTCCTAGAAAAAGAGAAAAGAAAGATTTTGCATGTTGTTAGTTGCAAACAGTGCTGCTGTTTGACTGGTATTTTCCCTACCTCAAGGTGTACAGGGAATTCTCCGCAGAGAGGCTGGAGCAGCAGAGCATGTTGGTAAGGCTGGTCCTTCGTTGAGATGTTGTCCTGGTTACTTGGTAAACAATGCTCCTCCCAGCTCACATCATCTGTTATCAGATTGTCTTTATAATTGCTTCCAGTACTGCTGAACACTTTCCTATACTCCCTTTTTTCAGAGTTCACCTTAGCCCTTTCAAGAAATGTCATGTATAGAAGCAATCTGTGGTAATATGTCTGTATATTCATGGTCTCTCAAAGCAATATTCTACTGATAGGGCCTCTCTCTTTTTTTTTTTTTTTTAGAACTTACTTTTCTTTTTTTGCTGAGTATGAGTATTTCAGTTCCTTCACAATACTTCCTTGTAAACAGTAGAGGAGAAAAATCATGCCCCATGATGTGAGTAGTCAGTAATTCAAGAAGAATGTAGCAAATTTCAACAAAAGGCTGGAAATCGGACAGCTATCTCTGTGCAGAAAAATTAAGCCTTTCTTGCTGATTGTTTTCTTGTACTTGCAGGGTTTCGTGATTCTCTGGTAGGTATTTTATTCTGTGCAGTCTCTGCTTTTGTTCTGGAGCTTTCTCCCCACTGCTTGGCTTCCTGTAATCCTAGTAGCTTTTTCTCTCAAAACTGCTGCTCTGCCACTTAACACTAACTCTCATATCTGAACCACACATTAGCTCCTCAATTCCTGATTTTTGGAGGTTGCTGATACTTCAACATATTAGTACTTACTTGCTTCAAGTGCCCTTTTCCCTGAATTGTGAACATTCGTTTTAGAGTGAATAATAACAGCACTGCCGAAAGGAAAATAAACTCATTGCTGTGTGATTGCTGTGGTAACAGCAAAAGAGAATACAGAGCAGTTTTAGCACTGATCTTGCGTCTTTGACTCTTGAATGTCTTTGATAAAATGAAGTTAGATATGCTTTGTGTCAGTGCATGAAGACTTTGGGCAAAAAAGAACCTGCTTTTGTTGGCTAATCTTAAAATGGCATTGGCTTGACCTCAAACAAAATGAATTTTGTGTGCCTAGCAGTGAAGTAGGCATTATCTACTGTAAGGAGACTATGATTATATCAGAATAAGTAGTCTTGATATGAGTATCTTGCCATGAGTATGTGTATTATAGAGTCCCAGTCCATTGGGCTGGTACTTTCGAAACTAAGTAGCTTATTGTAACTGGATATTGTCAAGTGTCTTAGGACACTGACAAAATGATTCCTTGTGTAAGAGTGCAGAAGGCAACAGAATCAGGCTTACTTGTAAGAGATGGTAATGTTTACTCTGTAAATGTTACTGTGGAAAAGAAAACGTTGAAATATCTGTTTGTTTCATAGAATGCTATCTTTTGATAAGCCTGAAGAAACTAGTTCCCCTTGAGAAGGGGAGAGAAGTTAAGGAGTTGTTCAAGAACTAAATTTTGACTCTTTGCAACAGAACTTTTAACTTTCTGTCTAAAAGCTACTCATCTTCAAAACAAAAGATTTCAATTCAGGTTTTATAACAAGAGATTTAAAATTGAATGAGAAATTGAAAATATGTAACCCTTTATTGAGGTAGTTATTTTCATGGAAAGGCTCTCTAGAGTGTGAGATCTAAATTGGTGCAGTATTATACCTATAACATGCTACAATTAAATGTGCTAAAACCATAAAGCACTTTACATAGTTTTTTTTTTAATATGAACATACTGGAAGTGTTATTAGAAGTGGACAAAAATTCATTGTTAAATATACTCACATAGTAAGCACAGCTAGTGTGTCTTGATGGTCTTTCCATATTCTATTAAAATAATTGTAATAGTTTTTTGAGAAAACCATCTACAAGAGTTCATTCCCTTTTCAAAATGGAATTTCAAATATCCTTCTTTTTATTACATAAAGAGTTCATTTTCTTGACATTTCTGCTATGCCTCACATCACCTGCAGCTTTCAGTTGGACCCATAACAATGCACAGCTCTACTTTCCTCTATATATCTGCTTCACAAGAGATTACCCTTTGGCTGAAACTGTTAATTTAAGTAGGCCAGTTTTCTTCTGCAGTATTAACAAAAATTACTGACTTACCTTATTATTAAAATGAGTCTTGAAGCCAAGTCAGATCCAAGCACTATGCGTGTAAAAGGATGTATGTATACAAAACTGGATTCAGACTTGGACTTTGAATGGGATTTTCAAAAAATCCTACCTGAGTTAGGAGCACTGGTGGTACATATAAAGCACATGCAGATGTTTTGTCCTGCTGCCATTACTATAGGCCACACTAAATACCAGGATTTGAACAACAGCAAGAAATCCAAATCTGAGCAAATTACAAATACTCAGCTGAGATTCGTCTCATGTTCTTCTGGACAAAGTAGAGAGAAGACAGGCTAACAGCTGTATTTTATATCATTGTCACAGAAGCTGACTTTTCATATTGCTGTAGATGTGTTTATGGTATAGCTGGCTCTCTAAATTTTTGCTTTGTGCTGAAAATGAAAGAATTAGATCTTCAATGATCTTCAAACTAACAGTTAGGCATTTCATTTCGATCTTTGAAATGAATTTAGTTCTAAGTAAATGGTGCAGGAAACTGAAATGCTCTGTTTCAGTCCACAGCTCTCCTCTATTTGCTATGTACTTGAATTTCATCTTTCTGGAGAGGTGATTTCCTTTGGAATGAGAATAAAGCTCAGCTTCACCTTTGTTCCCTCTGCCAGTATTTAGAATAATAATACCTATTATCTTACTTGGAAAATGTAATCATATGTATGCTAGATGCTAGACTGCAGTAATCCACATATTTCACACTGAGTATTCAACAGCTAGTGAAGACTTCCAAAAGTTACTGACCTGAGCCTGACTGAATTGATAATCATACAGTGTAAGCTACTGTATCTCACTAATAGCCACATACATCACCCTCAACATTGCTGTTAAAAGTGCAAAACTACTAAAAAACTATTAGGAAAGAATTCTTTTTGGGTAGGAAAGTGTGAACAAGTACAGAAGTATGGTTATAATTTACTATATATATATTTACTGTATAATGTATTTTGCAGGAGAAGACTGTAAGTAAAAACCTATTAGGCAATATGAGGCTGTCTGAAATCAGTGATTGTATTTCTCTGTATTTATCTAGTAGCACTATTTTTATCTTTGGTTTAATTTACTCTAAGTAGATACTAATATTTTAAATTTCAACCTAAAATACTTCAAGCAGCTTAAGGTAAGACTTTAAATGGAGTGGCAGGAAGGAAGGAAAAAGGGAGGCAAGAAAGGAAGGAGGGAAGGAAGGAAGGAGTTTTCATAGTAATAGGACTGAAGAAAAAATTGAGCTCCCAGAAAATGTACTGTCAGTCTGTATATATAAATGAAACAAGACAACAAAAAAAATACAGAGAAGAAAGGGACAAGTTTAATAGTAGAAGAAAAATACAGCATATTGACAGTGGAAAACAGATGGAAGGGAGATCTCCAGAGGATTAAAATATTGCTCTTCCCTACTTCTAGGTATATGCAGTGTAATTCTTTCTTGAGCTCTCCAGATTGACTAGTTTTCTCAAAATTTCCCACCATTCTCCTGAATTTAATAGTAAGATCGATCACTTGGTCATTTTCTTCTAGTGCAGTTAGGATCCTAATCCAAAAGTCGAAGGGGAGAATGGGATTCTGGATGTCCAGATTTCAAAGGCAAAGGCATGGGTTAATTAGGCTTTCTGTTGGCTTAGTTAGGCTTTGATTGCAATCTGCTTTTTACATATACAACCAAATGTATTATTTTCAGACTTAATTGCAGTTATGAGTTATCATCACGGGACTAAACTACGGAGGTTTTGCTCATACTGGGGAATACTTTATTCAAGAAGATAGTTCTGCTAAAATCATATGCACCAGTATGATATAAAAGATCCATAATCTGGTCCATAGTTAGTTGACTGGTAGCTTAAATATATATATATCAACAGATTCCACCACCTTTATTTACAGAGTGATGCTTTTATCTTTTAGTGTAGCACCTGGGATGGATTCTAATACTCTTAGTTGTGTGAAACAACACTTTGTTCAGAACCAGCACCAGTGGCGTTAACAGGACTGCTTAGTGAATAACATACTAAACTATTCAAATATAGCCCCTTGATTTCAGCAAAACTGTGTATTCTATTATTCAATAGGATTCAAGATCACAGACTCTTAAGAATTTTCTACAGTAGCAGTATTTCAATCCTTAGCCCTTAATACTCAATGTTTTGGGTAGTATAATACAAAAAGTGAAAGTGTAAGACCAGAGTAAAATGATTAAAAGTGGAAGAAGCACTGTAAAGGCCAAAATGAAAATAAGAAAACGTGTATGAGAGACCAGTAGGAAAACAAAGGTCGTAATTCTGATACACTGTTATGTGCTGATTTCTGTGGGACATACTATACTACTCTTGCTGCAAAAATCAGTACACTCAAGTGTGTGTGTCCCTTCTGTTTTTAATCACTGTGTTTTCATGAGAAAGTATTGCATTTCATTGCAGCTGCAAAACTCAGCTCACCCTTATGACCGTCCAATAATTTAGGTTTCCTGGCTTCTACAATTTACTTGCCACAGTCAAGGCAATCCTTGGCTAAAAATATATACTTGGGATGACAAATTCAGTTAAAGATTTCCCCAAAATGGGAAATCTTTAACAACTTTTCCGGGTGGGTTTTTTTTCCACCTCCTTTGAGTTACTCTTCTTCAAAAAACTCCAGCATCTCTTATAGCACGTTCTCTGTGAAATCACAGAGGCAATTTATGATTTTGGATCAGAGCCGATCCACATAACTTAAGAACTAAGCCCCTGACTGATCAATCAGATTCCCGCAAAATGACTTTTGTGTCAGGACAGATTCTCACTGAATTCAGTGGGTCTCTGTGCAGACCCAAAGGTCTGTCTACCTATATCCTGCTAGTAATCAGTAAGCGTCTAATACTGTGTCTACTTTATGCTACATTAGTGATACATATTATTATTAATATTATTTAATAAGACACTTTTAAAAAAATAAATTGTCCTCAAATTTCTAGGTCATTAGAATATAATTTGGGGTATGAGAGAGAAAGAAAATTCTTTTCTAATAGTTTGCCATGCCAAGAATACTGCTTACTGTCATTTTCATTGTAGTAGTCCTAAAGCAAAAAAACCGTCTGTCCTGCTTACTTAATACGATGGTATTTATCCATTGCAGGATGTTATATGTTTAAAGTATGTGATAATATGCATAAATGTGCTAAAATTTATATCTATTTTAATTCTTTAAAAAAGTTTAGAGTATTTTGGACCCAGATTTGAGGTGATAATCTGAAGTTATTAAGTAAGCAAAGGACTGTTATTGGCACTCTTGGTGCGCCAGGTTACCACTGCAAACAATTAATTGCAAGCAAAGTGGACACTGAGTTGCAGCTACAAGGTTTACTCTTCAATAACCGATGGCTTCCACACCTGTGCAGGGACGCCAACTTTCTTTGCTGAAAATTTTGGCCTCGGAGCAGTAAACAAAGAGGATGTGATGGTTTCTGGCTTAGAAAATGCAGAGTAACCTGTAGATGAATGTGATTCATTTACTGGGGTAGAAGCATTTGACTGGAACAAAGGTTGTGAACTGTAGGCTGGTACAGAGTACACTGAAGATGCCCGGACATTAGTAGGAGAGCCAGCACTGAGTGGTCTTAAAGGTAGACCTTGTTTTGAAGTAGACAACTTTGATGTCTGCTTAATACCTAGGCTTTCCTTAGTACTAGATGGAGGTTGAAAAGTAAATAAAGATGCATCAAGTTGATAAGGCTGATGCTTCATAACATCCAAAGCATTGAGAACCTTCTTAGGTTTTCTTTTAGTATTTTTGGTAGCAGCAGCAGACTTAGATGAAGGCTTGGTAGCACCAGGAGGATACGATGGGCAGAGGATGGGATTATAAGCAACAGGTGGTGGTGCTCGAACATTAGATGAATATTTCCAAGAAGCTGGTAAAGATGGAGTTGGAGATGAAGCTCGTGCCATGTTTGCTTGCACAGTCTCTGAATCTACCACATACTTCTCCATTCGAGACTGCCTTCTGGCAAATAACTGTGCTCCTTTTCCACTCATAGCTGGCGGTATCTCAAAGGTGTTCTTTGTTCCTCCAGCGCTTGGTGTGGTTGGTGTTGTCTTGGGTGCACTGTTTGGACTTGCTATGGTTGCCTGAGGCCCTTTAAAAGGACCAGCTAATTTAAGAGTACTTGGGGGATGGGCAGGAGGGGAATGGGGATATTGTGGGGATTTGAGTGGCGCAGGATATGCTGCCTGAGGTGAGACTGGAGCCGGGAAGGAAGGAGCCTTGATAGAAGCTACAGCTGGAGGTGACCAGACTGGTGAAATGGGGGTACCAGCAGTAGGAGAGACCTTGACTGAAGGCTTTGGAGCAACAGGAGGAGGGGTCTTTTGTTTAGATGCTTGACTCTGCATGAAATTGCAAGCTTCTGCTCCCAAACTGAGGTAGTCTTCTTCGGGTCCTGACTCAAAACCAGCTCCAGTACCTCGTTTGCCTTCTGCATTGTGTACAAGGGATAATAGGGCAGGATTAGGACTTACTTTGGGTGATTCTTTGAAAGTGAACATTGGTTTTGCAGTGCTTCTTCTCTTTGCCTCTTGCAGTATCCCAGTTCTTTTGGCTGGCACTGCAATCCTTTCATCTCTGGTTGCTATGTGTTCGGTTGGCTCTGTGGACGACCACGTGACTGGTGCAGCTCTGTTGGCTACTGGAGCTGATACCGGTCTGTATAAAACCTCAGGTGGTGGGCTAACAGAGGCATAGGGAGGAGGTGCTGGTATATCTGAAAGAGGACTAGTCACATTTGTTGTGGGTGAAAATGGCGCAGCTGCTCGGTTCTGAACTCCGGAAGGGAAGGGTTTAGCTGTTTTATTCAGAGAGGCTGCTTTTTGAACTTCAGAGGTCTGAAAAGAGAAAGCTGAGTCTGGTGCTAACCCAAAGCCATTCTGTTGTAGCATTTTGCCATGATTCTGACTCACATCTAGGTAGCTTTTGCTCACACAGGTCTGCCTGCATGACATTTCTTCCTCTTTTGTCTGATAGGCTGAACAGCTCACTTTCTGGAAGCTTTCTGACATGGTGGCTTCCCTTCGTTCCTCTGCATGCACTGTGCGTGCCTTCATCTCCTCTTGCTCAGCGGTAATCTGATCCATCCTCTGCCGTCTCTTGGCAAACATGAGGGCCCCTTTACCCGTGGTCTCTGGAAGTGTCTGCATCTCGTCTCCACTTTTTGTCTTCTTTTCAACTTCAAGTAGACCACTGTCCCAGTCAAATGTCACAATTTTGCTGTCTTTGTCAATGTCAGAGAAGAAATCCTCATCTATTTCTGACTCACTTGTTGCAAGCAAACTCACTTCAAAAGTGTTTTCCTTGTCCCCCTCTTCACCTTCCCCTTCTTCACCTTCGTCTTCGTAACGTTCTAGCTCCCCAGTACCGTAGCTGACTAAAGTATATTTCCTCGCTCTTTGACGACGCTTCTTGAACATCAACACCCCCTTGGAATTGGGATTGGGAGCTGCTGTCAGCAGCAATGCAATACTTTTACATTTGGATTTGGCTTCTTTGACCTGTTTTTCTGACAGGCTCTCACTTCGCCGGAGTCCTATGGAAAGAATCAAAGTGTATGTGTATTAGAATGCAGCCCACAAAAATACAAGGAGTATTATAACAAGTAGTTCTGCATTTGTCTGTAGAGAAATTTACCCACTGTGCCCTTTCCACATATTAAAATATTTATTTTCCTGTGCATGTAGAGGTCACTATACATAAGTTTTTCCCACAGTAACAACTGTGGTATGAATTCCATGCCCAGCATTCCTCCTTTAGAATCACACAAATAGACATTTAAAAGCAACATCAATTTCTTTAGGACTTTCTTAGCTCAGCAGGCAGATTGTGTGTGTCATTATAACTATTTCTAGCTTTCTGAATTTCTGTTCCCATTAGTCATCTCAGCAGCAACAGCTGGATGATATTTTCTCATTTATTTGGTTTTTGAGGTACTGTGTTTAGCAGGTGTTTGGCCACAGCTGTTAGGCTTACGGCAGAGATTCCCAGCCAGCAAGGCCCATGACTGCCTAACATCTGAGAACAGTGAAACTGAATGTATTCTGTATGGTGATGGTAGAGGGTGGTATTGTTTCCATATTTGCTTTACTCATATGCATTATATAGTAATAGGTGATAGGTATCACCTATTACTATAGGGTATAGGTGATAAAAATATGTAAACTTATAAGTATTAGCTACTTAAAAGGAAACATACATTCACAAAGTCATAATTGTGAAACTATTAGTGTAAAGACAGACTTGTGGAAGACAATGGGAATCTGGCCGTGGTGCTCAATGAAAACAAGTTCCAGTCTTTTAACAGACATCACTTTTTGAAACGTATTCCAGAATTGTATAGTATATAACAATTCCAGAATATTTTTTAAATATATGGCAAGAGTTAATACACATTTAAGAACTGAAAAGAGGGGGCTCTGCTGACTCCTCAAGAGTATTCACTAGCATACATCAATAATACATATTTCTAAAAGCATAAATTATTGGTTCTCATAAAGTCATATAGAGCAGGAATAGATGCAGCTGCAAAGTGCTAAACAGACTATACATCAACACCATTGTGTCTCATGCGGCAATGCTGATCAGATGTTGCCCCCATCTTTCTCCCTTTTTCATACTCCACCACTGCAACTGAATGACAGCCTCACTAGCTTCTCCATTCTCCAAAAAGCTAGAATTTAAAGTTGTTGCTGCCTAACTGAACGGTCTGTTTCCAATTAATTTCAAAGGTAAAAAATGTGTTTCTGGTATATGAAAATGGAACAGTAAATTGTTTAATATCATTTTCTTTTGCTGGCATAAACAAAACAAGCTTATTAAAGAAAGCCATTTGATATATTTTCTATTAATGATCCCCTTAGCCATGTCAGAAGATGGAGCCTGATACTTCTCCTATTAAAGACAACTGGAGCTTTGCCATTACGCCAGATGATAGCATAACTGGACCAATGGCTCTCACAAGAACCTATAAAAGAGAAAAGAATGGTGCCTGTACCAGCAATTTGTAATATTTTATTTTGGGAAGGCTAAATTACAAAATCCTTAGTTTAGTTCTTTGACAGGCCAAGTGCTTACAAGAGTCACTGGAGACATTTTCCCAAAGTACTGGCTTTAGCATTAGTCTGACTCTCTGCAAACAGAAATACTCGCCCTTCATCATGCAACTTCCTTGCTTTCCAATAAGGCACTTGCATCAGCAGCAAATGTTTTTCTAGGAAAGACTTTGAGCAGGTACCCCTGCATTTCTGTGGAAAGGAAAAATTGAAACTTTTCACTTTGCTAGTGTATTTTTAAACTCATTTGCATAGTTATTTAATGAATAGATTGTAGAGATGAGAGAATAAAATGTTACCTGTTCAGGTAAATTTAATTTGACTACTAGTCACAGGAAAAGTTTCTGCTAAAGAGATCAGAGATGTATAATAAATGTTCTGATCTACTTTAGACTTAAATGCCACATTATAACTTTTTTTAAAATAAGCATGTCTTATATGCAGAGTACTTGCTGCATGCAGATTATTGCCCTATGTTTGGCACATTTCTCATGTGTAGATATGATTTTACAAATATTTTCATAAAAAGCAAACATTTTTAAAGTTTAAATCCGTGATCCCTATGGATAATGATTTGCCACTGGTTATAGAGAATTGAGATTGTCATGTTTGAAATGAAAATAGATAAAATGTTTGTTCTACATGAAAGAACAGTTCATCATGTAATACGTAGTTCATTCTGTATGCCATTGCCTTTTTAGACAGGCAGTGCAAATAATTCACTAAGAAAGACAGGCACGGACCTACAGTTGCTTCCAACTTCACAGCCAAAATGTAAGGCATGTGCTCTGTTCTTTTTTGCTCCATTTAATATGCCATAAATATGTGGATTACATTCAGACACTTAGGCATAAGTAACTGCTTAATCCACTTGTCAATAAGTTACAAATGGTTTTCATGCTAAAAATATGCTTACAGAGGAATTAGCTATGGGTTAGCAGGCGAATTCCAACACTGCATATGAAATAGTTTGTTGCTACAATATATCATTGCACACGTTCAGGTACCTTTGCCATACTGCTACTAAATCCCTGGACTGAATTCTTAACATTGTTGGGAAAGAACAATGAATAGAAAGATCCCAAATGAATAACATAATAAACAAAATATATAAATTATTGACATGTACATTCAGTTAGAGTAATATTGGATTCAATTGCATTTTCAATTTACTTTCATGTAGACTTCTTGAACAGATTTTGAGGCTGACCTCTGAGTATGGGAGTTAGAAGAACTAGTAAGTTCACTTTACAGTCTAGAGAAGACTTACAAAAATGAAAGGATCATATAACAGTTATACACATGCTAGTGTCTGTCAAAACCTGTCCTGCAGGCAACATCCAGCTTTTTTGCTAACCTTTTTTATTATCAGCTATTAAGAGCAGTAGCATGGTTTTGATTTTTGAAGATGCAAATGAATATAGGAAAAAAGATTTTCCTATAAAAGGAGAAAAACAGGATTCACACAGAGGTGTGCAAGTAACTTGCCTTTTTGTTGATATTCTACAAGTTACCTTTCAATGTACATTAAAAACCTGGCAAAATTCAGCCTTTTTGAGAGCTGTAAGTAATTTTAGGTGGACAAAGTAATGAGTTACATTTCAAAGTGGAAGTCTACTAAGCAAAGTTATTCAGCACTGTTAATGCATGGTTATACTCTTGGCCTGTCACCAGGAGCATTGTATTACTCTGAAAAAATATATGAAGCAAAAATAGAACCACCTTTTAAAAGAAAAAGAGAGAGGGGGAAATTAGAAAACTGCAGAAAAAAATCTTTAAAGGTTTTTCCAGTGCAGTCTAAATTCTGAAATGATGTTTCAAGTTAAAAAAGATACCCTCAGGCAGGTCAAATGATTTAGATGGAACATACTTACTTGCGTGCCTCGCCCTGTGCTTGAGAGGTCTGCTGTGATCCTTTTCCGAGTGCTGGTCGTCTTCTCCCGGCTCTGTGCCTTCTGGTGAGATTGCAAAGGAGAGGAGGGAAGGAGGTGCTTCTGACTGCCCTCCTTCCACTTGAGAATCAACACACCCCCTTTCGGCTAGAGACCTGGATGCCTCCTTCTGCCTGTCTGAACAGTCTAGGATCACCTCCACTCTGGGGAGAGATGGAGCTGCACCTTGGATCGTCTTGACCTCTTTGCCACTAGAAATCTGGACTACTTTGCTTGACCACTGGATGTTGCCCTCTTTCACACCCAGGGGAACTGCAATTACAGGGCTAGTCCCATCCTGTTGTACACTGGGTCCTGTTTCTGAAGGGATGCATTTTTCTGCCCCTAAGAGAGTCACAGCGGGAGCATTGGTGCCCTTGTGCCCATCATGTGAAAGGGACAACTGCAGCTCAACCATAGTGCCTGGCCTTCTTTCTTCTGTCTTCCCTCTGACAGCAGCCTCATCTGTCACGAGCACTTTGGAGGTTCCTATCACTTTAGGAGTAATTCTGTGGCTCTGTGTGGTCTCTTGTTTCATTTCAGAAAAGTTTATATTGTTTTCCTCTGCTCCCTGGTGAGTCTCGCTGTGTATCTCTGTGATGCAGAGTTCTGTGTGGGGTGTCTCTTTGGCTGTGTTAATTTGCAGTGTAGTGCTCTCCCTATAGTCCTCATTTTTTATGTTATCGTGCTTTCCGTTTTCTCTTTCAGTGCTCAAGGCTTCACTTATTCCACTGGATGATCTGCACATACATAAACAAGTAATTCGAGAAAGTAAGCTGCTGTAAATACAGCAATTGTAAGTACAATTATAAAAGTGATTTTTGTATCGTATGTCTTTTTTCCCTAAAATTAATCATGGTACCTGCTAGTAGGTCCATTTAAGTAGCAGAATTAGCAGAATTTCCCCGGTATTTAGAAGTCTTATATCAAAACATCTTTGTATCCTCCACAATTCTTTTAATTAATGGTGCAGGAAGAGGGAAATTAGTTATATTACTACCATAGGACCTCTACTGTTATTCTACTACTATCTTTCTGCAGTCTTGACTTATGTCATTACTAATGTCAGTATGGTTTCACAGACACATTTCTATTATAGTGTTGCCAGAAAAATGCTGCTGAGACTTCTAGGACAATTCTTCATATTTCACGTGTGCATGTGAAAAGCAACTTCATATAACATCAGAACAGGCATTCAGTTTTGTCTCTGTGGCTATTGCAACTGCTTTAGGCACCATCCTCTCACATAGTTCCTGTCCCAAATAGTTTACTCCCTCAGGAATAGGAGATTACTGAATGGAGATAAAAAGGAGGGAAATTAATACTTAAAACACACATTCAGAGAATTCCTTTAAGGGTCATCATCCTTATGTATCATTAAATAATTAAAACATTCTGGCCCCTTTCCAGTGATCCAGTGAAAAAGGGTAGTAAAGCTGTGCACCATTTCCTCATTTTCAAAAAACAATTTTCCAGCTGATGAATGTTACTAGACTACCTGAAGCCTGCTAAATCTCAGTGTAGCTCCCTTCTTTGAATTATTCATTTCCCTGACCCAATTAGTTAGGCTGTTTTATGACCCCTAGTATACCCTCTAGTTTCCCCTTTCATTACTTGGGGCAAAAGCGACAACTGTTGATTCCAGGAAAAAAGCCCTTCTTAACATCAGGATAGCAATGTATTATTAAAGCTTTCTGTTGACTAGAATGTAGCAAAATGTTTTTTCAGTTCAAGGATACAGTAGGTACCCTCAAATACCCTAAGTATCATAGGAAATTCTAAAATCAAAAGCAGGTCCCAGGTCCTCTGAAGCTTTGAAATTCCCTACAAAAAAAGGCTGGAAGAAGCAACAGAGGAAATAAATATGTTAGTATACTGAAGATTTGTACTTGCATTTCTAGCTACTGATTGTAGCAGCCTGGATCTGCCTCAGATAGCACAGAATATATAACATCCGTTAAACCACATATGGGGCTACATAAAAGTCAGACAGATTTTAATTTAGGGAGGTCTTCATGAGTGCTGCTGGATTCCATCATATTATGCTATTTGAATGATCAGTTGCACTGCTGCTAAGTACAGATAAATTACAGGATTCCATAAACA
The DNA here is from genome assembly GCF_028389875.1 of Rhea pennata. Taxonomy (NCBI): domain Eukaryota; kingdom Metazoa; phylum Chordata; class Aves; order Rheiformes; family Rheidae; genus Rhea; species Rhea pennata. The sequence continues at coordinate 59,774,583 of NC_084666.1, forward strand.
TTTCCTTGTAGGATATGAGATTGGGGGCTGGGCCAGCTAAATGTTGGCCTTTATTGGTAGCTGAGTGATTGTGTGCATGTAGGAGAGAGAAGGATTTCCACCTTAAAAGGCCCTTGCTACTTATGGATATACTTCTACTCTATATAGACATAAATGTGTATCCATGTGTCAAGAGGCAGAGTACTAGGTCTGATCTCTGTTTTGTCATTTATGATTCTGTTTTGTCAAATTATTATTTTTGTTTCAGGTCTTTCCAGTTGCTGCAGGAACAATACTCCTGGTGTAATTCCAGGAAGGAAGAAGAACTCATGAAATCAGCATGGAGGGGTTTGTCTCAGAGTCATGTTTTACTCCCTACATGGTGCATTTCATTTTGGTATGCATTGAGCACACTCCCTTCTTCCCATTAGAATTTTTCTTTGTTGTCCTAGCAGTGGCCGAGGAGCTAGTACACTGATGTGCAAAGGGCAGGCTAGTGTTTCTGTCCCTGCTCTCAATGCTTCCTGGATACCTCTGTTAAAAATTTGTTGGGAAGGCCAGTAAGATGCTTCCCTGACATGGTATCTGGATGGGACCTGTCCTGCAGGGTATCTTCTTCCTCTGATTCTGCAAACCACAGATTTTGTGGGGCTGCTTGTCAGTAACTGACTGGGATTTACACAGGATCAGGAAAACTTCTTGTAGATGTCAAAGCCAAGTAGCATTTTAAAAGCTACTTCAGAGACTTCAATAGGAGCAGAATTTGGTCAGTGATGATTACTTCTGAAAATCTCATCCTCCTTGCAAGTAGTTCAGGAACAATCAGAAGCTTCCAAGCAAGAAGAAATATTCTTCTCTGACAGCAAAAGATGCTTGGATCCAAAAGTCACCACTGGAATACCACTTTAATTTGGCATTATTATTTCTTTATGATTTCTAGCCTTTTTTGAGATGGTTAACAAAGGACAACTCAAGAAAGGATGGTTTGCTTCTCATTGCTCTCAGAGGAGGACAGGCCACTTCCTGAAAAATCCTTCTAGTGATAGTTCTGTGATGGCTGTTACTCTCAACACACCTGGGATGGGTGCCACAAAGAAGGTGGCAAGGGGGGAAAAGTGTTTCAGGTTATCTTCCTCTACCCTTGAAGATACTAACAGCAGGACAGGGGAAGCTGGTGAAGGATAGCTGGTGAGAAGTTCACAGATTCTCCTGATAAATTCCAGCAGAACATTTTAGTCTCTTTCAAAACAAACCAATTGTTGAGCCAACTGTAATTTTCTTAAAATTTCTAACAGACCCATGAAACACTATTATGAGGCCTAAGCATTCTGATTTAATTTTCAGGACATGTTGTGCTGTTCATCGTACATTCAAGTAGGGGCAATTGAGTGAATATATGATATACTGTCCTTTAGCAAGAGCATAATGTGTCCTTCAGTCCAACTAAAATAGCAGTTAAAGAGCAGCAGCAGGCAGGAGTGAAAGCAAATAAAGTTATGTGTATGGCTGCAAAGAATGCAGCCAGTCAGCCACAAAAATCATTTCTAAAAGTGCAGTTCTAGTAGTCATGTCAAGAAGCATAAGACTTCAGATATCACATGAGGAACGCTCAAATACTACTCCACTGAACCAGAATAGTGCAAAAGGTAAGCTGTAATCCTCAGCTATCACCATTTCTCTGATGTCATTACATTAGTCAGTTACTCAGCTCAAGATAACATGCACAGACAGGGCATGCAGAACATGTCTATTGTAAATAAAATGAATATTCTTTCAGAGTCTGCTGTCCTGAAGGCAGATAAGAGCTTGAAACTACTGGACACATTAGTACAGTTACTTTGCACAGGCTGTGGAACATACAGAGGAATTTCACTTGCTCTTTCGGAAGTCCCTGGTGAGCACAGACAAATGCCTTTTTTGCACCACAGTCCTTCCAGAGTCTTTTGAGCCCTTCCACTGGCACTGCTCTGTTGGGAAGAGGGCTGAGTCCTGACCCCTTCTGTCCTGCTACTCCTGCCTGTGGGAGAGCAAGCACAGGGAACCGCAGTAGCTCAGGTGGGAAATGTAATTCCTTCTATAGAATGAGAAAGTCTCTGGCCTTTTCTTCCTTTTCTCACCCACTCTGAAGGCAATTCAGAGTTCATCTTCTTTGAATTCATAAAGTTTGGAGAGAGTGTGCTTTCAGAATATTATTCTGGTTTTGGCCCCACTTAACTATTGCTGATTCTGAATTCCAAGATAGCATATTTTACATTCATAGAATCATAGAATTATAGAATTGGTAAGGTTGGAAGGGACCTCTGAGATCATCTAGTCTATCCCCTCTGCTCAAGCAGGGTCACCTAGAGCATGTTAGACAGGGTTGCATCCAGGCGGGCCTTGAAGATCTCCAGAGAAGGAGACTCCACCACCTCTCTGGGCAACTTGGTCCAGTGCTCCGTCACTCTCACAGTAAAGAAATTCCCCCTAACGGTCAGACGGAGCTTCCTGTGCTTCAGTATCTGCCATTGCCTCTTGTCCTGTCACATGGGACAACTGAAAAGAGTTTGTCCCTGTCCCCTTGACACCCTCCCTTCAGGCACTTACACACATTGATCAGATCCCCCCGCAGTCTTCTCTTCTCCAGGCTGAAGAGGCCCAGCTCTCGCAGCCGTTCCTCATAGAGCGGATGCTTCAGCGCTCTGATCATCTTCATAGCCCTACGCTGAATGCCCTCCAGCAGCTCCATGTCTCTCTTGGACTGGGGAGCCCAGAACTGGACACAGCACTCGAGATGAGGCCTCCCCAGGGCTGAGTAGAGGGGCAGGATCACCTCCCTCCACCTGCTGGCAACACTCTTCCTAATGCACCCCAAGATACGATTCGGCCTTCCTGGCCACAAGGGCACATTGCTGGCTCATGGTCATCTTGTCATCCACCAGCAATCCCAGGTCCTTCTCTGCAGAGCTGCTCTCCAGCAGGTCAGCCCCCAGCTTGTCCTGGTGCCTAGGATTATTTCTCCATAGGTGCAGGACCCTGCACTTGCCCTTGTTGAGCCTCAGGAGGTTCCTCTCTGCCCAGCTCTCCAGCCTGTCCAGGTCTCTCTGAATGGCAGCACAGCCCTCGGGTGTGTCAGCCACTCCTCCCAGCTTGGCATCATCAGCCAGCTTGCTGAGGAGGCACTCTGTCCCTTTGTCCAGGTCACTGATGAAGAAGTTGAACAGGATGAGACCCAGTCCTGAGCCCTGGGGAACTCCACTAGCCACAGGCCTCCAACTAGACTCTGCACCACTGATGATGACCCTCTGAGCTCTGCCTTTCAGCCAGTTCTCAGTCCACCTCATCAGATTTACAAAAGTGTCATTAGAATGTACTGAGGTGTACATTGAGCAGTAATGCTGGCTTAGTCCTAAATTTACATAAAGGTTCTCTACTATATGAAATGGAAAGCATTTTCAAAGGAAAATGTAACTCACTGCCCCTATCTTATAAATGGATAGTCTGAAACTCTGTTCAGACCAACAGTCTGAAAGCTGTAAGTGACTTGCCCCACCTCATCTAGTCAGGTGATAACAGATACAGAAATAGAATTCATGGTTTCCAGACCCTCTCCTCCTTCTGACTACTATCACATTCTGCCACCCAAGAAGACCATTTGCCATGTCATCATCAGGGCGTATCTGTGCAACACACTTTCTCCATCTCTACAGCCCATGCTTTTTGTAAGCCTCACTTCCCTATCTGCAGAGAATAACAACACTTAACTACTTCAAAGGGTTGGAAGGAATAATTAAATTCAAGACTGCAGTACTCGGATATCAGGCTAGTCAATACTTTGTAAGTATCTAAGATACTTAATAATAAATAAAATTTTACATTTGGAGACTATAGCCTTTATATTGTACGTGAACTGTGCTGTTTGAATTATATAAATTAATTCCTTTAGATCAAATACTCTTGATTTCTCTCTCTTTTTCATACAAGTAAGCAGACTGCCAATCTTGCAGACATAAACAAAAGGATTATCAGTAAGAAGCTCACAGTATAGTTTTATAAAATAAGTGCATTCAGCATCCACATTTTCTACTTAGTTCACTGAACAGAATTACACTAAAGTATTCTGAGCACTCCTGTACCTCTTGATAAGCATCTGCAGGACGTCAGTCAAGCTTTCCATTAGAACGGTAACTTCAGCATAGGTTAAGTCTCCACAGGGTTTACCATTGATAGACACCACCTCATCCCCCTCACACAGTCCAGCCTTAGCTGCTTTGCTCTTGCTGCGAACCTATGAGTCAAAAACAAATTCAAAATTGCACAGTTAGTGTTCATTTGAAAACAATGGCAACTATGTCCCCAACTTACTTTCATCTTTAGAAGAAAAGATGGTCAGTATTATTGATTGTTTCCAAATTCCAAATTCCAAAACACAAACCAAGAATTTGTCTCAGTTGAGGAGAATACTATTCTGGCCATTAATAACAAATACATAAGTTGTGCCATACTGAGCTTGTTGACTAGATGTCGTACAGGCTGGAAATGTTTGTGAAAAAGGGAGACATAGTAGTTTAGGACAACAATCACTCAATCACAGTTCAGCAGAATGGCAAAAAAAATCTCATTAGCTTTTCCACAGATTACCAGAGTTGAAATTTAGGCCAAGATTTTAAAAGAAGGGTGTACAAAGTCAAGCTTCTCTGGGCAGAATGTCATACCTACATGCTGTTAGAGCTATAGGTGTACGACTTGTCATATACTGGACACTTTTCCTTAGATGTCCAACTGTAGAGTTAGGTGCCAAACTATAAACATCTGAATAGCTGGAGATCCTAAATCTGTGTTAAGTCATCTAAATAAGTGGCTTGATTTATTAAAATTAGTACATACCTATTATGGTTTAAGTCCCCACTTTAAGTATTCATGCAAGTATCTATCTGGCTTCGTTTTTACTGTTCCAGTCCTTTTTCCACTGACAGCATGTTATGGCTTATCATAGTCATTGTATAACAAATTCTAGACAGCCTTAACACCACTCAAGGTATGCCGTACAGTTGACTGCTATTTTTAAAGTACATATTTGGCAAACAACATGTTATATTAACCAGTATGTTTGCAGAAGTTTATTTTAGAACTACACATACACATAAAAGGGTCATCCTTGGGTTTCTCACTCTGAATCTTCTCCCTGTTGGTGAGAGTCCTTCGGCTTTATATTTTATTCAATTGGTAAGGATAATACATTATCCTTACTAATCCTCATCACATTTCTTTAAATTTATTATAGAAATAGTACTGTTCCACCATCTTCACAGCAGCAGTGTCAGTCCTCACCGTCTCTAGCAGAGCTACTATCTGATATATGCTAGACTGAGGGTGCAGCAGTCCCACTGACTCATGGAATTACCCCCATATGCTATAGGCCCACTGGACTGGAAGTACCTAGAGGTATTTCTGGAGGCAATTTTGGAAAGTTTCTTGGAGTCTGAATGGTATGTGGGAAAATAAAGAATGAGGTTGCAAATGTTTTTCTTTGTGGAGCCATTTATCTTTATCGTTTCAATTTATGAATACCCATACGTCATATTACAGCTTTCTAAGCAGTGAAGAAACAGAAGCGTGGTGCATACAGAAGCCGGTTATTACCTTGCAGAGGACTTAACATTTACAAATATGGAGTGGTATGCTGTTCTGTTTATCTTTCCTTAGGCAATAGCATAAACATCCTTGTACTTTGGGAAGAAATGATAGTTTAGACAGTGTTTAGAATGTTTTCCTTCATGTATGAGCTAGGATTAAGGTTGAATTTTTGTTACTGTTTTTTGAAATAGAAGGATATGCCATTAAAATTGTACAAAGCATTTTAGGCCTGAATGTGAGTATTTATTATGGATGCTAGGAACAATTTAGAGTGACCCTTTTTTAAAAATGTGTAAACAGTCACTATAACATGTGAACTCTTGAAACTGTGTAATGTGAAACCTAGGATGTGAGAGGAGCTCTTGTTTGTTTATTAAGTGTCTGAGAATTTGGTGTCAGTTCTGTCATATATTACTGTTGTAACTGTCTCAGTTACAATATCTGTTACCCATTCCATAGCTTTTTAACATGAAAGAAACAAAGGGATTTTTTGAAGGAATGGTAATAGGTCTAGATGAATTCCAAAAGATTTAAGGCAACCATCACTGCATTCAGCAGTACTGACCTTTCTTAGTCAATGCTGTGCATGATTTGTTCATAAGGACCGTTAGTTTTCTGAACACTTAACAGTAGTATAGTAGTTGTATATAAATAGTTGTACATAAAACTGACAACAGTCTTGGGGTTATTCTGATCCATTTGGTATAATGCCCTTTTTTAGATCACCCTGCCACTGGTGGGTTTGTAGAACAATGCTGGATTACTTGGACAATTTACCTGAAGTACCTTATTTCCTTTCTGTTCCCAACTGCTGCAAGGGAAATTGCTCTTATATCTTGGATTTTCTATTGGCAGGAATGCCCTATACTGCTATAAAAAGTCAACTGCTGAGCAATTTCTCATATTGACAGAGAAGTTAATCTTTGGGGAAATGTGCTTTGTGAAAGACCTTGCCTGAGTGTTTGTTCTCAGAGCCCCCGGGAAGTACCAGGCACCCCGCAAGCTTTACTGTACCCGCAGCACCCAAGCCACAGGAGCCTCCATGCAGCTGAAGTCCTGAAGGGGCTGATGGAGGCCTCTTCCCCCCCTCACTTCACAGCTGATTGCAGGCAGCTGCTGCAGCAGCTGCCTGGGCTTGGCAGGAGAGCCTTTAAAGACTCTCTGGAAACTGAGGGGGTGAGGTGCAAGAGGTGTGTGGGTGGATGTTTTAGGAGGTTAGTATAATGTGAGGTTACTAGGCTGAAAGTCTAATAAAAAACAGAATGATTTTCTCCCTTTTCCTTTTTGGAGAAGGCCCTGGGGAGCATGGTGCTTAGCATGGAGCCCTCTGAGGTGGAGTGCAAGTCTCAGAGTGGTGATGCACTGGTGAGAGGTCATGTCCTGGAGGTAGAGGTATGTGGGGTTGGGGATGAGAGCATGGCATAGTAAGTTACTGGGGGTCTGTGGTAGCTTTAGTGTGCTGTTGGGGGAGCAGTGGGTGCCATTGCTAAATGGTGATTTCAGTCAGCCTTTCATTTAGTGAAAGATAGATAAGCTGAGGCTGTGGCCCTATTAGAGTGGAGCAAAGGAGGGGTTTTGTGAAGAAAACTGATGCTGGAGGCCCAGCCTTTGTGTTGTATGTGTTTACTTTAGAGTAGCTCTACTCCCTTTCTGTGACCTGAGGAACCCTGGTTAGGTAGGCTTTATTAGATACACTCCTTTGCTTTCACCTGAAAGCAGTTCAGTTTGTGAGATTCAAGACTTTTCCATTATTATAAACCAGTATGTTTAGTGGTTTATCCAGTGAGGATAACAGGGAAACTTGCTTTGAAAAATGTAATCCTGATGAAGCTAAAATACTGAAGTAGATGCACCTGTTATTTGTTGTGAGCTACAAGTGTATGCACACACAGCAACTGGGGCTCAGCTTACCAGCTGACTGTCTTGGTTGTGTATCTGAGCCCTACTGTATGCAGATCAGAGAGCTGAATTATGTTGAACCTGATAACAAGGTCATTGGGTTGTAGCTTAATGCTAGGCAAATGCACTCTAAGACACTGCAGTCCTGGTCCTCCAACTGCCAAGATGAAGAAATTATTTGGAATGTTTCGTAGTGTTGTTCTTACCAGGGCATTTGGGAAAGATAATGTGTATCTTGGCATTTGTTTGCTGTGCTGCTTGGAGTACACACCTGGATCTGGGAAGTGCTTCTTAAATGTAGCTGTGCTTCAGATACAGCCCTGCTGAGCCTTTGCATTGACTGAGAAAACTAGCAGTCTGAGCACCAGCATAGCCTGTTTAGCTTGAACTTTTGCTTTTTAAAACAAAAAGACTTATGTGGCTTAAAAATACACATTTTCAATTCAAAGCAGATTTTCCAAAGCTTCAGTTACTCTCAATTGTTTTCTGATCCTTTTCCAGTTTGCAAATAGTTTTTAGAAAATAAGGCAACAGAAAATGCTGATACTAGATGTAGTAAAGTTACTTCCCTGCTACTTAACAGTCTCTTCTCATATACGCAAGAGTAGCTTCTTTCACTGAGAGGTCATCTGTAGCTGATCCCATTCAGATGAACATCCTGTCTGATTCCTGAAGCCTCTTCTGAATTGCTGCATGGGTCTCAGGCTTGAAGCCAGTGTCGATGAACACCATTTACACATGTAGGTCTTCCATAAAGCCACTATTTAAAGTGCTAGCCTTGTTCTTTGATGGCTGGTCGTATGTTTATTTATGATGAAACATATGTTGCCCAGAATAACACAGCTTACCAGGCAGTCAGGACTTCTGTAGATCAGTTGTCTGTCTTCCTTACATTTATGGATTTAGTTAAGTCACTGGCAAATTTTAACAGCAGTGGCTTTTTATTTTCTTTAATAATTATGATTTAAAAATTAATAACTAAGGGCATAGCCTTGTTAAGGACACTTCAACTACTGTTAAGCTCCTGTTGAAAACTTTCCATTTAAGGTTACTTTCTGAGACCTACTGATTAGCCAGCTTTTCGAATGGTGCCTTTCGTTGCAGCAGCAGACAGTGCCATTGGATGTCTTGCAGAGCAGAGTGAATTCAGAACAGCATTTTAGAATTACCTATTAAATAAGTCCTTTCTATCAAAATAGTCATTAACCTTAATGCTGTGATTACAAATGACCCTTATTCTGTATAATCTCTTCTATCTCACCTTGACCTAATAGTATAGTTTTAAATGTGTCGGCTGTTGGTGTTTAAAATCCCTCCTTCCAAAAGTTATTTTTCTTTTTTTTTTGCTTAGAAAAAAATAATCTGTCTGTATCTGTAACAGATATCTTATTCTATGAGCAAGTTCTGTTTACTTGGCACACTGCAGGATTTTCTGCATGTAACATTTTTAGTATAATCTCTATGCTGGTATTTTCTGGTTTATAATTGAATAACTGTTAGTTGTTTTTTGGTAATAAGCAAGTTTCTAAAGGAGGCTTTCCTCCCCTCAAGGTTATAACATAATGATGTTTATATTGGTTTGAGGCAGGAATATTGCAGCTAACTGGTAAATACAGATAAAACTTCCTGCTTCATGTCTGTATATTTTTTCACACTTGCAAGCACAAGTATCAGTTTTGTCTGTTTGTACTGAGGACTTGTTCTGGAGGAGTATCTTGTGAATGAAGTGACTGCTATAAGAGTTTTAATCTTCCAGAAATACAGATTCTTTTACTGCTGGAAACATATGGGTCTAAAGTTAGAACAGAATGTCTGGTTTTGAGATAGTGACTGTTCTACTGTACGTTCAGGAAGATAAAAACAGGAAAGAAGCAGAGATAACAGGTCTAAAGATATGGTCAGAACAAACTTTCAGTATGTGGGAAAGCAGACTGGAAGATGAGGGGCTAGCAGTGTGGACAAAGACATTGCTGCTTTATTTTTTATTTTTTTAAACCAGTATTAAAGTAGCAAGATTTTTTGATGCACTCCTAGTAAGTAATACTTTCCCTTAAAAAAAAACAGCTTAACTTTAACAAATTTTGGCACTCTGAGTACAGATTTGATGTTTCTGAATCTGAAATTTTTTCAGATATAGCCTGATGGATACATTCCAACTTGAACAGAAGGGTAAACTTAAGTTAAAAACAAACAAACAAAAAACACAAAATTAAGGGGACAGTATTTCAGAACCAAAGAAATAAATTAACTTGAATATAAACTAGTCTTGGCTATAAAAGAGCATACTGAACTATGAGAAGTCTACTTAAATCTTGAAGAGATTCAAAATCAAAGCAAATAAACTTGTGTACTGCTTGCTGACAAAGTAGCAAGTGATACTACTACTTGTGCAAATAGCAAAACTGAGCACCACATAGGTACCTAAGTACAACATAGGCAAGTCTTTATTTGTAACAGTACTACAAGTTGTTGCAACAAATATAGCTAGCTAACATGCTTCATTTAAATAAGGCCAGCAAATAAATATGCTAATACAATTGATAATTGGATAGCATTAGCTGACGTTTTCCAAAATCTGCTTCTCATTGTTTAGCTACATGTTCATCATATAGTTCAGAATCAGAGATCCAAGATCAGTGTTCCCTGTATACAGTATATAAAAAAGGCACTTCATTTCTTCTATTATAAACCCTAGAGCAAAGGCAGAGGCTAGTAAATGTATTTAAATATATTATAATGTGCAATGCTTTATTATGAGCAGGAAGCAGATGTACTGGGTAGCGTAATTGTTTGTTTATTAGTACTTTTGTTAATATGAAATCAGAGAATTAAAAAAAACTTCAAATGTACTGGATTCAGGTATAGTTTATTATAAGTTATAGGTCTAGGGCCTTATTTTGCAATGTTTATGCACATTAGGAGTTCATGTACACAAATAAAATAGCCTTCAATTGATAAGCTTTTGTTTTTTAGATACCAGCCTCTGTACCTGAGGTTAATTAAGCCTACCTGATAACAGGTCTGGATCTTTTAGTGAATTTTGCAGGTCTTTGCTAAAGGCAAAATCCTGAGTGCTAGCTCACAACTTAATGCACATCAGTGTTTACCAGAGCTCCTCAGGTCAGAGTGCCAGTCCTTCTGCTGAAAATGTTCTGAACTGTTCGAGGCAGATGTGGCAGGGTGTGAAATGTTTCATAGTCTGCATAATCAGTAGTGATGACACTGACAAACTCAGTACCTTTTTTTTTAATTGAGTTTACAAAGGGAACACCTAAATGTACTTCTATCTTGACACTTTCTTTCCTGTCCCAAGCTTTGCCTTCCATCAGTAGATTTTCGTTAATAGGAGAACTCTGAAAATCACAAGTTCATATCATTGTGGGCTGTATGAACTGATAAAAAGAGTGCAAGCCTTCAGGAAGAAGGAATCTATTTCTCCCTTGCATGAACTTAATATAGCTATTAGTGCCTGTACAAAAATTCAAATATAAATTCTTTGTTCCCGAGCAATGATATACTTTGGTCATTTGTGCAAAATTAATACAATTAAGTTGAAGCTTGTCAATATAGACTTTTTAAAATTAAACTGATTGTTTCCACTTTATTGTGATTGTTACCCCTTCCTATTCAAAGCTTGTCATGAGCTTGCAAACATTCAGTTGCAACTCATTACTCTTACAATGGGATTTGCAGATAAGTAAGTTTAGTTTGCAGTTTCTAACTTGGAGTATTGACTTCAAGCTCTTCAGAAAGTATTAAAATTTAGAAAAAAATAAAATTCAGAAAAAAAAATTCAGAAATAGACAGTTACTATCCATATATGCACAGATGCTATTATTCCCTTAGTGAGCATTACCACAGTATGAATGCGCAGTATCTGCTATTTTTCCTCTTGTATACTAGACGAGTTCTTTTCTCCTTTGGGACTGTATCATGGTCTTTGTAGTATGGGGATGTTTTCTTACTTCTCCCTAAGCCTGTGCATTACTTTCTCTTAATTGTTAATGCATTAGAACATAATTTCAGGGGGCTATTTAAGGAAATTATTCTGGACATCTTGAAAAAGTGTATGTATAATAGATGACTATGTGGTTAAATTGGGTTTGATTTACCAAAGAATTCAGCCAGTGACACAAACGCATCTGTGACCTTTCCAGTCCTTAGTTTATCCCATTCAGTCTTCTCCATCAGATTTTAAACCTGTCAACATTTAAAGTGGTAGTTGTAGCTTTCAATGCCTGTGTTTGGTCAGCTGTGTCTGTGAACAAACTGGCAGTATCCAGCTTTAAATCAAGACCTCTGGAAGCAGAGACTTGTCATTCAGTCTGTGGATCCTGATGTATTAAAGGAATCAACACCTTTACTGGAATAACTCCATGAAGGATGCTTTGGCCCGTGTCATGATTGAGAAGCTGAGTTACAAATGCAAATGGTAGGCTGAATGTTTAAAATATTGAGAGATCTGAAGAAACAAGGGAAAAAAAATAGACTGCTTATTTTAACAGTTAATAAATCTAGGTTTGTTGAAGTTAGCACGTATCTATATGCTGCTAATGTCTGTGAAAATGCTATGCAGCTCTTGAGCTCACTCTGGATCTTCAGTCTCATGAAACTGGTACCTATGCAACACAGTTTATATGCATTATGTATACCTATATAGCAGGCTTCTGGTATGCAGTTAACATGCAATACTTACTCTAATCCCAGCCTAACAATGCTGTTTTCAACACAAAAAGGAAGTTTTCACAGCTATTATCTAGTCATCTCTTCTAAGTACTTTGAGCAGTGTTTCAGATATTTCAGCTAAATTTGCGTGAGACTCATCGCTTTAATTTTGCATTCTTGAAAGTCATTATGACACATACAAACTAATTTACTTTAGACTCTGTAACAGTAAAAGCCAGCAGCTAAACTCTTCAGACAGGGCATGTTCAGCTGCAGACCTGCCTACTCCCTAGCTCATCTGATTGTGTGGGCACGTGATACAGATTCTAGTCCTGAGAGCATGTTAGATGCTAAAGCTGGACTGTTGTCTTTAGATGTAAATTGATCATTTTCCTGTATTTTGCCTTTAAGTCATTGTCCCATGACTTGGGGAGTATATGTAGAATTTACACAGTAAGACTATTAAAATTTATGTTAGTTAATTGGAGTGAACAAAGATACTGCTAAGCTATCTCCAGGATCATCAGCGGAAGCTCTGAATAATGAAGTGTCCTGGGTTTGCAAGGAAATCACAGAAATATTTCCTATTGTCAATTTTTTCCAACAGAATGTTATTGATACTGGGAATCTGGCAGTTCAGCATGCTCTTTTCTACTTCAAGCCTCCCTCAAACTCCAAAACATGCCCACTTAGGTAGAACTGGCTTTCATGTCAGTCTGTGAAGTTAATTATCCTACTATAGTGGGTTTTAAAGTGAGAAAGTAAAATAAATAAATAAAATAAAGAAGAAAGGAATTGATATGTTCAAACACATTTTCCTGTTACTTGCTGTTCTTAGTCTCTGACATAATTCTTCGATTGCTAGATTAAATCTGAAACATCTTTCCAGGAGGTGAGGTAGGAGGTTACTATTTGAGTTCATGAGAGTGCTGGCATTATTAAGATCATCATTAAAATAGTTAAACAGTGGTATAATGTTATACTAGTCTGGAGCAAAACGTGATATAGGAGGTTAAACTAGATAAAGTAAAGGTACTCTAACTTTAAAACCAATTAATCTAGCTGACTTGAAAAGGTTGTGGGTTCACTTACTAACCAAAAGCTAAAGAAAAACTTTAATCATGGTTTCCTCATGTAAAAGTTCATGGGACATTCTTACAGTGTGGTGGTACTCATCTGATTATTTGGTAACTATTGTCTTCTCACAATATGAGAAGAGTATATATAAAGGTTCAATTCTCTTCCTGATATATTTGACAAGTGCAGAATAATCAGTTTCTCTGGTATAGCTTCTTATGCATACTGTCACGGGAGGGTTAAAGAACACATTCTACTACTTATATATTGACAGAGCACTTGTGCTGTTTGGAACCAGGGAGCAGACTGATCTCAGTAAAAAGAAAAGCTCGCTCAGATTCCCAAGGCTGTGCTTAATGTACTAGTGTATCATCTTGCTGGTGGTTGCTTTTCTCTGGCAGAAATCCAAAGTGAGCAACTGAAAAAGGGATGAGATAATGACCTCAGAAATACTGATCTGGTATGCTGGCAACACAGCAAATTTCCCAATAGTGAGCTCTGGTACAGCACTTTAAAGTCTTACTGCACAGTACTCAGTGTATAACCTGGCTATGGATTACCATTCTTTATTAGGTGATGAGGGTTTTTTCTGGGGGGGGCGGGGGAGGGGTACATTAGTGCATATTTGTAGTTGATGCATCAAAACTGAAATGCTGGTTTTTACTAGTGCTGCTTGTGACCTGATGAACATGTGACAAGCAAAGGAAAGGAATGATTCTGCTGCTGCCTCTCAACGGCATGGCTGTGCCTTATCTGCTCTGTTTTCATTCACCCTTTTTTTTTTTTTTTCCTTATCTTGCTTAAATAGTGACCGGCTTATTTTTCAATCGTAGTGAACTTGGTTTTCTTCATGATCATTGTAGCTATATTCTCATTTTATCCCTTCCCCCCCCTTTTATTCTTTTGTGCACTGGGCAATAATTGAGTTGTTGTTGCTTCTTTGGGATTCAGAAAAGCAAGAAGCATTACTGAGTGCTTTAATATACAGGTAGCATGAAGAGCTTTTTCATTACAGCCTAGCTTATGGCCAGGAGAAAAGAATTGGTGGTTAGGGCTAAAGGAGGATAATATGACCTAATATAGACCAGACATAGATATGTCTATATTTACTCCTACTGAGCAGCTATTGGCAGCATTGGAAGTTCTGCAATAGACGATGTTTGTGGTAAGTATATCTTAGTCTAATCTTGATCTAAACCCATGATGGATACAGTGGTATTGTTGTGTACTTGCACTGTTAATAGGGTCTTCAGACCATACACTTGAGACCACTTCTAATAGTAAAAGCAGCACTAACATTCTACCACAATTTCATTCAAAAGGCAGGTAAATGAAACATAAAAAGCAGCACTGCCACCTGAAAACAGATATGTGCTACTGGTGCTAGGATGTTAATTAATACTAAATGTATATGGTATTACACAAGAACAGCTTTTGTAGCATAGCGTAGGACTGCTAGTGGAAGGAGACAAAATATATGAGAAGTAATTAAAACTTAAAACCATTTCAGAATGAGAAGCCTTTTGCTTAAAAGGGCAGCCTCTATTTTTTTTTTTTTAAATCTTTTCCTGTTTCCACAGAATTGAGATGGAAGGAGGAAAAAATGGCCATATATTTCCTATCTGTGTAATTGAGAAATACATGATAGAAGTTTACTTATAGTCACTTCTGTTAAGTCTGTACCACATCATACAGTACTGCATGATGCATGAACTAGTGCAGAACTAGAAGTGGGATAACTCCATGAGGAAGATGCTGAACAGGCATGCTGGAACCCTGCCACCTGCCAGCAACTGCCATCCTTTAGGAAGAGGAGTTGTGGTGCCTTGGAGGCAAATGAAGGGAGGGGGAGAGAAAGAAGTAGCAACTGAGGATAGATTGCTGGAGGTAGGAAAAATGGCTCCACTGCTAAAATATATTCATATGGCTTTAACTATAAATGGGAACAAAGGGAGTATATACTGTTAAGGGGTTTAGAAATGAGCTGGTTTGAATTTCTTAGGCAAAATCTATGGTGCCAAGATAAGTGATAAAGTATCAACATGATTACAAGTTTGCTTGACAAAGTTAATCTTGGGGAGATGTGCCTCTAGATGTGCAAATGCACCTCTATTGAGATCTCTCCTATTAATTACATATTAATTACAAATTCCTGATTCTTTGAATTGCCATAGTAGTTGTTCCATTAATTTAGTCGGGGCTGGTACCAGAATACATAATTACTTGTGTGTATCCTTTTAAAACATTGGCACAAGACTAGGTTCCCTCATGCCCTCCAAGCCTCTGTCACTTAGCACCATGTTCTGACTTAATCAGCATCAGCTATACAGAGGCCTATTCAGATCTTTCAAAACTTTTGAATGTAATTAAAAAAAAGAGAGAAAACTCTGACTGCTTTTGCAGTGATTAAAGAGATCTTCCTGTGCAAAACATGCTGATGTTGGTACTGACTGTTTTTCAGTAATTAGCTACATGTGACAGTGTGGAGCTGCGGTTCCAAACTTGAAGCAGTATTTACGCAACAGGCTGGACTTTTTTTGTGTTTTTGCTGTGATGAGTAACAACATCAGGCAGCAATGGAGTGGGTTACTGCTGGTTGAGGCCTAGGGCTTCAACACAAAGTTAGTAAGCATGCTTACTGATTCCATATGTCAATAGTGGAGACTAGGTTGGTGGGAGGAAGAATTATGTGGATTCAAGCTGTGCTATTTTGGTTCATAGCTTAAAGCTATGAAATCAGTTAGGATAAACTTTGCTCTGGCTATTTCTCTGTTGTAGGTGGAATGGGTCAGCCTTCTGCATTGATTATGGACTACTAAACCAAAGCTACAATTGACAGTAATACAGATAACTGAGATCAGTGCTGAGAGACCAGATTGTCTCTGGTTAAGACAGAGTCAGTGCCAGTGAGGACTGGTTTGTTTGGAGCCCTTCTGACATAAGGGCAAACGGAGTGTTTCAGTCCCCAATTACTGCTTTGTACTCACTCCTGTGATTTCAGGCAAAGGAAAAAGAGCAAAGCAGTTCACACAGAGCAAACATACATTCAGTCATTGTGAAATGGTTCTTAAGGTCTTAGTAGTCTAGGCAAAGCAAGGGCTACTCTCCGAGCTTCAGTGAGGTTTGGAACTGTCTGGAGGTTTGTCTCAGGAGAACTGAGGCTGGCTTGTGAGTTTCAGCTGTAGTCAGTTTTTCTGTATCTCAAATATATAGACTAAACTACGTAATCTAGGAAAAACTGATTGCTGATAGTAAGTTTATAAATAAGGTTTGAGACAAATTTGCAAGTCCCAACTGTGCCTGGCTATAGAGCACACAAAGCCATTAGGCTGGGTTTGATAATTCATGGTCTTCTGCTAGAAAAAAATGTTCTGGCTGACCTTTGGCACAGACCTAAGAATATGCATTATGCCAGGAACATCCTTGGGAGCCTCAGACCACTTTCTGCATCTTCCTTATTGTAGTCAAGGTGGTAAGGAAAGAAGTTGCATAGTCTGAATGGCTTAGTGCTTTGATGTGCTTCAGACTGATCCATACTGACCCGGCTGCTAAGCTATAGCTGAGCAGCACCTAGAGCCCAGAACGGCTTGCTGTCTTGCTTGGTTTTTCTGGTCAACATATAGATTAAAATACTATTGGGGAAGGGAGAAGTTGACATCCAGATGGTCTGTAAGGACAAAGTAAGCTTAAACTGGAGTCATCAGTCATGCTAATATGCCTGCCTAGGTGGGGTTGATACTTCTGTCAGCCCTATTTACTCATTTGTTTTTACAAACACTACTGTAGAAATAATCTATTCTTTTTCCACTTACATTTTAGAGCTGTTCAGTCTCAGCCCACAGTTGCACAGTGAGGAGACAGCTGGGCCAGTCACTGAACATATTGCTTGTATGTGCAATAGTAGTGCTGGATGATCTTACTGGACGATTTTAAAGTTTGGATATTGGGAGATGTGAGGAGAACAGGCGGAGAAAGGAGGGAGGGTGGATGGGTTCTCATTACAAATCCAGATAAGACACAGCACATTTGATCCTTAGTGCAAAACTAGTCTGGTGATAGTTAAATCCTTATTCAGTCTAAGTCCATTCCCAGAAATGGTATTGTTTATGACAATCCCCTAACATTATGTCATGCGTTTGCAAATATACAAGCATGGCATATGATCATCTGCCCAAAAGGAATGGCAAAGGCAGCATGAAAAAACAAATGTGTTCTTATAGGTTTCTGTTTCACTGGAGTCTTTAGCTATCACTGTCAATGTTGTCAAGGTTATACTGAAATGTGTGCCCAGTGATATATTTCTTGCTGCTTGCCTCACTGGCTAGGCAGCAATTCAGTCAACACCAGAAGGATTGTGAGGAGGTAGCAGGTTCTGCCTCGCTTCCAGTGAAGAAAGCAGTAGCTAAGTGTTTGTAAGTGCCTTCCGTTCATACAGTGCAGAGCACAACTACACCAGATCTCAAATTCCAGGCTAGGGGGGCTTTGGGGACTTCATTAGTACAGATGACTCGCAGTATTCAAAGAAGCACGATAACATAAGCAGCTGGTAAATGCAACATCTAGATAACGTGCTTTAAACAATTATAATACTATGCATAAATACAGTGGTGAATGCCTGCTCTTAGAAGGAAAACACAAAGCTCCAAGTCACTGGAGAAGTGTGGATCAAACACTTAATTCCAGCTCAGCTGAGAGCTTTAGTACATGGATTGATTTCCAGCTGCCATTTTTTGTGGTCATCTTTAGCTGGACTATTTGATTAAATAAACACTGTTACAGACTGCATAATAGTCCTCTGTGAAAGCTGGTAGCTTTATTTGCCAGGCTTTCACATTAAACTTCATGATGATGTTCTCTTTTGAGCTGTTCTTCTCACTTTTCAAAATAATTCAGACTCGAGCTTTTCTACTACCCCCAAAAATTGTCTACTAGCAAATTTCAGTATTTCCTATCTCACTGTTTTACCCAAGTTTCACTATTTGTTGGTATTTCTTTACTTCTCTGATTCTTTATATCTTAGCCAAATATTTTTTCCATTAAGTACTCTAATGGCTCTAGCCATGCAACAGTATTTACAATAAAACTTTCCAGGACTCACTCTACAAAAAACAAAAACAGCAACAGAAACATTGCAAATCTCGTTATCAGTCTTCTAATTTACTTAGCATCTCTCTCAATTAGGGTGTGATGTTATCAAAAAACCTTTCAAAACTAAAGTCAGTAACAGGCCTAATAGTCTTGGTACTTAGAACAGAGAGCTCTGAAAAATAGGGTGAATATTACATGGATGCTGATGTATAGGTCCACGTAGCTGACCTGCAGTGTCATCTGCCTGCTGTACTGGACAGCTCCTTTTTTGTGACTCATCAGGGGATTTGGGCATTCCTCAGCCTTGCGTCTCCCTGATAGCTCAAATAAAGCTGGCGAGAAAAACAGCAGTGGTGCCCAGGAGGGTGGAAGATTACTCTGTGTGCATGCCTGCCGGGAGAGGTCAGTGCCCTGCTTCTGCTTTGGTCTCCCAGCAGAGGAGACAAGGTTTCTGTGCTTGTGCTGGAGGCTTCTAATGAAGGAGGAAACAGCAGATGGGGATCCTAAAAAGATATTTCTGAAGTCTCCATGGAATGAGGATACAGAGCTATTCTTACTGTGGGCTTTACCATTTGCCTGATAATATCACTGAGCAAGTTATTTAGACTTGTGGTTTTGATTAAACTATTAAAGCCCAAGCCTAACATGGAGACTTCTGAGTCTAAGCCTGAAAAGAATTAAGACTCAGATAATGTTCAGAATTTACTTGTGTTTATTCTGAGGAATTTTTAAAAAGATCATAGCTGAACTGATCTAAATCCTCCTTCAACTGATAAAAACTTCTGAACTGATAAAAATCTTCCTGCAAGTACACAAAATAATCATAATATAAATAGAGGTAAGCATGTCTGTAGTGCCTATTGAAGAGATTCACTTTGAAAGCCCCCCAGTCAACTGTGAAATCTTTCTTGTGCAGGAGATCCTTGAACCCATGGAACGTGTCTATGTTCCATAGCACTGACATGGAGATTGGTATTAATGAGCTGCTTTTCCGTTTTTAAATAAGATACTATGTAAGCCTATATATCAGAATCTCACTGGGACCAGCCAGACTAAAAATGCAGTATCTTGAAAGTAGGTCATGAAACTTACAGTGGAACTGAGGACCAAAAGATCCTGCCTTTGCAAGGTAAACCAGAATCAAGCCATTTTCTTAGGATTTTAAGGTCAGTACTCATTTGTAGTTGTAAATTTAGGAATAACAATGCTTTCATTTCATGTTAAATATGCTACCAGGGAGGTAGCATTTCCTGTTAGATGTGCTACAATAATGGAGGAATAACATCTTTTAATATGGCAAATGTGTTTAGTTGTAGTGAGAGAGCATTGAGGAAATACTGTTTTTTGGACTGTAACTGTGGAAGCTAACTCAGACTTTTAACTCCCATGCCTGTACGCCCCCTGCAGCTATTGTCTTAGCTTAATCATGTCCAAGGCAAGCCTGACGGAGGTGCTGAGCTCTGTTTAATGTTCGTGGGTTTAGTTCTCTGAGGAATTGGACCTATTTGTAGCCTCCAATTCAGGCATGCTGGCAGAGCTTTTCTTTTTTTTTTTTTTTTTTTTTTCTTCCCCTGTGTCAGACTTCAGTAAGTGTGGGTAGTAAGCGTCTTTGAAAACTGGGCCAAGATGATTTGGTTCCCTTCCCTTTCTGTGTATTCTGAAGTGGAATGTGTGTGAGAGAATTGAAAAAACTGCTACGCTGGTGTGCCAGGTTTAGTTTTGTATGTTCTTCTGTCCTCAGTGCAAGTGCTGGGCTTAAGGGTGTCTTGCACAATTGGGCTGGCAGTTGTGTACTAGGGTGGGAGAGAAGAAAGGGTATTACTTTTGCAGAGCTGTAAATCCAACACCTTTTGCCAGTGCTGCTTTTTTCTTTTTCTATTGCTTGCTTCTAAGAAGCTGTTACTGCAATAGCACTGGCTTCAAACACACTCTCACTTACTCAAAGTTCATGACAGGACAGGTCATGCATTTTGTACATTTGTGAGACACTTCTAATGGAATTAGAGTGTACTTTCCAAAAACTTCAGTTTGAAATGCAACAGTTTCCATGTTGCCAGGCACTTCAATGTCAGAGACTTCTATTTTTAGACAGAGATTCTACTCAAAGAGCTATATAAGGTTATGCTGGGGAGATCATTACTTGTGGATTTTTTTTTTTCAGTAATAACATATGAGAATGCTTGTTACTCAGGAGAACAAAGACCTGATTCTTCTGTGTAAAACTGGGAAACACAAAGATGATCTGATTCCAGTCGATGTTTTTTCAGGGGAAAGGAAACTGAGATCAGAACTAAGGACCTAATATTTGGTTTTGAATATTCCTCTGATTTCTATCTTAAGCACTTGAAACAGTTGCTTTAGTCATTTAAATACATGACAGAAAGCTCTGTCAAAATTGATGATGCAACACAGAAGGGATGGTTCCAAGTACAGTCTGCCAGCAAAAGACAACTTGCTGGGGAAAAAACAACAAGTTACCTTCATATCTAAAGCAATCAAAGTAGTCAAGCTAAGAATAGCAGTCACAGTTAATGGCAGAAGAAAGCTGCAGCATCTGAAATGCTGGCTTTTTAGCCTGGTTCACTGCAGAACTTCTTTGAGACCTGTTGTTCCCTCACATGGAATCATCCAGCAAATGCATAATTTTGTAATATTAATCCCTAAATTTCTATAAATAGACAAGACAAGAAAAAGGTATGAACATAATTGATTGAAACTGTGTTCTCAATTAACTTTCTTGGTGTTATTTCTACTTCTGTTTTAAGAAGGCTCTTTGGATTTCAGGGAATAATTTGTCTGTAAAAAGAGGGAGCCTTGCAGGTTTGGTAGGCCTCTTTCAGAGGCAGCCCAGGTAACGGAACCAATTCTGGTCTTAACTTGCCTTGGTTTTATTCCTTAGGTTGTATCATAACTAGTGAGACAACAGAAAAACAGTTTGGCTTATGAAGAGCAAGACTCTGAACTAGGGATGAAAAAACATAGCAATTGGAAGTGGTGTCTATGTTGCAGTAACGTAAGGAGAGAGAGAGCAGTTGTGTGGCATGAAGAAGACAGGGCTAGGTGGTAGCAAAACAGAAGTGTATACGGCAATTGCTGAGTAGTCTGAACTAGGGAAATTCCTTCATCCACCCAATACACTGAGCCATGAGCAGCAGGAGGAGCAACACTGTCTGCTGCTTTGGCATTTGCTATTCAGAAGAAATACAATTATTGATAATGAAGTGTGTTTTTAGAGCCCTTAATATACACTCACTTTTAATAGTAACTGAAGACTGATATGCAGCAGAAGCAGTTGAAGTATATTGGAAGCTACTACTTTGGCCAAACTATTGTGCATACAGGTATCTGCAGTCTTGCTGGTGAAATCAGCTTTATATAGTAACTATATTGCTTTTGAATATTGGGCAGGAACAGAGTAATTGGATGGCACTACTTATATTTGGTCTAAATATAGGGGCTACACCTAATAGAAATAAATTAGAAAGAGATCAGTTAGGTAAAGAGAAGGTAAATTTTAACAAGTCTTCACATTTTTAAATAAAGCAACACTGCCCCTTAGTGGCAGAGTTCTAAGCCACTCCAGAAAGTCGTGCATGTAAACTTAAGTGCTTTTTTAGTGCAAATATACTACAACAGTATAGTATTACCTTATCACCAGAGCATCTAGGAACTATTGATGTGGGCTAGATAATTCCCAGATTATTACAGTAATTGTAAAGTATTAATCTTGTTTAATCTAAGGAGTCTGGTCATAACTGCAGTATGGTTCTGTTGAAGTTCTATTGTAATGTCATGTTCATTCCTGCAGTGGCTTAGCAAACTAATGCCTCATCCCTCCCAGTCCATCTAGAAGTGCCTACCTCTGCTTTAAGCTGAAACTTTCTTCTCCCTCTTTCCTCTGAAGTGCCTCTATATCTTTCCATGCCTCACTGAGAAAGCACCCGAAGAATCTTTCCATTGCAATTCCTTCTTCCTTCCTAAATGTCATACGTACTGTTGGCTTCTCTGTGGCAAAGACATGTTCCTAATTTGATATACTTCCCAGCTGTCTCAGACAGGAATCCCAAGCTCCCTCTCCCCAGTTCCTGAACAGTTTCCTCCTGGATCTAAACAAATCTCTACACAGTCTCCATAATGAGCAGTTGGTTAAGCATGTAAGGATTAATTTAGACTTCTGTGAACTATGCATTCAGATTGTAGTGAATGTAGTACTTTTTATTAATTAAAAATAGCCATTTTTTGTTACTGAAGATACTTGTTAAAGTGTGTATCTGGTCAGATGTCTTAATGTGTAGCTATTGTATACATACACGTTCTACACTTGCTTTGTCTTCAGTTTATCTGTTGTGCAGAGGAGGATTAGAACCAATGACTGCTAATAAATTTCCACTTGATGGATGCTATCATTAACTGTAACAGTATTGCATAGTGTTTCCATTTGTAAAATGTAAATACAAATGTAGTAATATCGTACAGATAGATGCCTCTTCCAAAGTAGTACTAAAGGACTATGAGCTAACTTATTTGGGCCAGAGAAAGGGAAGTCTTAAATGAATCTTAATTTCTCTTCTTGTTTGCTTTACAGCAAGGTATATGCAATTTATCACTCAAAAGCTTTTTTTTTTTTTTTTCTACCTAGGCTGAGTATCATGGGGAGAGAGTTGAAGTAGAGCTGAAAATCAAGGAGTCAAGTAACTTAATACTTCAGACCTGAACTTTCAGTCATTATTGATTGATCTTCTAAAATGGTGAGTGCAAGCCTTGCAGAATACTTATTTGATCATTCAAATGGGGCTTATCTTTCAATTTTATTTGCAAATGCTTGTTTGATTTTTTTTTTAACAGCAAAGCATGACTGAATACCATTGGAGACTGCAAATTTTTTCTTCACTTATTCTGATGGTTGTTTTTCATGTGCCTCTGTGTAATCCTGTTTTCAGTGCATGATGTTCTCCAGTCAGGCAGACATAACATACTATGAAAATTAAAAGGAAATAAGTATTTAAAAGATATAATGAGGAAAGTGGAAACTTAAGCTACTGCTTTTTAAGACTCTGGAAACAGAGTCTTATTTGTAGGATAAAAATAAGATTAAGCACTGTAAACAAATACTGTCAATCTGTAAGTCATGACTGTACAATGACTTCATCAGCCCTCCTCTGAATAGCTGATGATGGAAGCAGCAGCATAGAATGCATGCAGTTACAGAAAACAGTGTATCTTTTTATGGAAACTTGAATTTAACAAATTTTTTTTGAAAAGCTACTAATTGATAAAATTGTTTATAAACATATTAATCTTGGAGTCCTTTTCAGTAGCTGTTCTAGAAACACATTTGCGATAGTATTTATGAGAGTCCAAAACAAGTGAAACAAACTAGATAATAGGAATAAGACTGAAGGAAAATGTTAAAGCATTATATTTTCTCTTGGAGAACTTCCAAGTTTGGAAAAAGTGACTGCCCAGGCAATGCTTGAGATTTCTCCCTCCCTCACCCTCCCCAATAAGAGAATAGAATAGTAGGAGTAATGTAATGTGGTCAGATGAGCATTTTAAAAGAAGTTGATATATCATCTTCAATAGAAGTTGTGCACATCCTGTTGCTCAAGAAAGCAAAGTTCAAAACTTCTCACAATCTTTCTGAATTAGCTAGCTCCCATTTCAAGAAAGGCTACTCAGTTTTTACAATGTCTACTTTGTAAGCATGTTATTCAAGCTCCTTATATTTGTTAGTCTCTCTAAAATCAGACTTTGTCAGATTCCTCTTCCTTTCTCTCTATGTTTAGCCATGTAAATACTATATGTTTGCATAAGGTATCACAACTTATTTCTATGAAGAGAGATGATTTTTATTCTGAAAATTGCGTTAGAAACCATTCAAGTGTGTCAGCAGAAATGGCTGGATACTGTTTTGCACAGTCCTTGGGGTAGGGAGTTTTGTACATGTATCTTTGAGAGCACCATGGTAGTAATAGATGCATGTAGGTGATTAGGGCCACAGTGTATGATACAGATACATACTGTGTATATATACTGGTACACACTTTTAAGTCATTGATGTATATATTGATTTCAGTGTTAAAGGTCTGGTGGCGCAAACCCAGATGTAAAAGGGGTGAAATGCTGTAACTGAAGGGGGAGCAATACGTGGTCTTGACTGAGCTCTCTTTTAGTTCCTACAGCAAAACAGAAAGTAGTTGAAATAGCTGATAACGATGTTGAGCGTGTCTGAAACCATCATTCACTGGCCTCATGTACAGCTGAGGCACAAAGTAATGTCTGGGTGGAAAAAGCCAAGCATTTTTTCAAAACAGTAAAAAACAGTATTTGGAGAGCAATGAACTACTAATAACTACCTAGCAGGGAATGCAGTGTTTGATATGGATGAGTAAGGACGGCTTTCCAAATACAATTTGCATGTGGCTGTTCAAGCAAACTGGCTGCATCGAAGAAGGCATGTAATTATAAGATACAATATTTGCTTAAAGTGACATCATTAAAAAAAAAAAAAAGCACAAAAACCAGCCTTCAGTGCTAAGCACTTACTGAGGATTTTTTTTGGCTAGTGCTAGCTGCATCTCTTCATTGATTTCTCTTGACAAGTTACTATAATTTAAAGCTGTAGTGTGACACTATTTGTACATTAAGCACGGTGAGAAGCACTCAGTAGGCTAGTAAGTTGGGATTTAGATCTTAGCAATATGAAATTATGCTGTAGTATGACTTCGTCACTGCACTGTCTTGGGTGGAGTGGGGAGAGAAGCATACTTGCTGTTTTCACCTTGCTATTTTCCCTGTTACTGTAATTATACTTCTCAGTAACATTTCATTATCCCATTACATTCTAAATACATCAAAAGTATTTAGATACCAAAGGAGTCACTCAGGCAGAGGCTGTATTGAAAACTCCCTTTATACTAAGCACAGTTCAAAAGTAACTTAAACACTTAAAGTCTGGATCTATGTATCATGCTTATCACTGCCAGAAAACCTGAGTACCTCTTTGAACAAGCTAGGTCAGGTATTAAAAACAGGATGGTGGAGTTCAGTATTAACAATCAATCTCAAGTTATATTCACCTAAACAAGGTGAGACATTGCATTTTAGTGAGTTTTAAAGACTTTGTCCAGACCAGGTCTGAGAGAGACCCAAAATTTCACCTTGAAATGTGATTTTGACATTACATCTAGGTATCATCATGTCTAACTTCAGGTATCTGTCATGTTGATGTCAACATCTAAGTAGTTGTCTAATATCTATGTTGTCAAAGACTAAATCTTACCTATCCTTAAATAAACACCTATACATCTTCAAATCACTGTAATAGCTAGACCTTCATTTATGTAAGGTTTGAATACAGGGTGAGATTTTAAACACTTGGATGTTCAGAAATCCTTAAGTCTCAGCCTCTTGACTTTTATTGACATTTTGACTCCTCTATTGTTTGCATGCACACAAAAAGGTTGCATCATTTATATACAGCGGCATAATTTAAACCTCTTTAACTGGCTGAAAGGTAGAGCTCGGAAGGTTGTTATTAGCAGTGTGGAGTCTAGTTGGAGGCCTGTGGCTAGTGGAGTTCCCCAGGGCTCAGGACTGGGTCTCATCCTGTTCAACTTCTTCATCAGTGACCTGGACAAAGGGACAGAGTGCCTCCTCAGCAAGCTGGCTGATGATGCCAAGCTGGGAGGAGTGGCTGACACACCCGAGGGCTGTGCTGCCATTCAGAGAGACCTGGACAGGCTGGAGAGCTGGGCAGAGAGGAACCTCCTGAGGCTCAACAAGGGCAAGTGCAGGGTCCTGCACCTAAGGAGAAATAATCCTAGGCACCAGGACAAGCTGGGGGCTGACCTGCTGGAGAGCAGCTCTGCAGAGAAGGACCTGGGAGTGCTGGTGGATGACAAGTTGACCATGAGCCAGCAATGTGCCCTTGTGGCCAGGAAGGCCGAATTGTATCCTGGGGTGCATTAGGAAGAGTGTTGCCAGCAGGTGGAGGGAGGTGATCCTGCCCCTCTGCTCAGCCCTGGGGAGGCCTCATCTCGAGTACTGTGTCCAGTTCTGGGCTCCCCAGTCCAAGAGAGACATGGAGCTGCTGGAGGGCATTCAGCGTAGGGTTGCAAAGATGATCAGAGGGCTGGAGCATCCGCTCTATGAGGAACGGCTGCGAGAGCTGGGCCTCTTCAGCCTGGGGAAGAGAAGACTGCGGGGGGATCTTACCAATGTGTACAAGTACCTGAAGGGAGGGTGTCAAGGGGACAGGGACAAACTCCTTTCAGTTGTCCCATGTGACAGGACAAAAGGCAACAGGCAGAAACTGAAGCACAGGAAGTTCCGCCTGACCGTGAGGGGGAATTTCTTCCCTGTGAGAGTGACGGAGCACTGGACCAGGTTGCCCAGAGAGGTTGTGGAGTCTCCTTCTCTGGAGATCTTCAAAGCCCGCCTGGATGCAACCCTGTCTAACATGCTGTAGGTGACCCTGCTTGAGCAGGGAGGTTGGACTAGATGCTCTCCAGAGATCCCTTCCAACCTGAACCATTCTGTGATTCTTTCTTTAATGAAACAATACCAAAGACTTGCACTCTAATTCCCTGTTGTTTCAACAGAATATTGCTGGTACAAAGTCTTAATTCTCCTTAAGAAGCAGGTGAGATCTGTTTTCTAAAGGGGCTTCCATGTCAGCTGGCTTGTTAACAGCAGCTAAATTGTTCCCTCAGTGGCTATTTCCAGAGCAAGACGTTCTGTATTCTTTGCCCTCTCTAATGCAGCAGAGGGCAGTGAATCAACTACACAGGAAAATAAAACTTCGTAGAAAGGCAGTTGTTTTTTCCTTAAAATAATGTTTCCTAGTCATTTGTAGTCAGAAATATCCCATGTAGGGCTCACAGGAAATAAATTAAATCTAAGTATATAGCATACTAATTGTAGTGGATTTTTTTCAATTTTTTTATATATATATATATATATATATATATATATATATATACATATGTATGTATGTATATATATAATTTTTTAACTTACTAGGCCCAATACAACCACTGTTAGATTGGCTATCTTTATTTTAAAGATAGTATTACTTGTGTACCAAAGTTCTGTTTGTTATCCTGCGTACATATTTTAAAATCATCCTATGAGTTTTTAGTAGTTGTCTTGATAATTTGCAAAAGGGAAGAGGAATATGTCAATGACAAACAAAGGCAGATGAGGTCAAAATTAAAACCTAAGGAAATTAAATTGGTACTATAGACAGAAAAGAAAATCTGCAGCTGGAGTTCTGGGTGACATTTTTTGTAGTTTGCCATATCTGAATACTTTTTACAGAGATGAAATATGAACATTACAAGATGTTTGGTTGGTGGAGAGGTTTTGAAAGAAAAGAAAAAATCTTGAGACTCCTCGTGAAAACGTATTTCTTCCTCCTCATACCCCCAGACTATTGAGTTTAAAAGTCTGTTTTCCTGAGAAGCAATATCTTTATGGGACATATTCAAGAAGCTGTGTTAAGAACCATCCTGAAATAAATTCCGAGGGAGGTGTATCCTCACTCTAAACACTCTTTATATTTCAGATTAAAATAATTCTTTCTTGTTCAGACAGAACCATTTTTGTATGTCATCATATGATTTTTATGTACCTTAAAAAAAATAAAAAAAAGTATTCAGGACCATAATTCTGACTGAGGTAAATGTTCCTGTGGAGAAGGGCAGGAATTTGTTCTTTTTTTGTTGTTGGGGTTTTTTTATTTTTCTATTTTAGTCCTCACTGAGTTTGTTCTGACACAGCAATTGTTGTGCTGCTCTCTTTTCTCGCACTTTCTTTGATGTAGGGAAATAAGGATTTTTCTGCTAAATCTCATTAGGAAGAAAAAATCATCTTGGAGTTGAAAATTGGCTACTATCATTAATGATAGGTCTCCTATGAATTTCTTTATTTCCTTGCATAAAGCATACCACATTTTATTGTGATAAGAATTCTTTAATTAGAAAACTACTAATGTTGAGTTCATAGAAACTTGTGAAGCATTTTTATTAAAAGCCTTTCAAGTAATTAATTATTTGTCTAGATTCACTTTGCAAAGTTAAATCCCCTAAAATCTAGTATTTTTAAAGTAACTTTAAAAAAATAAAATTCCACTTTGAGAGCAGAATAGTATCTCAAACAGTGTCATAGACTTATGTCATGGACCTAGTTCTATGAGTTTTTTCCATTAATTATTTAGTGAGACAATAGTAATCAGATATAAAACTTGCTAATGATAGTCACTAGATGTGACTGCTGGCATTATAGTAGTTTCAAAATGATCTGGCAAATTGAAGATAAATTGAAATGATATAATTCATTAGAGTAATGCAAATTGTTCCACATGAGAAGAAAAAACTATGAAGTGAGAAGAGGAGCATCTTGCTGATACTAGTTCTACTGCAAAGGCTCTGGAGGACTTTTGGTGTGTTCCTAATCCAAATATGTGAAGACTGTGGTTAGAGGGTTGCTTGTTTTCCTCTTTTTTTCCTTAGGCGAAGAGGGAAACATGATCCTCGGCTGTATTAATAGGACAGCCCAATCTGTAGAACATAGGAGGTAATTATTCATCTTTATTTGGCACTGGGAGTACACTATCAAGTTCAGAAAGATGTGGGCAAATTGGACAGAGTCCAAAGGAGAGCAGCAAGAGTTAGAAAGCCTGATGTATGAGGAAGTATTGGAGGAATTCAGTGTTACACAGTTTTGGTGTTTTTTGCTGTCTATAGAGATGGGAGGGAGCACATAACCTTTTCACAGCAGAAGACTGGTGTAAAGGAGAGACAGTGCAGTTGTTTCTTCTTGTGCATAGGCTGAAAAGCAACAAGAAATAAACTTTACAGGCAAGAAAATTTAGATTTCTATATGAAATATTTCTACGGACCATATTTAAATGTTCTGGAATCTTTTTCACTGGAAGATTTTGGAAGAGTTTCTTTAAACTTCTGTATCAATGGCCTAAGATTTTAATCCTCTGGGCAAGAAGCTGCTTTTCATGGTTCACAAGTGAATTTTTCTTGTGGCTACAAGTCCTAAATTGTGATGATTGCAACACATCCCAAGTGTTATTAGTGGATATGGCATGGCTTCGCAAAGAATCAGTGAAGTGTGCAACTGAAGTGCAAGCAGCCCTGCGTATCTATGATCAACACTAGCAACCATCTAAATCCCTTTATTGAAAGGGAGGAAAAACAGCCAGGAGGCAAGTTTACAGGAATAGAAAGTTCTGTGCAGAGAAATGTGTCTTGAATTGGACTCTAAACACAGCCTTGTTGCATCTTAGACATTTGTATTGAGAGAAAGAGTGCTTATAACATCCATCCTTGAAAATTACAACCTAAACGCTACCACTTTACCTTTGTATCTGAGATAATAGCATAAAAGAAAATAAATGCATGCCTGTGTAACAATTTTACATAGAGCTCTTCAGACTTTGTAAGGTCCAGAATGATTCCTAGAGAGGAAGGCAGCAGCCAAGGAAGAGTGTATAATGTGTTCTCTACTATTTTGTCACTGCTGGAACCTATGCTCTGCACTAGAGGGGATTCTGTAACCATTTTCCGAAGGTAACTACACTGGCATTAGCAAATTTGTCAGTGACTATATCATAGTCTAGTTCTTAAAAAGGTAAATGAAAAATAATAAGAAAAAAAATTACACAACTCCCAGTGTTTGCATCAGAGTCTTTTATCTAGACTCTGTTGGCAAATTGATTTCAGATCACTTTTGCTATTGGGAATGTAATTACCTTTAAAGCATGGCTAAGATGAGTTAAGTAGAAGAATGATTTAATGAAAAAGTGCTTCATTTCTTTTCTGCCCAATTCATATCTAATACAGAGAATCTGGAATGAGTTTGATCTCAGTCTAATCCTCTGCAAACGTGTGTTTGCCTCAATTTGAGAATATTTCAGCATCTTTGTTGTAGTGGCCCCACACTAAAAGAGCAGATCAAGACTGAAGTATTGAGAACACAAAAAACCTTTGGAAAGGCTCTTGTTGCTACTCTAATGATGCATCAAGATGCAAGAAGAAATCAATTTCATGGCATGGGTTACTGAAGGTCAGTAATAATTTCATTTAGCACTGCTATTTACTTGATTGATTACTGTGTCTTGTTGAAAATCATTGTACAATAACAGCAGCTCTGACTTCCTATGTAGGCTGTTTGGTACGAAAATAACATGAGATTTGTCTAAAAGACTGTTGATGTTTATAGGTGACTGTTATAGCTGCATAAACTGTAACTTCAGCTCTGAGCGATAAGTTTTGGTATATTATGTCCCTGCCCCACAAGTATGCACAGATGCATGTGGGCCATGAGATGCTAAGATTCTATCCCTGAGGTTAGTTATAACTACTGTAGAGATTTAAGTTTCTTCTAGCTCTGTCCTGATCATTAATTTCTAGTAGGGAGAGAGGATTGTATTGTTACACATAAGACAAATTCTTACAAACAATTTTAACATTCAGTGATAGTCTAGCTGGGTATTTGTTATTAAAATGTCTTCTCAAAATCCTTTGTAATAAATTAAGGGGAACTTAGTTAAGCCAACTGTGTTAGCCATCTAAATAACATATGTCACTTGTCATTATGAAGACTAGCACTTTCAAAAGTGATATGTAAGTACTGAAACTACTAACACCTGGAGGGGAAAAAAAAACACAACAAAAAAGAAACCGCTATAAGTCATAGAATGGAAATTCAGTTTCCTGGCCAGCACTGATGGTGTTTATTTTTGCCTTTCTAGGCACTTTTCCTCTTCTGCTGAGCACGATGGTAGCTTCAGTATTCAGTGATACCATCTTCAGAAGATTCTAGTTGTCTATTACTATTAGAGATCTTAACCTTGCTTGAATTTCTGTGTTCTTCCTTGCCTTATGGGATATTGTAACAAGAGGGAATATGTGGAAGCATGCTGGGTTGTATGGATTACATGGTATTCATAAAGCTCTTGTGCTCAAATTCAGATTCTGAGGAAGATGAAATAATTGACTAAACTCACACTAGGCCTTGCAGCTAGCTATTTCTGACTGTTCCTGTTGATAATCTCTATCAGACTCAATGCTCTTCAACTACATTTTTTTTATACCTCTGCTCCACATTTTTCTGTCATTCTCAGAATGCATGATTACCCATGCAAACCTCCTGTCTTTCCCCAGATATCTGTTTTCTGATGGGTTTCTGCTTATGTACAAAATGGCAATTCCTCAGTCATATTTCAGTACCTATTTCTACCCAGCAGCATTGGGGAGAGCCTAATGGCTATTCTTAACCCAATTTCTAGGCAAAATAGTGCAGGCCTGAGTTCTCAGTGCTCCTCTCTTCCCCCACCCTATTGTTCAGCTTGATCTTGGAAAGTTATTCCAGTTCTTGAACACTGGATTTCACGAAAAACTGCTATCTAAATGGAGTGCTTGTACCATGCATAGACCTGCAGTTCCTACCGTAGTTATCTATAGGAAGAGCTCCAGATACAATTTTTCACTGTAGAGGAGAATTTTAAAGGTATAGGAAAGGGTGCTAGCCTTGTCCTGTATTTCTGTTGGAAATATAGAGGATGAGGATAATGGCATCTTGTTCTTTTGGCTGAATATAAGCCTATTCCTACATGCACACACACGTATCCTGCCCTTGCAGAACCTCTGTAAATGCATGTGTAAGTAAATGAGAGCAGTATCATGAAGGCAATCACCCTATCAATGAAGATGAAACAAGTTGGTATTCAGAAACTTCTCCATTCAAAATACAAATGATACTCAATTATAAGTTATCTCCATGTCCAAAGGAAATAAGAAAAAGGGAAGCCAATTTTGGCTGTTCTACAGTTACTATGCTTGCAAGAGCTGAGAGGGAATTCTTCACGTTGTAAACTGAAAAATCAGAAAAATCATTCCTCTTCTAGAACAAAGCTTGTTCTTTGAATTTCATTCTTGCCTGCTACCATATTCAAATAGGATGAAGTGAAAAATCTTAAACGTATTAGAAAACTTTCCTGCAATAAATCACAGTAAGAGGCATCTGGTTCTGCATAAACTAAATTATGGAAGAAAACAGAAATAAAATGACATCTTAGAGCAGGGCTATATCTTAGTGTAAACAAATCACTCCCCTATTTCTTTTGGAACTCTGCTATCCCAAGCTAGATATGAGAACAACCAAGATGGTTAAATTTCCCAGTGTGAAACTCCCTTAAAGCAGTCTACTGGGAAAAGTAGGTCTGAAAACCACTGGCCTTCTCTCAGCCTAAGCTATTGGAATTGTGATGAATGAAAAATAGCATCATTCTAATTTTAGTAGAGTTTTAAGTGGAATTGTGAGAACTCAGAGACTAGAACTTGCGCACTCAGAGAAATTTTGGGGTTTGCTGTATTAATTTTTTTCCTCAGAGGAAGTATAGATTAGATTAATATTAGTTAGGACATTGACACACATCCCGTGACCTCTTCTGCAGATATGAGGATCATCGAAGAAGGTCAAAAGCCAATTATGCCATTCTCTTTCTTAGTATGGCCTGAGATATAGGAGTTGGCGGTGCAGTTCCAGGAAGGACCTTAGCAACCATAATGATTCTAAGCACAGTTTCCTTGCCTGGCATTTGTTCCTCTACAGCAGATTGCACCCACTAAGTAAATGAGACGTCCTGTTCCCTCATCAGATATTTACTTAACAGTGACAGAATATAAAGGGTGAGAAGCTGGGTTTGTCATGCAGAGCTGGAAAGAGCTTGGCTGTAAATAGCATATGCAAAGTAGAAACCCAGGAAAACACACTGCAGGAGGAATACCTTTTCATTTACCCATTTATGTAATGGCAATCATAGTCAGCCACGCATAGGAAAATGCTACTTTACTCAGATTTTTGCTTGTGGAAGCAAGTATTTCCCTTACTTTTTAGTTTAAGCATCTCTAGCTACATTTTGTTGAATCAGCAACGTTTCTTCTGTTGAAAAGTAATGAGTCAACCCTATAACAAAACATTCCTCGCTGTTTTTCCTCTGTTTAGCTGAAATGTGCAGGCTTGTTCTGCAGGCATAGAGGTCAGCATTTCCAAAAGCTAAAGGTCAGCCTGAAGTCTCATAGCATATTTACTGTATAAAAGCCAAGCAAGGAATAAGGAGAGCATTATCTTAAAATATCAATATAAAGTCATTTCAATCCCATGCATCTCCTGCACTGTATCTTTACACACACACACACACACACACACACACACACACACAAATGTAGAATATGTATATACTTACACAAAGGTTGATATTAATATGAATCCCTTCCTATCATGGGGTCTCTAAACATAACACATTAAACGGGTCATTTTGCCAATTCTTCTTCTCTCCACCACAATAGATGGGATACCACCTATTAGGTGAACCTGTAGCATCTATGTTAGGTGTTTTAAACAGATTGAATTTTTATTTAATGTTGAAGTTGTTTGTTTTTCCTCAGACTAGGTTTTGCCCTCATTTCTTTTGTGATGTACTCATTAAGTAAATAATTAGATATTATAATACTCTACAGTGATAGCAGATGGTCTCAGCAGCACTACCTGTCCTGTGTAACTCTGTTGTTAGGGAACACACCAGGATCTCCTGAGCTTCGAGGAGGTGATTTAGCCTGATGATAAAGATTCTATTTGACTTTGTTTTGCCTGATTATGACTGTTTAAAATTACCAGGGAAAACTTCTGACTAAAGCAAGTGTGCATATCCATGTGTGCTTTCTGATGACTACAGTTATTGCAGAAAAGTAAATGCTTCCAACAAATCCGCTTATATTTGGGGTCAGTGTTGATTCTTCCAAAATTGGCTGTAAAAACAGATGCTATTTCCTGTCAGAATTACTCATATTCTGCTGTGAGAGACTGGGACTCACCTTTGCTATACACAATACTCCACAATAAGATGAAAATGCTTATGCTACCAATAGAAGAAATATCTCTTCAGTAGGAAAACTGTACTGAGTGCATCTCACTAGTACTTAGACAATATTTAGTGCAGTGGGAAATTCAACAAGAAAAAGTGGGATACCAGGAAACTATTGTCTAAATATGCTGGAAAAAAAAATGGAATTCAGTTTGTTTAGAAGTCTTGTTCCTCAGGGTTCACTAAAACTAAACAGCAGGAGATGAGCGAATAAATCACATCAAGAAGTGAAGTAAGTTGGGAAACTTAGCAACACTGTGTCCAAAAGACCTCCTTAGCTTGCTAGCATTAGGGTTTGTTTTTGGTTTTTTCCTCTCCACATAAATCAGATGTAAACAAACAGACTTGCAATTTGAGGAAAAACTAGTTATGGTTACAATGGAAACAGAATTCACCCTATATACAGCAATCTTGCATTCAGATTAGAGATATATAAACTCTTCTTTCCAAACTTCTATGTAAGCTTCCATTTCGATAATTTTTGAAACAAAAACAGCTGTAGTTATCATTGCTTGTTGCCTGTATTTTCTTATGTAAGTGACTGCCCTTTTGATATTCAGTAGTGTTAGAAATAGCAGTGCTGTAAGTTCCTCTGAAATGATTCTTCCAGATTTTATGTTCAGCAGTGCTCAAAAGTTATTGCTGACAATGCAGAGCCACCCAACAGTTTTCTTAAAGAGCTGGTGAGGCGTGTGAGTTGTGCAGGACAGAGGAGGCTTATGTGGCTTACAACGCCTCACTCATTTGAGTTGGAGAGTGCTCCAGTTGCTGGGACTGGTAACACAGCACCCCAGTTAACACAAGAAAAAGAGAAGAAACCAGCATGCTATAAAGTGTAGAGGAGAGTAAGGTGACCCAGGCTCTGGCCCTGCATTATACAGAAGAAAGATTGTTCCCACACAGAAAGCAGTAATACCTGTGCAATGAGCTTCTTAGGGCACAGATGGAAAAGAGGGCCAACACATAGATCTAAGAGCAGTCCCTATTATAAATTCCTTTCTAATGCCTAATTAGCTCTTAGAGAAGAAGAGCCTTGCAATTCTGCGTATATGTTCTCCTCTGGACTTCTCAGAGCTTCCTGGGTAAGTCAGTGGTTTCTCCTGGCTGCTCCTACATCCTCTGAACTGTGAGAGACCTTGTGTTAAGAACTTGTGCACATGAATAACAAGCTAGGATAGCAAGTTCTGTGCAACATACAAAATGAAAAACTATGACATTTAGCTGGCCAATTTGGACTTCTCTGGTTATATTTGAAAGTTGTGGGTTACAAAAATGTGTCTACAAGAATATGTAGATGGATTACCCAGTGGACTGGAGTTTGTTAAAACAAGGGATCTGCAGGGAATATAGTTCTTGCATGGGGTCATGCAAGAAGGGGTTATCTTTTCTTAAAGAAGCTGTAAACTGAAAGTAAGCTGGAAAAGAAACTGAAGCTATTTTAAGTGGCACACTAATTAAAGGAATATAATTTTTTTGTGGTGTGGAATTCTGTGCATTAATCTACCACTGAACATAAGTAAGAGATGATACAACCTTCATGGTATTGTTTTGAAGAGCAGACAATGTGAAATAACCATTGTAATATTTTTCCCCCCGCGTTTCTGTTTCTACATGCTGTGAATGGAAACCTGGATTCATGGCAATGGTGATAAACATCTGTACCTTCACTGGGTCCAGATTTTTGCTGTAGAAACCTATCATGTTGTTGTTATTGTCACTGGGACTCAGCTTGTCCCCAGTGGTCTGGTGCTACTGATTCTCTCCTGTTCTTTCTCCATCATGTACAGAAGTTTAACACTTGAAAACAATTTAGCAGATTAAATTTGGTAATGCAAGTTTTGATATCCTTGCAAAAGAGCTTTGCATTTTAGATACTGAGATGATGCGCTTATTGGACTGGTGTAATGAATATCACCAGTGTTAACCTGTATGGTCTTGTGGTCGTATGAAATTGCTCAGTTTTGTGGCAATAGAATCCATAAATAAATTTTGACTTCTATTAAATCTATTTTATGTTTCAATGGTTCAAAGGAATGTTATTACATACTGGCTGATGGTTGTATGTGCTGTGGTTCAACCACGGCTATTGTTAATGCATGTCATACACGGCTTCTGGATGAGAAGGTGAATAGAAATCAGTATGTATTAATTGTAGAGGCTACTCCAAAAGAATCAAAAAACAAAACTCAACAATTTGAGGCAAGTATTCTTTCATATGCATATACGTACCATAACAGTCCTTGTTCTATTGATTGCTTATTTATATTTTCATAGTACATGCACGTATGTTGCATGTGTATTCCACAATTATTACTCTTTAGCCTGAGCAGGAGGATACTTGTTTTATAAGGACAACTAATACTATTATTGCATAAGACATCAAATAATAAGATAAATCAACACTAGTAGCTTTATCTTATATTTAGAGGAGAAAAGATGATATTTGTTCATCATTTAAATATAAACTTTTTTAAAATAGGTAGCTTTTGCTGCTTTGCATTTCAAAGTTATTAACACAACTGTGAAAACTTAAGTTTTGTCTTTTGTATGTATGTCTATATAAAAAGTTCATATATGTGGAAATTCACATTGAATGTGAATGAACCAAAACAAATCTTGCAAAACACAATTAAAATTACTGTTTCACTCGGTTCCACACAAAAGCTGAAGAAAAACAAAGCACTCTCGAGTTGTTTGAAACTGAGTTTAGATTCTTTTAGATTGCTTATTTGTGTAAATATTTGTGCTTCTATACACTACCTAGTGTGAAAATCTGCTGTGGATATTTGGCATTCCTTCAGACAATATCCACAGGATTATTTGTTTCCCACAGAAAAATGAATCGTAGTTTTAAAAACAGTATTAAGTTTCTTTTTCATTTTTAAGATTTTTCTTTTTTTGTTTACTACTTTTTTTTTGTCTAGAATTTAACATTCAAGCATAGTTACTGGCTCTTTATACTGATGGAAAGTTGGTAGGATTGAATTGTTTTCCAGGGCTTGTAATGAGTTCATGTCTCATAATTTAATGCACCAGAAGTATTTTTGTAGTTAGAATTTGAACTATTAGAGGATCAACTGATTTTATACAGTGTATTGTAATCATAGTGACAGCATTATGCTTAGTAGTAGTTATGTGATGAATTTGAGTCTTGTGGATAATTAGAACTTCACAATCTTGTGAAAACACAGATGGATGATAAATCAGAAAATCTCTGTTTTACTGTTTCCTCAATATAAAAAATTAAATCTACTGTCTTCATCTTCTCCTTTGAAGAGGATTCCATATCTGGCAACTTTCATGCAGGATAGTTTAAGGTAATTTCTATGGCTGAATATATTTAGACCTAGAGATTTTATCCTACATACTGTAATTAATATACAGTGGTTTGGAAGTACATTATTATTGCATCTGATCATCAATTGGTATCTATTCTGAAAGTCAGAAGAGGACTTAACTGTGTTATTTCATACTCTAAAGTAAGAAAATGGCATTCAGCATTGCTTTTCTAACTAAGAGCCAGAAGCAACAACTATAATACATAAGATACTATAATCATGTAGGAGGGTCATTTGTACATTATTTCATATGTTCTATACTCAGTTTAGCTTCTTACTGAAAGTACTAAGTATTCAACAGTGCTGATGATAAGATAGAATTGGGGATTTCCTGAGACTTTAAATTTTAGAATTGCTTGATTTATTTATCTGTGAAAAGTTTAAGTGGTAGGATTTTTTTTTTTTTTTTTTTTTTTTTTTTTTTTTTTAGAATGAGAAAGTTGGATAGAAAGAGACTCATGTGGATAGGAAATGTAAAGCTGGCATTATTAGTCAAATACTGTAAGTAGCCCATTGGACTGAGTCATCTCCAGTAGGGTTTCAAAAACTTGAATTAATGCAAGGCCTGTGTTTAATCAGGGCAGCTGCTTCAGAAGGCAGGAAAAGGGGGCTGGGAATTTAAATAGGAACCACAGAACTATAAGCACTAAACATCCTAACAACTTTCAATAAACTGTATGTGAAAGCTTGATAGAGCAAGAAAGAGGCCAAAACAGCAAGATTTCTTCTGATCTCTAATCTCTGAAATAGAAAGAAGCCAGTGGTGGTGAAGGTAATAATCACCCACAGGGAAAGAGAATTCAAAGTGTAATCTGTTTCTGGAGTCATTTATGTGGGTTTCAGTGCACAGTATCACAAGGTTAATGTGTCTAGGGCTGTTACTTGTCTTGTGTTGAACAATCCTGTATCTTATTCTTTGATCTTGTCATAAAATAGGTAATAAATCCAGCTAAGTTCCTTTTTAAATGAGTGTACTGTTGGTAGTGGTGGCAGTTGTGTGCTGCTTTATCTGCCTCCCCCCCCCCCCTTTTTTTTTTTTTTTTTTTTTTTTTTTTGGTTATGAATACTCCAAATTCCCCAGAGAGCTTTGTGGTTTTGCCCTTGCATTTGCAGTTCTTTTTCTTTTCCTCCTCTCCTTTCTAGCCAGCTACTTTTGGAAGGGGCAAAAATAGCCACTGACTTGATTGAATGATTTCATCTCCTTATAACCCCAGGGAAGATAAAAGGCAGTTTACCTCTGAAGAAGAGGAAAATGGGAGAGCACTTAACATAGGAAAAGATTATTTTCTTGGATTTAATAGGAAAAGGACTCTGCTCCTCATTCAGGAAGAATGCTTGTAATTGTAATAATTATTCTCATTGACACCATATACAACTGATGTTGTGGGAGAGCACAGAGGAAGTTCCGTACTTTTATGGAGACAATACTGAGAGGCTCCTTCTTGCCTAACTCAAGTCACTAGTCGGACAGAACTTAATGTAGGCTCCATACTGTCTCCTCTATATGATGCTGTCGTGTATGAAGTTAACAAAAAAAGAACAAAGTGGACTCCTTTGCTCCTTTCTGATGCTGAGGTTCTAATTCTCATTATGAATGCTGAAATTTTTCTGTTTTATTCAAAAACATAACAATTTCATTACAAAGCAGAAGGAACTGGCCTATGGATAGAACAAACCTTCCTACAAAAGGGCTATTTTTTAAATAAATATGGCACTTTGTATTTCGTTCTTGATCTTGTTTTTGATCCAGCTCTTAGTGTATTTCACAATTCCTTGCATGGTTTGAAGTTGGAATTGTGATACAGAGACAGTATTTAAGAAAATGTGACAAACAAAGATGAGTGAGTTGTTAGTCTTAGTAAAGGCTTTTTGTGTGTTTGAGGAAAGCAGGCAATACCACTAGTGCACGGTTACAAAGGTGAACTTTTTTCATATGGCTTTAATCAAATCTGGGATGTCTGGAATTAAGGGTCATCACCCTGCGAGGCACCTTGAGAAAAATTGCTGTTTCAAATAAGGCCATTACTGACATGAATGTGGACTGAAAGTTATGCTTTGTTAGAAACCAGGCATATCAACCAACCAAAACAAAACCAGAAAGAAAACCCACATATCAACAGAATATCTAAATTTATGTTTTATGGTAATTTATAGTACATTAAAGGAGGAGCATTGTCCCATCATCCAAGAAAACAAAAAATTTACCTTGTCCAGACACATCTAATATGTTGTGCAGTAATGATTCCCAGCGCTTCTGTAGCTAAGCCACACTTGAGAAAATTGTCAAGCCTTGGCATCTGCCATGTGCTTATCCTGCTCCTAAAGTCTCTGCAGTAACTTCCTTGCTTCTGCTGCCTGCACCAATAGCACTGAGATTGGGCTGATAAATCTGGTTCAGTCTGACTGAATGTATCCAGCACCATTCTCGTGTCCCTCCATCATGCTCCCCAGTACTCCCAGTTCCAGGACTGTGGTACAGAGACATGTGAACCAACCTCACATACAGCTGCACAGGGCTGATAGACTTCAGTCACTGGGACCCCACAATTTGCCTAACTTCATAAAATGCTAGACTTCCTGTGGAGAACTGTGGTTCATCAGGTACTAAAAACATCCTGTGAATCACTCAAATAACCTCTGGAGACATTGTAGGTGGTTGATAGGTCGTGGTGCATTGCATCCTCTCAGTTTAAAGTGTTTTAATGTGAAGTAAATAAGTATTAATCAAAACTGAATGTTTATTTGATGGTAAAGGAAACACATATTAGTTAGACATGCCAGAAATCTGCAGGATTTTGATCTGAAGTTAAACCAACCATTGTTTCTGTGCAAGTGATCTTGGGCAGTGGCAATATTAAGTTTTTGATTTTATTTTTGGAAAAAACAAATGAGAATAATTTTATATCCTCAGAATTCATGATTTTGATCTATGATTTTGCTTTCAACTTTGTCTTCTGAAAGAAAAAAGACATGTACAGCTTAATACAGTGTAGTTTTATCAGGGCATGTGTAACTTGCCTAGCTATCCTGAGTAAAAACAAGCAGTCCATTCAAGACAGGCATAATTTTGTGTGGTGGGAAAGGCTAAAATGTTATTCTGGAAGACTAAAATGCACAGATGAAAACAGATTCTGACACATCATTCTGCACCATTCTGGCACAAAATTAGCCTTGCTTTTTGTCCCCAAATTATATCAAAATTGTGTTAGTATTGAAAAAAATACACTCTTCCAAGGAAGAAAACTCAAAGGTAAGACTGCGGTAAGACACACAGACAGCCCTCTGTGTAACACTTCTAGCAAGCTCTGTGGTAGCTGGTTGCTTGTGGAAAAAAGGATGGTAGTTTTGTGAGGACAGCAGCAGTTTCCTTCACAGTGACCACAGGTGAGCTAAAAGCAGTGCAGCTAGTAGGTCTTCATAGGGAGACATCCATATGCTTTCCCTACTGCGTCCTTGTGAGATTAAATGGAAGTTTTACAGAGAATTGGAAGCCTTAGGTTTCTAGTTTGACGTCTAAATTGAAGGATTTAATGAAAAAGGAAGAAGCTCAGAAAGGGGTAGAGGGAAGGAAAAGAACTAGGTGAAGCTGCAAGGTAAACATTTAGGTTCATTTGAATCTAAATCTCTAGCAATTTGAAGTGGAACATTTAAATTACTTTTTTTTTTTTTTTTTTTTTTAATGGAGGACAGAAAGAAAATAGAAGGAAATGAGCAAACATCTTGCCAGCGTTTCCACTTCTTTACTTGTGAGGGTAACTACTATGTGCACTTGGTTGATGAGGCCCAGGCCATGCCTGGCTCTTTGCAGGGAATGACATTGCCAGCGGTGGTGTCAGGCAGCCTGTCCAGACAGTACTTTCACTCCAGTGCGCAGCAGATGTTCTGGCTGTGTGAAAGCCAGTGGCCTATGTCAATGTCATGAGATGTCCTAGGCCTGACTTCTACCAAGTAGCGTCATGTTCTGAATACAAGCACGTAAACACTGTGGAGCAAATCTGGGGGTTCTTGCTCTCCAAATTTATTTGCGCTGGAGGAATTGTGACTTTTTTCCCAGAGCATTTTATGCAATCCAGCCTTTCCAAAATGGATGCTTAGAAGATTTTTGTTGTACAAGAGTTTGATGCACTGTCTTTAAATTTATATACATTAGTATTCTGTGTACAAGTGTACTAAATCAGTAATATTAGCAAATTCTGTCTGCAAAGGTATTTGCCAAGAGACTGCTTTAAGAGTCTAACAGACTCTTTACAGCTCTCCTTACAGACAAATAGTGAAGTGGCATCTGTGACTGCATTCTAATACCCCACTTGGAATGAAGGTTATTGTCATTTTGGATCAGCTTGCAGTTACGTTATCAAACCCAAACAAAGCAATCTAAACAAAAAAATTTCCTAAATAGGGCAAGATGGTTACATCGGTTAATGCTGTAGCATTCGATGTGCAGTAGATTGCCAGGATATGAGTATATTTTTGTTTTTACTTCTCTTTGCCAAGCCTAGTTAAGTACTAAAGCATACCGTAATTGGGTATTTCTTTTGCAAAGTACCATAGGTAATTTTCCCTGGGAATTGGTTGCTTTAATTCTGTGTTTCATATAAACTCTTTCAAAGATGTTTGGCTGACGGTTGTTTGAATGCATAAGATGTAAGCTAATCCCATGGAATCTTTTCTGTGTGTACAGAACTGTTCTGTGACTTGAATGGTTAAGCAGTGTATGTACTGGGCCATGAATATGCTTACATGACTCTTTCTGAAGCTGTTTTGGGTAGTGGAGGGGGAGGAGTGATGTTAAAACTGTTTTAGAAAAGCCTTAAGTTTATAAAAACCAAACTGGGCATTTCTTCAAAGCTATCTCAACTGTACAGACGTGTTCTTGTTATACAGTCCAAATAGTTCTCTTAGACCCCCCCACCCGCTGGCTGAAGTAAACTTACTCAGCTGCATAAATGAAAAAGAATGTCATACTGAGCATCTTTGAAGGCTTGTGAACCAAGTTAATCTACTGTCATTATCATTTATATTTTTCTGTGCAGACGTTATTTATAGCGAAGTAAATATACTTGAAATACTGTTCTTCCATCTCAAATAGTACTTTAGTTTTCAATTGTACAGTATCTTCTGAAAATAGAACCCTTTCTTTCAAATACACCTATGGAATTCTTCTCCTTAGAACACCTAACAGAGGAAGGAAGGAAAAATCAGAAACATCAAAAAAAATGTGTTTATTTGTCAGGATGAAAAAGTGGAGAAGCACCAGAGAGCTGTTTCACATGGTAGGAATTGCTAAGAAGAGAATCCTTACACCACAGATACTTGATATATGTAGAAGGACATAGAAAAAGGATCAAAAAGACAAGAGGGGAGTAGAAAAGGTAGAGAAGAAACACCCAGTTTAGGCGGTATTTGGGCTTAAGCAATGCCAGATGTTTTAAGAAAGATTTTTAGACTAAGGTAAAATTATTTAGAAATAGATTATTCAAGGACAGAGGTGGTATGCTCGTGTTTCTCTGTATGCGGGAGGAAATATGAGTGGCACACTGCATGTGTTCAATCTGGGGAGGAACAAAAGAAAGGTGAAGGATTTGATGAGGCTCTGAGCAGAAAATGTATTCAGTAGTATTTCAGATGTGATGTGATGAAAGGCAGACGTGCAGATAAAGAATGGGATAAAGTTGGAATCCCAGAGTCATAAATATTTACAAATAAAATGTTATTTGGACTCTTAAGTTTAGATGCTGGCCTAAAATGCTAATATGAAACTATTTTGTTTGGACTCATAACTCATCCTGCCCCTCATCAGCTTTCTATGCAGTACAACAAGCAGTCACTGTAACCAGCTTTTCCACTGGAGCTATTTGTCATGACTCCATTGACAGTAATCATTTTTGCTGATCACATTCACAGAAAAGTTGAACATGTTTCTAAACAGAATTTGCTGGAAGACTGTGGGGCCCAAGCTAAGTGTTTGGTCCTGGAATCCAAAGTCCTCAAAATCCCTGAGTACAAAGTTTTACAGCTATCTAACCCATATTGTAGAAGTTTGAAGCAACTCTAAATAGGAAATTTGAATATTATTTCTAACTTTCTCATTTAGAATTCATCTCTAACTCTTTGTGAGTACACAGTTGGCCAGATACTTTGATTATTTGCCCCTGTTGTCACATGTGTTCTATTCATCAGGCTGTTTTGTGTCTGAAGTAATTACTGCGTTACGCAACAAGGTTTGAAACTAATCATGCTGTCTCTTGCACTTATAATTTTAGATATTTTTAGATGTTTCACAGACACGTCTGTATCTTGTATTCGTACTGTCAAAAATGGACTAGATTGCCATTTGGCACTTCTGCTTTTGGCAAGAATTAGGTATTTGCCGGCCCCCGTTGGTCATAACCAAAAAAGGTATTACTAT
Source organism: Rhea pennata (assembly GCF_028389875.1). Taxonomy (NCBI): domain Eukaryota; kingdom Metazoa; phylum Chordata; class Aves; order Rheiformes; family Rheidae; genus Rhea; species Rhea pennata. The sequence continues at coordinate 59,818,597 of NC_084666.1, forward strand.
ACATTAAAAAAAAAAATTACAAATGTTTTCCATTTCTACTGATGATTGCAAAAAAAAAAAAAAAAAAAAAAAGGCAAGGAAAAAGCTTTTTAAACTGTAAGCGTGGAAGTTTTCCTCCAGAAGAATAATCATTTGTTTAAATCCCGGTGTTCAGACTGTTACCTTTTTTTAGGAGTGCACATTTTGGAATGAAACTTATCTAACTGCACAGTTAGATTTGTTTGTTAATTTGAAGTAGCAGAAGTAGTTTCACCAATAGTGTGTTCTTATGCATACTGAAATACATATTGTCTAGGCCTTCAATATACACCAAATTGGAGCTCTGCTGCTGCTTTATATAACATCAGCATCCTTAGCTCCTAGCAACATAAATAAGCCATAGGAGTATTCAAACCTGTAGACTAGAGCACAAAGATAAGGCAAGGGTAACTTCCCTTCTTAAAATTAAGTTTGACCTCTGTCAGGCATTTGCTGTGCTCTTATAAAAACATAAACTAAACCATTGGCCTTTAGCATGCAAAGTTTGAGAGTTCTGCTCTGCAAACATTTGTCATTTTGAACCTTTGAAGAAAAAGGGAACTCATTTACAAATTTCAGAATAGTTTGAGGAAACATTTTCTTATAGACTATCATTGTACTTTCTTTGGAATATTTTTCTCCAGATAAAAAATTTACCTTATCACACAAAGCTTTTTAAGAAGGTTTGGTTTTTTTTGTTTCCCACAATTAACTTAAAAAATGAATAATGAAAATACTTCAAGCAGATATTCTAGTATCAGAATACCACCCCAAAACAAAGATGCTTTTGCAACAACACTGAGTGCCTATGTTGTCTCTTCAGGACACTATTCTCTTGAATATATGAACTAACAATCACTTGTAAGTTAATGTATGACATTCTCTTAACTATTTTCATGAATCAATATATTTTTTCACTGCAATTTTTACTTGAACTTATCTATTTATAAAATTTACTGTCAAACAAAATGTCCAAGCAGGAAATCTGCAGGAAATACTCAGGATGCTTCCATTTAAATAAGAAAAGCTCTCCATCAAATCAATTAGTAACAACTCAGAGGAAAAGTCTCTGGAGTATATGAAGGCATTAGCAGACTGTTAGGTTATAACTACTTGATTAGGGTTATAACATCCAATAGTTTGGCCAAGATATTTTGAAATCTAGAGTCATTCTTCTAAACAACTGTTTCCCCTCTGAGGGGGTCCAGCAGGAGTCCTGAGCAGAAGAGGCAAGGAAGAATATGCTTATAGTCCTATTTGCTCATGCTGCTGCTTTTCTTTCATCCACAAAGTAAGAAGGCAATTCCTCAGTCTCTGCAGAGAAATAGTGCCCTGCTGTGCCATCACCTGCTGTGGATCCTGAAAAGGTGCTCATGTCAGTTGTGCAAGAGTGGGCCAAACCCCAAACATAGTCAGATCCTGTGCGTGTTGCAACTGTGCAACGCAGAGGCTCACATTAGACAGCTTAGACAGCATTGATAATACATTATAGAACAAAGTTAAGCAGGTGCTAAGCAATTTCCCCATTTCTGTTTTCAGGGGCCCGTTTATTTTACTTGTTCACTTAGTTCTACTGACGAAATCTAATAGCACTGCATGGAATTATTTTCTGCTTTCCTCTCTGCTCCCTGCCTCTCCCTCCCTCAACTCTCAAAGCAACCAGGTCTCGAATAGGGCTTTGAAGAAGCACAGACCCTGTTTCAGTCTTCTGCAATAGCACTTCCATTGCTATCAGAGCACTCAGTAGGTAAGGAGAAGCTCTCTGGCAACCCATTCCCAGTAGTGTGATCCCCTTTCCCTGTCCTCCTGGCAACCAGCTGTGCAGGCCATCTCGCTGCACGGCACTGTGGGACACCGGTGGGACGAACAACAGTTTAACCTGTACATGGTTTTCAAAGTGAAATATAAAAACTACACTTAAAAAAAAATATTAGAATTATCCAAATTCTAAAATTCTGTCTATCCACAATCTACTGCCAGCTAACTTACGGCTGCAGCTTTTGGTCCATAATCATCAATGGAACCCTGTAATATATGTTTGTCCCTGAGCTGGCTGAGGTACGCTGTAATGCATAGATTGAAATTATGGAAGATTTCTGGGATCTTCAAAAAGTGAATGTTTGTGATACCTGTATGAAACTTGTTTGTCTAGAATGTTCTCAGCTGATCAAACATAGTGAGGTAGGAGGGAGGTGGAAAGCGCTTTGAAGCAATTTTTATTTTAAAATTCAGCTTTAAAGACCACAGGATGTTCCATATATATTAAGAAGATTCAAATCCAATTAGTCTCATGACAAACTGAAATGATTGGCATTTTCCTGTGGACTTCCTAGGAGAGGGAGTTTGGATACATGAACAGTCTTGCTAGAATATTCTTCTGTTTTTGCTTTCCAAATGTGCAGCTCCCACAGAAATTACTTGGTCACTTTCTATTGACTTCTGCCTCAGCTGGAGCAATCTTGGAACAAGCACTGGAGAAAATGTTCCATAGTGCTAGAAGCAAGAGAAATTAAAACAAAAACAAATCAAAAACCCTAATACTTTGGGGAAGTATTAATTTATACAAATGGCCAAATACTGTACACACACTTTCACATCAAAATAAAGCCCCATAATAACTGATGTTTAAGGGAACATCAGAATATACCTTTGGCTACCAGTGATGAATGCAGCATTTTTTTTTTTTTTGCAATATATATGCAGTAAGCAGAAAGCAAATAAAAATCTTAAATATGAACACCTTTGTGTTCTGACAGACAAATAATCATCTTTGCGTAGAGTAGAATAATCATAGATTATTTATGCAGAGTATTCTTTGGACTGCATAATAAGACTCTTGTTATGAATTGACTTATCCTATGAAGTTCTATTTCTTTAGGATAGCCTACAACTTTAAGGCAAAATAATGTTTTTTCAGTATATTGTGTTTCCTTCCAGATGGTTTCTACAGAATCTTGGCAGCCACGCTCTGTGATTAGCATGGTTGCTGTTGCCCTTCTAATCTCACACACTTTAAAAAGACAAACCATTTTCCTACAAGAGTTATTACAGCCTGTTCAGCAGATCTTTAACTAGGTTGACTTTGACTATCATAATAAATACTGTATCCTGACCTTGTTGCTTGGAGTTTAGATAAAAACATCTTAACACTTAACTATTTAAAGAGAGGAATGTTTAGCAGACTTAAAGTTCAAGTTCCAAGTATTGCATACAGATTTCTCTTGCTTGAGTAGCAATAGGCAAAAAGCTAATGCTGAGCTTAAAAACCTGCATTTCTCCATGTCTATCATGGAATATTTGCTACACAGTCAGCATACTCCCTCCCTCACCCAGCTATTGCATTTTGAATATCCATACATCAGCCAGCATGCCCTTTTTCTATGTATATTCACATAAATCCTATTAAAATTCAGCCTGGTGAGACGTAACACTAGCTTCCATCCCTTTTGTAAATTAAGGTGAGATACTCGAGTGCTGCAGCACAGCAGCAGAATTTTAAGTAACATGTTCACAATCCTTTGTGGGGACTCAATTTCGTATATAAATTTGCAAAACCTAAGATAAAGCTTGTAATGGAGGCATACAATGAGTGCTTGAATACTATCTCCTACTTTTTGATTGAGCTTCCCTTTGCTCAAAGTGCCATTCAAAAGCTGAAAGGTACGAGACTGCTTCGAGGTTCCTATGTTATGCCAAGAATTACAGAAGCTGAATCAGAAACTTTAGATAGAAACAGCCTTTTTCTGTCCTCCCTTTACCACTGTATCCTTAAGTCATCAGGGAAGAAAGTAGTACAAGGAAAAAAATGATACTTGCTTTTAGCATTTGCAGTCTCTAATGTATGCTGCATAGCTGTATATGTGGTTAATGTAATTTCATGTGAAATAATTTTATTATTTGTGACCAGTTTGATTTATTATGTTAGGGTTTTGAGGAAGTTCCAGGAAGCTGAAGTACACAGAGTGCAGTAGAAAAATCACATTATCTGTGCATAGCTAAGCAAGGGATGATTCCTGAATCTGTTGTATGTGCTTTCAGCAGTGACCTGAACTGGAGGGTGAAGGAGCTCACCTCCAGAGCAGACCAGCATAAAGTAAATGTAAAACCTCTTTATGAAAAGGGAATTCTAACTCATGGACAGAACTGAAAATAGGAGTAAATGTTTCATTCTTTCCCAACTCTTTTCATTTCCTTTTAAATCACTTATGGAGATTTACAGCAATCAAAAAAAAAAAAAAAAAAAAAAAAAGTGTGGGGAGAGAGATTTTCCTCTTTAAAGCTACCATTATTATGCCCAGTACAGAATGTAATTGGGTCCTGTTTTATTAAAATCCTATCTGAACTTTTTACACTGTAGCTATTCTTCTCAAATGAGTCATGGAATAACCATTCTCAGTTTGTAGCCAGTTCTCCAAAGAAGCAGAAGAAAAAAGAAACAACTTCCTTTTAAGGGAATGAGACCTGTTTGTAATGATAAACTTCTTTCTATTTCTATTTGAAGACATTCTCCATAACCTAAGAATTGATAGTTATAAAAACACTGCCTACTTTATTTGGATTACAAAAGCATTCATAGCTATAGAACATTGTTTAATGTTAGTGTAAAGCATCTGTATATATGCTGACATGTATAGACGTTGTTGAAATTACACATGTGTCTTTTCAAAGGAGTCTCTAGTTTACCAGAAATCTGTAAGACATAGCCTAGAAGTTGTTAAACTTCATTTTACTTAATATTTTAAACAATTTTAAACAAAGAATATTTGATATTTATGTGGAATGAGAACAGTTCAAGAGAATGTAGCTGTGTAGGTAAGTTACCACAGCAATTTACGTTAAAGAACTGTATGTTTTTGAAATTTATGGTAGAGGAGAGTTTGCAATGCTAGAGTATTCACCTATTCTTAGAATGTGAGAAAATGACTCTGTCACACACCTCTGACAATTGCTGCAACCTCTGAAAACTGCTCTGTTTCTGTCCATAGAAACTGTAACAGGTATTTACGTGCCCTCAGTGTACATTTCATTAGCAAACAGACTGTAGTCTTCCGAAGATTCTCCTATTAACCTTCATGCTATAAATAAAATCTTCTCTAATACAATATGGAAAAAATAAAGCATTAAAAACGCAGTGCATGCACATATAATGATATCGTAGAAGTTATTCTTCAACATTTTGCTAGACAGGAAGGAGTCTCCTAGCTGTCCAGGTGAGATTCCTTTTGCAAGCCTGGGCTAGTAAAGGTTGCTTTTAGTCTACAAAGGCTGGAGACAGGTGCAACTGACAAATTTATTTATTAGTTTATTTTAAAATGGGAGGAATATGGATAGAACAGAGTTGGATCAGATTTGAGCTCTTAGGTTTTCCTGTGCTTCCCTCGCATGCATCTCATAATAAGACTTTCTGTTTGACCTTTGATTTCTCTGAACAATATTTTTCAGGGAAAAGTATGCATGGGGAGAGAAGGGTAGAGCAAGAGGGAGATGGAGAGATGAGGAAAGGACCTGGACCATTACACCTCTCACAGAAAGAGAGGTGGAGAAGAGAGCAGCAAGCTGCAGTGCCTCTGATGTCTGGTCTTTCTTTGAGTTTTTAGGCTGAGGAAAAAAAGCTGTTTGCGTCTCCCTCCATTTAGCTCCTTGTCTTTTGTTCATCTTGGTTTCACTGCTCTTCCTAGGGAGGTGGAAAAACATAGGATGGCCATAGGTTATGTAGGGTTTTTTTTCCTAATATTGTGGATTTCTTCCTTACTCATAACACTGCAGTGAGTGTTTTTCAGTAACATTTCCAACTGTTAGGATGGACATATCTATTCTTCAGTCTGTGCCAAAATAGTAAGTGATTAATGCAATAAAATTACTCTGAGTTAACTGTGAAAGTGTTCAGAAGTCTGATTTTTAAGAATGACTTTAATGTTTTAAATAATGAGATTTAAAATTTTGTTTACTTGGAGTTACTTGTTTTTTTCCTCTTCTGAGTGAGATCACCGCATTCCAGAAAATCTAGAATTGTATTGTAGTTTTAATGTACATGTTTAATGTTTTAATGTAACTCAGGTAGAACCTGATTTTGGTGCTGTAAGGAAAAATAGCATGTGCCATGAGAGTTGCAATAAATGCTAAAACAAATAGCAAAATAGCCATGATGAGTCATGTAAAATGGATATTACTGCATTTGTTAAAATACTTCATTGGATATGCTACTTAGGAAATTTAAGAATAGAGTTACAAACTAACTAAAGACTGAAGAGAAAAAAAAATGTTTAATTCAGACAGAAAAGCCGAGATGAATTGTTTAAGTCATCTCACTAGCCATTTAGCTCCAAATCACTGGCACCATTGTTTACTAGGGAGGTGGAGACAACAGAATTCTTTGTGACACAGATTTATATTGCCAGAGTAGCTACAGCAGAGTTTTTCTGTGTTGTTAAAATAAATTAATCAAAACTGGCAGGGGATTGTCTTTGAATTACAATGGTCACATTATTCAGAAACTTTAAGGATTGAATTTTTAAGGAAATCCAAGAGCAAGTAGGTTGGAAAGAGAGCCAACTGTTGTTTAACATAACCATTTTTAACAATTCCTAATATGAGAAATTGGAGTATTGTTTCAAGCAGCTCTTTGACATATTCTGTATTTTTTTTAACTTATCTTTCTCTGAAATTTAAAATATTATTATTACATACTAACCCAGGCATAATATGGCATCTCTCCTCCCAGATTGATTCTGAGATGCTTTAATGACCTTTGGCTGAAATCCATGCCAGCTTTAAAATGTGTTGGCTTTCTCAAGGGTGCAGCCATGTACATAGAAGGCTGCAGTCCACATGCTAGTGAAAGGCAGCCACCCGACAGCAAGAGAACCAGTAAGTGTTTTTTAGCAAATAAAGTAATGATTTCCCCCCCCCCCCAAAAAAAAAAAGAAAAGAAAAAGAAAAAATCAGAGAGTAAAGAGTAACCAATGTAATCAGAAAATAGGTACAAGTTGCAAATTGTTTGGGAGACTAAAATTAGTCTCTTTCCTACAAATAGATTTTTAAAAAGCAAAATTACTGCAGATGGTCAGTACCTCCAGGTACACGTTTCTTGCTTGGGTTATTCAGGGGTTGACACAGCAGGGGCACTGCCATGTACTGAATGGCCTTCATTAATGTTCTGCAACACTGCAGCTTTGTTAAGGAAAAAGAGCCTCGAAAAGGGGGGGATTGTGATTTGAAATGATATTATTTCAGTTTGATGTAGTTTTTAGTTTTAGCATAGATATGTTTGTATAAAAGTATATTACTAAATATGACAGACAAAAAATCATTGCTATTACTAACTGCATTAAACAATGGAGAGCTCATAGATGCAGTGTATCTGTCAGTTGTGGCCTACCAGTGAAATAGATGACCGTGCCTAGAAGATGTACAGGTAAATCTCCATTTCCTAAAGAAAAGGCATTGTAGAGTGCCTTGAAAGTTTCCACACCTTACCATATTATTATAACGGAAGAGCATACATAAAGGACTTTCTGTTAAAGAGCTTTTTTTAATTCCAAAACTAAAAATACTAGAAACGGAGATTAAGAACAATAATCAAAAAATGCTATTGGACTAAAAGAAAAAAGTTTTTCAGATCTTAGATGTTAGAATAATAATGAGCCCTAAAGAATTTTCTAAAAATAACAGCAAAAGAAGCAAGCACATACAAATGAACATGATAATCTTGATTGTATCAAACATCTGCAACATAAAAGAGTACATAAAAGAGCTACTCATTTTAAGGATTTAATTTAATAACTCATCCAGTTCCAGAAGATTAACATATGGCTATAAAATACCTATTTTCTATTCAGAATATGTTGCCCTAACATCTTTGTAGAAAGGTTTTTGATAGCTCTACTTGTATTTAATTAAAGTATCAGCATTCCTTTTCATTTTGTGTGGTTTCTATTGCTCTTACTTTATTACAAGATATTTTGCTTATTTTCCAACTGTTAGCTGATGTGTCTCACTTTGCTGAAGTTATTGCCATGCAGAACCTCAAAGGAACCTTAGCATGCAGAAAACAAAACTGCACCAGAGCTTCATGACTTGGTTTTGTATATAAGTACATAAGAAAACAACAGAAAACTATATTTTGTACAGAGTTAAAAGAGGCACTTTTTGTAAATACTTGTGCTCCTGGAGATTAAGGGATTTGCAGCTATAAAAACAAAAATTTTCATGTAGTATTTCCCTTTAGAGCTATGAAAAGTGCTCCAACTCCCAGCCAAGGTCAAATACTAGCTTAAAGAGATGAGGCACAAGCAGAACAGAACAGGAAATGGAAATCACTTTTTCGTCTCCTTTTCTCATATACATTGTGCTGCTTGCAGAGCTTATTAGTGAAAGGAAAAATAATCTGAAGGGACATCTGACAGTATGGCAGTATGCTATTCATGAAGGCTTGTTAGACTGCGTGCCAGGAAACCTGTGGTGATGGCAAAGCCAGCGCTGATCTGTGGCACCCTTCCAAACAACAAATAAGGAGAGCAGAGGCTAGGAGACGCATGTGAAGGCACAGCTAGAAACTGAAAAGATACTCATGTGGAGCAGTTCTGTATTTTTGTATTTGTTTTCCGAGCAAATGCTTCTGTCTGGTTCATGGTACTTCATACATTGAAATTGATGGTGTGTAAGTTCATATGGTGGTGTTTGGCCTGTTTATAGTTGTCTCTCTAAGAAACCTTTACTGCCACACATGAAGTTCAGCATATTGGTGATTAAAGTGTTTTCTATGATAAGTCATTGAAAAATCAACTGAAGATCAAGTAGCATTTTAAGCAGTCAGATAGAAGTGGGGAAATGTACAGTACTCTTTCACCTAAAAGAGGATTGTCTGACTCTTGATTGCCTCTGAAAATGATTATAACTTTGCTAACATCTCTCTCACTAGTATAGTTCTGAGCAGAAAGTCCTATTATAGGAACTGCTAGTATCTGCTCAAGTTTCTCTGGGAAGCATGCTCTTTAAGGATTGCGTAGTCTTTAAACAGATGTCACAGGTCATTGCCTTCATAAATTAAATTCAGTGTCAGAGTGAGTGCCTAGTTTCCCTTTCCTTTTGTTATTTTGCCCTGACGCTTACCTTTTTCTTAAAAACTTAAGTATAATAATTATTTTTTTAAAAAAAATCACACTCAGCAGGAACGTATCAGTGTCACTGTGTCACAGGGGATTGCTTTTCAGTTTTCTGCTTTTCAGTTCTTTTCTGTTTGAATGGAAGAAAGCAGAAATCTGCATGTTGAAACAAACGTTATCTCATTTTCTGTGCCTGAGTGAAGGCTCCATAATGCCCGGGGTTACTGTAGTTTGGGTGATGAAAAAGAAGACTGAATCTGCTCAGTCCCTTCTGCCTCTGTTTCACACACATGTTGCACAGGTGGTTTGTGCTGTGGAAAGAGCACCTCTGTGACAGACTCCACAGGAGCGCAGCAAAGCTTTCTGCATTGAAAAGGAGAGAGTAGCAGAGCGATCCAGAGGCAGAAGGGATGTTTCAATAATGCCGACCTCAGCAAATGCAACAGACACATAATCGGTTCGTTATAGCTGGTATCAGCTAAAGGCTGGGGTGGAGGCCTACTGCCTAAAGGATTTTGCCTTAAATACTCCTTGGCTGTGGTCTAAGTCCAAGCAAAGCAGTCATAGAAATATATTTCTGACTACTTAAATACAATAGCAGCAGGATCTGTATTTGAGGTAGGAGTTCAGATTGTGACTAATTATGTTAAAATGAGGGAGAAACTAGAGGTATACTAGGCCTAAAGGGAGCCAAGTGAAACATGCACAGCGAAACCAGAGCATATCAAAATGTCACCTGGCTTGAGTGTATTTTACACTCTGAGTGTAAAACTAGATAAATTAAAAAGTTCAAGAAAGCTTTTCAATGAAACTAAACTCGGTTGGGCCAATGTGTAAGTTTTGCTTGAAGTGATATGTAGGTATAATATGAGATTATATGAATCCCTAAGGCAAAACACTGCTTTACATGATATTACAATAGTACTAAAATACAAAAGAGACTAGAAATCACACAGAAATCTAGGCTATGACTTCTGTTGTGTGCACCCAGCATGATCTGTCCAGGTACTGTTTTCCTTGCCCTCGATGGGCACGGAAAAACATGGAATAGCAAGGTAACAATGAATATTTTCAAACCTTTATAAAAATGTTTGGGTCTAGGGTGGTTTAACGTTTGGGGGAAAGCTTTGGTTTGGCTTTCATTTTATTCAAATTCAATTGCCATGCTGTTGCCCAGAATACCTGAAAATACTTGTCATATGATGAGTGAGCCCCTTCTCACATTTATCAATTTCAACTAAGGTTGTGCTAAAACATGGGTCAGTTGCTGCCTCTCTATTCTTAACCCAAGACCTAGAAGCTGTTGAACCATGCCAGGGCTTGATTTTTCAGAGCCTGATGAAGCAGAAAATCCAAAAGGCCTCAATTCAGGCCTGATTTGAACAGATCAATGAATCTTTAGTTTTTGCTTCATTCTGTTAAAACACCCAATATCAATTTATACAAATTTCCAGTTTCCACAACTTTTCCTGGACTCTAATGCAAATCAGGACTGGGAGCAAACAACTGCCTGACGCACCACAGTGGCATCCAGCACATCACCGCTGTTCTCAGGCAATGCATTTAGTGCTCCATTTGTTCCTGTAGTGACACTAAAAAAAAATGACAGGCCCTAAAGATAAGTATCTGCTCAGGCTTAATTATCATTCCCTTAGTCTTGTTCTTGCCAGCACAGAAAGAAAGGCATGCGTAGTCCTCTCATTAGATTTAGATTCAGTGGATTGCTTTCCACTGTTGCTGTAAACATAGAAGAAGAAAACCATAACTCTGACACCAGGTTATTTCACAAGCCTATGATTCTGAAACTTTCTTTCTTTTTTTTTTTGCCACAGTGAGGGATGTCAAAAATCTTTGCTTTTGTAGAATGGTGAGGTTTTAAAGTCAAATCCTTTCTGAAGTCACAAATTATGCCATAAATTCAGAAAGCTTTGGGTAGCATTATCCAGGTAATCTGGGAGATGATCTCAGAAATGTGGCAGCATTTAGGAGCTGAATCAGACTTTAGTAACATCAGTAGAAAGATTCTGCTGTGGGAAAGTGTTGGATCAGACTGGTATTGACCTGTTAATTTTAGGCTAGTCGAGTACAAATGAGCTCAAGTAGATCTGCGATACCCTTGCTGCTCAAGGATGCATTCTTGGATTCGTTTTTGGTGCAGTGCATGGGAGTCCAGCTCTTCATCAAGAAAAAATGAGCTGGTTTTAGAAGAGCTAATGTTGCAGGCTGAAAGTACGACTAAAGATGAGGGAAGGGAAAGAAAAATTGGGCTAATGATGAACTTAGAAAAATATCTAATTTTGAGATACTTCAAAGTTCAGTTTAAACTGGTTACAAGACCTGGGAGACTTCTTGTATCGTCATCTATTGCTCACAGCCTGGCTGTTCTGGTTGCTGTCAGTTTGGGTCAGGGGAAACTGAGGTTTGATTTGTTTTTGTTTGAAGGATTATGACTGACTCTTAATGCTTTCTGGAATATTCATTTTCTATTTATTTTTTAAGGATCAAAGTATGTTTTAATTATTATATTATGAAATTGCAAATCAAACTCCAGTATAATTTTATGGAGCTCTCCTTAGGGGGATTATTTTCTATGGGTATGCATAGCATAAGGAATGGTTGTAATAGCAAGATTTGGAATGGCGTGAGAAAAACATGGAGGGAGGTAGAGCTTGGTTAATTTGGTATTATGTAATTCTTCATTTTTTATTTACATTTTTATCTGGAGGATATTAATTTTTCACTTGGAAATTTTTCAGTCAAAGAGATACTGAGCTGAACAAACTTTGCTAAACAATACTTACCAGCTTCAGTAAGAAACCATAAAAGCTAGCAACCAAGGTTTCTACAAGGTGTAACTGTCTTTATATTCAGTTACCTGTAACTTTTGGGACTGTGAATAATAGCACCATCTAGTGATAATCAATAATATGTCAGTATTATTATTAAAAGATAATTATTCAGTTTGGGCATAAATGCACAGTGATAATTCACTTAGCAATAGGATTGTAATCCTATTAGCAATAGGATTTGAGGTCGTGAAAGGGAATTCTGTTCTAGCTATGTCAGTTTAATGACTAGTATCTTCCCCTACCTCTTAACATGCACAACACATCTAAACACTAACTTTGGCTGATGCTATGGATCTCGTGAAATAACACTTCAAAAGTAAGATTTTGCTTTCATAAACCAATGAAGTAATTTATTATGAGGCATTTTTGTAACAAAACCCTCCATGTCTGTGAATGGTTCCTTTGGGGCTGATCAGCATAATATAGTCATTCCACTGACTGAGCATTTAGGTGAAACTGTACTGATTTCCTAGGCACCAGGTTATTTCACAAGCTAACAGTTCTGAAACTTTGTTTTCTACAGTGAAGAATGTCAAACAGATGCCAGTCTGTAAAGATCTTAGGCTATTGCTAGTATATATTAGAATTTACTTAAACCATTCTTATTATTAATATATTTTTCTAATTTGAGGAATTTTATAAGCAGGTCTTACATGGTGCATTCTAGAAGTATTATTTCCAGTGTGCAGGGAGATGGTTATGAATACATGAAGCTGTTCATCCCTTTCAGATTATTTCCATATGAATCCTTTGTAATTAAATCAGTGACATTTGGCAGCTGGTCTTTGAAGTGATCTCTACAAAATAGGAAAATGCAATTTGTGGAATAAAATGATGATTAGCCTGTTCCAGCCACATCTGTTATGCCCTTGTAGTTTAGTGATTTCTCTGATGAGAGAGTTCATTGAAAGCAGAAAGTTTCCTGTATTTCTTTCAGTCCAAAGGAAGTTTATTAGAAGTGATGGGCACTATTCTAACCGAGTAACAAGATTTAGAGTCTGAGGCGTTGCTTGGTCAGAATTTTCAGTGAATTCTTTGAAAGTGACACTTAAATCACTTCTGTACTTCTAGACTTACATAAATGTACTTCTGAGGGAATGATGAGGAGAAAGCAGGGCAGCAGCTCCTGGCAGAGGAGACAATGATTTAAGTTTGTATAGAGAGATAAATAGAAATATGATCTCTCTGGGGACACTACCGAGTAGTGAGTGGTTGAATAAAGCTAATAAAACTCAGTGACATGATTTCCCTTGAACCAGTACAGCTCAGAAACACCAGATACTGTATGGGTATAGGTAACAATATACCACTATAATTATGATTGCACAGTTCTACATGTAGATGCTTTTCTTCCAGAAGAACAAAATTTTGCAGGACCCTCTGAGCCTTTCCAAAGTGGTGTCAGTTAAGCTGTTGACGATGCATCTACAACAAGGTAACTGTGCCAACACAAGGAGTTATGTGGTTTTATCTGACTTGTCCAGCCTCTGCTGTGCCAGTTGAGGTTGTCACCCACTGCTGCTTGGCTCTCACCCTCTTTCCTCCTCCTCATCCCTGAGGTTTTCACACTTGAGATCTTACATATGAGCTGCTCAAATGATTATTCCCTAGGCTCTCAGGCAAAGTGAGATTAGCAAAGCCTGGTATTTAAATTAAGAAATACCTGCTCATTTTAACTCAGACTTGTCTGTGGCAGAACTGAAAGAATAAAGAGGGTAGTTACAAATAGTCCCTTCAACAATGTAAAGGTTTGCAACTGAGACAGACATGTCCACAGCCTAAACTTCCTCCTACGCTAATACAGTACCAGTCCTTTATAAATGAAGGTTTCTGGCAATGCGAGTCTAGTGCTATCACTAGCAACAATTTTGCTTTCTCATAAATGTAGATTGAAATGTCCTCATCTCAAGGGAGTATATTTATACTTTCAAAGACTTCTAAGTCAGCATGTACGTCAAATGCACAATTGCTTGAATAACTGAAAAAAATTACATTATTTAAGTCTGTTTTTACGTGGATTTTTTTATTCCTTTGAAAGGAATCACTTTGCTAAACACAGAATATTTCACTAAACAGTTCTCTAGCTAAAACTGCTACACCCTTCCCTATGAGGATTTTTATATCTGCTTCTAATTAAATAACTACACTATAGTTTACATACTAAGGCCCAATCCTTTGCCCTTTTAAGTCAGTGGCAAAGCTCCCACTGAGTTCATGGGAAAAATGTAACTCTTTTCTTAAGGCTTTCTTTATAGCAGTTTCAGCTGTTTGGATTTTGAAACAAAGATTCAGCTTTCACACCTTTGCCTACAGACCACAATTAGTTTCTCATACTCCTTGTATTAGGCATAGTGATAGGAAGGGAGTATTTAGTCTCATTTAATTACGCTTCCCTGTCATTCGGTTTGTTTTTCTTTCTATTACTGTGGAGTGCCACAATAGACATATTACTGTCTTGTCTTTATTTTAGAAATACTCTTTCTTGAAATTCTTGAATGTAGCACTTTATGCCATACTTGCCATGTTCATGTAGAAAATATCACAAATGAAACCAGCAAGACAGACAGAGGATTAGTATAGAAAACCATAGCTTGTCTATGTTGCTCATAGTTTTTACCAACCAGCCCATGGCCTGCTAGTGAATTGTAGTATAAAACATTCTTACAAAAACTAAAGAACCCAGCTTCCTAAATGGGGTCATACTTCTGAAATACACATACATAAAGGCAAGTTTATAAAATAGTAATTCTAAAACTACAGAGTCCAGATGACATTACTATTTTGAAGCAAGATGTTACCAGCATATTAGATGCCGCAAACTAGATGTAGAAAGGAGGTATCAAGCAAAGAAGAAACATAAAGACTTCAAAATACCTTTCTGTGAGAGTGTAAAGAAGACTTGTAGATAGAGTTTCTCTACCAAACAAGAAAGAAGTTCCTGTGCTGTGCCATAGGGCTGCAGCAGATGATAGGGAGCTCAGCATATAAGCCCATCAGCTCTGGAGAGCTTAGAGATGGTTTTTCAATGCAATTTACCTTCCACATAAGTAACAAATAAAGCAACCACTTTGCTGTTCTTAGCACCCCACTGAGAGCAAAGTGTTGAGACATTTCAAAGGTTTTTGGCTCCCATGCTCAACATTGTACATTGGCAAGTAACCAACAAGTAGCACTTTGATTTTGGTGCTCGCTAAAGTCTTTCAATCTAACTGTGCATTTGAGTCTCATCCTAATATCCACATTGACAGAGGACTGCAGATTCTGATGGAATAGGGCAGATGGGAAAAATTACAGAAAAGAAAAAAGAAATCCACTATATAAATTCTGTACTTTAGGTTGAAATTTTAAACTTGCAAGCTGATATCCAAGTCTTTTTTTCACTGCCGGTTTTCTTCCAGCCAGCAAACAGTGTTTGGAAGTACTGGTTGCAATCTAAATGTTATCATTTTTGTCCATAGTTAATTGCAGGCACTGAATTGTTCCTCTTAAAGTAGAAGCTATCTTTGAGTGGTATTTTATAGAGTGATGAGCATTTAACCCATGAAATGTGGTGCCTTACAATAATTTCTACTCTAAAAAATAAATATGAAGCACACTAAGTTCTGTATTTGGAAGAAGGCTCTTCTATGATATGCATAAGTTGCTAGCTGTATCCTCTGAAACGATCTGGTACAATCCTAGAGAGTTTTGTAAACAACATTTCCTGTTGCGATATTTTATTGTGAGCTTGGCCGAAAGTCTTACTATTTAACATTCACTATAAGAATACAATGGCAGAAAATAGAAAACTATAAAATATAATGAAATCACGCAGCGTTTTAAATATTTCCAGCAAAGAACCTAAACAATGAAACAAAGCTCTGTACAGAGCAGCTAATTTAATTTCGTAGGAGTACAATTTGGGGGGGGGGGGCAGTTAGGTTCTTTGGTTTAAATCAGTGTGAATTATAGTGTTCATTCTATTGTATTGAAAACTCTCCTAGCATGAGAATTGGAAATGTGTCTGTTAAAAACAGGCAGCAGTGAATGCTTATGAATGAATATATCCAAAGCATGCTGTATTTGCCTAAATACTGTGGAAAGCATGCCAAAACCAGCTGAGTATATAGTTCTGTATATCCAAAACAGGGTGTACAATCATGTTAGTTCAGCCTGCAGTCCTGAACGAATAGATAGGACTTCAGTTCTAAACGTTTCCATTGGCACAACAGCTAGAATGCAAAAGTCTGGAACTAGAAAACACAGAACGCAGACTTTGAGAAGTGCAAATAAACCTTTGCTGGTAAAGGTATATGAACGTTTTTTCTTCATTATTTTTCTGGCTCTAACTAGCAGTGACAGGTTTTTTTGAACGGGGTTATTTAACAGTGATCCATTTTAGTTATATTTGGGAAACTTAATTTTTCCCTTCATTTTGCAAAATAAATTAACCTAACCTCTGTAAAGCCAATGGAATTTTTGTCATGTACTTAAATGGAGGCTGAATTAGGCTATCTGATATTCAAAATTTTATCAGTTAATAAATTGGGTCAAAGCTGGTAAAGGATTCAAAATCTTTTCCAGAAAAAAGAAAAAACACAATCTTCCAAATAATTCATTGTGCAAAAAAATAAGTAAATATGCCTCAGAAAATGAGCAAATACAGGCTATGTCAGATGGTCTGAAGAATTAATCTGAGAGTAAGAGTTTGTCCAGACTGGGAAAACAAACTATGTTTGGAAATGTATTAGCTAGTAAATTAAACCAATAGTTTTAAATACAGTCCAAGTAAGGCAAGTTGTGTTTAAAATCCTGTAGGACAACTACAAACTTCCCTTCTCCGTTGCCAAAGTTCAGTTAGCATGTTTCAAATGTGGCTTGTTCTGTCTACATTAGTGTAAAGTTGTATTTAAATTTTGTTTAAATGTCAATTGATGCAAATAAGGAAATATCAACAGGGTCATGTTAGTTCAGTACTGAGCCTTTACATAGCATACTGCGCATCTTTATTTCAAACACACAAGTGTATACTAAGACTTTACTTGACTATGCATTAACTAGTACATTTATAGAAGCAGCCGGCACCCGAGCTCCAGCTCTGCCTTTAATGCCATCTGGATATGATCCCAAATCCAGAACCATCTCTTAACTGCGTCTCACTGGGAGGAGGATACCGCCAGGGCAGAGGCAAACAGGGGAGCAGAAACCCCTGCTGCAGTAACTGGTGATTCGTGCTCATCGGGGTGCCTTAGCGCTGGGCTGAACTAGGAGCCTGGGCACATTTACCACGTCGCAGCTAGATTGCAGTGAGCAGAATCCCTGCTTCTGCTAATCCAGTTTTTCTGCCTGGCAGTGTCAGCATGCATCAGTGGTGAAAATGTATGAGAATGACATGAACTTGAAAGAGTTTCCTTAATCCTAGCAGCAATGATGTTTTTTGTGGATGGGCCAGCTGCTAACATACCTCTGAAGACAGTGCCTTGCCTTGCCTTGCCTAGCCTCAGGATCAAAAGCATAACTCTGTTCATGTGGCTTATCGCTTGTTTTTTCCTCTACCAGACTAAACATGAAAGTCACCTTGATGAAAGTGTCACTCTGCATGTGTCATGTATTTCAGATAAATGCAGGGAGAAAGTCAAATTCTGACACAGTAGATCCTACCTCTGTATACATCCAGCACTGAGTAATTGTATCTAAACATCAACTTTTTGCGTCCTGTGTTCAGGTTGTTTTCAACCCTTGGAGTTTCACTTTCAGTTTCAGGTTCTATTGAATCCAAAATAGTGAAACAGACTTGAATTGAAATTGGAGAGTTTTGCTGGACAAGTGCACTAGTTTGAAATAACTTGGCAGACAGTTGTCACATGTCTTTACTAAGCCAAAGGTAAAACTACTGTCTATGCAGCAGCAACAGCAGAAGTCTATTATGAAAATAGGCAAAATATTCACTAGGACTACAGTTCACATTAACGAGATAATGCAAAAAAATAAAGGTTTTGCATGGTGTTTTGCATATTTTGAAAAAAGCAAATGTCCATTGTGGAAAAGCAAAACTTTGGGGGTGCAAAATCACATTGGAAATCATTTTTAAAATATTCTTTTTTTAATTACTTTGACTGTTAGAGAGTAGGCATTGTGATTGTAATTCTGCATTAGCAAATTAGCATGGTGAAAATTAAAGCAATAGAAATTTTACTAATTTATTTTGCTAAGAATGTAGTGTTGCTGAAAAAGTACACAAGGTCGTACTAGCACTTTATAAAAATGGCTATGTGCTTCTCTGTGTACAACTACATATTGTTCTGCCATTGAGGAATCTGGGAGCAATCAGGATCAATACTCTCGTAGATATAAAATAGGATAACATGGTGCCTTTTGAAGAGATCTTTCTTGGTGGATACCTGTGTATGTACATATAAATATATATTTATATACTATATATTGACTGAGTACTTCCAGATCTGATCTGAAATCATTAACAAGTGAGGCAGCGTTCTAAATGACATTAATTTCCCCGAAGTCTCAAGCATGAAAACCTACAACATAATCAAACATAGGGATTTTTAAGAATCTGTTCATTTTTACTTTTAAGATACTGATATGGAGAAGATGATGGAGTTTCCTTTGAAATGCTTAGAGGTCTGAGTAATGGGACTCATGATGCTTGAATAGTAGAGTTATGTGGTTTAGTTCCCAAACTTAAATTAGCAAGACTGTGACAGAAACAAACAATAAGTTCATTAAATATGTTCAGGAATATGCTGAACAGAATATATCTCTACTGCAACCAGATAATTTAATGGTGTTTCACTGTAGATGAATTATAAATCAAAATCATCTCTAGGGAAAGTCCATTAAATTATCTGTTGCAACAGGGATGCATCACAAAGAATATAGCTTTACTATATATAATGTAACTGGTATTGTTAAGTGTTAGTAGAAACACTCACAGAAATTTATTTCAAATGCTAGTCTGCAAAATCATCCATAGTTTTGAACATACAGCTTTTATGTATTTTATAAATTAAAAATTAGAAGTAATTTTTAATACGTAATATACAGAAAGAAACTATTCTTTCATGTATGTTATGGTGGCAACAGAAAAGACATCAAATGCTGCTTTGCTGTTCTGTATCTTGACTGTTTAGCCTCCTAGGGTCACTGTCCTGAAATTTCAGAACCGTGCAGTGGTTTGGGAAGCATTTAAAGTGCTATCCTACAGTGCAATACAATACTGATATTTTTTAGTATCTTGGTATGTACACAGGACAGTTGATAAAAAAAATGTATTTCTTGGTCTAATACTCTTGATTGTCATTCCTTTTTCAGAACATTCATTCTGTTAGATGTCCTTCAGCATAGTGTGTGCCTGTGACACTTTATTTAAAACATGTATTTTTTAAGGCATTGTAGTTTAGGTGAACAGTCCATAGAATGTGTAAATTCTTTTTAACTGAAAATAAGTTTTTAAGAATAATTTGTTAGTGGATATAATAAAAAATTAATTTGATTTGAGGTACAAGAGGTTTTGCGGGGGGGGGAAGGCTGTTAAACAGTTTGTACAGAAAATTAGTCAAATATTTTAAAAATGTTTTGAATAAGCGATAAGAGAAAGCAAAATGATATCTATGTTACTAAAAAAAGTCTCCATCTGTTGCTGTCTCAGATGAAACAAAATTATTCAAATGTCTCGAACTGAAGTTAATGGTTGTAGGATTATTTGTCTGTGAAAACTAATTACTATTTTTTGTGCTTGTGAGAAAAAAATACCAAGATTTTTGGGAGGAAGGGATAAAGTTTGTCTCTACCTCTCTGTTAATACTTAGCATGGTAATGGAAGATGATACTTTACCCTACAGTCAAAGCTTTCATTGGTTTTAGGAGTAATTCTATTTGCATTTATTCAAGAGGTAGGCAGCAAACAATAGTTTTTTATTATGTTTTGCCCCTTTTAAAATAAATACAATTAAACAACTTTTAAAAAGCAAACGTAACCTGAGAGAAGTTGCTTATGGTACTGAACAGCAATGATTTATTTTTTGCCTTAAATAGAGTATGTTTCTTCAGTCAGAAGAGTAGATAAGCAAGGAGTCTGGATTTTTGTAGACTGCTACTCTTTCCTAGATTATCTCATTTCCCTCTCTTTCGCATCCACCTCCCCGCAAGACCTGTATCACAGCTATTGCTCTGCTTACGATGGGGGCCTGGGAGCACCTCCCTCTGCAACTCCTGGGGGGCAACTGCACTCAGGTGGTGCTCAGCAGCCATGAGAGCAGCCCCTGTGCAGCTTTCCCAGCTCCTGCGGGCTGAGACACCAAGGCCAGAAATACACACTTCTGATCAAATGCTGATTTGGAGAAAATTGGCAATGACCCACTGGTTCCATGGAGCTACATTAATATGCACCAGTGGAGAAGCTGAACTTCACACATAAAAGAAGAAGAAGAAAGAATTTGGTTTTGTTTGGGAAACACAACCCTGGCTCCTTGGATCTTGGAGCCTGTAGGAAGCGTACTACGCAGTAGTTGGGTAATCTTTTATCGTTTCTTGTGTTATTAGTTTCTGTTTTCATCAATAACAAAAGAAAAGCTGAAGGCTTTGCCTCTCCCCAAGAAGGGTCACGTACACTGTAGCTGGAGCCCCCCACCTTGCCTTGCTGTGCGTGGGCCTGGCAGCGGTGGTTGACCTGGAGCCCCAAGCCCCTCAGAGGGCCTGGGCTTCCCGGGGAGGATGCTGAAGCCACCCAACAGAGTGAGCCCCGAAGAAAGCTATGGCCTGTCGACTTCTAAGGTTCAAGTTTTCAGCCAGATACCAGTGTCAGTTTTCAAATCCCACTGACCTGGACCAAATCATAAGCACGGCCAAATAAATGATCTGGAATTTATAAACTGACCGATCTACCAGCAGTACCTCTGAATGTTTATAATACTTATTTCTGCAGACACACATACTGTTACAAAGGATATTCTGTCGTATTGTATTACTTAGCCTTTTGATTGATTGCATTTGCAAGGAAATAAACTCATGCTTCTTTGATATATTTTCTAAAAATAGATATGTTTTAATGGTGGATTTTCCTATTAGAGGTAAGTCACAACTATTATCATTTATCTAGTTCTCAAACTTTAAATTTTGGTGATTTTTTTTTTTTAAGATAGGTCCCAGACTCAAGTGCCCCTGTCTAGGATGTAAATATGAAAAAAAAATGGTTTAGCTCATTTGTATCTGAAATACCAGAGCTTTTTCAGAGTCTTGTGTTCAAACTACTGTGCTTTTAGTTTTGGTTTTACATAATGAAGGCCGCTTGCCTTTCACCATTATTTATAATTTTTGAAGTTCTAGCTAGAAGTTTCACTAGATGGCAGAATTCTACTATCATCAGTGGATTTACATGCAAAGCAACAGTTGCATATCAGTTGGAAAAAAATTTAAACATGTTCAAGTTTTGCAAAATATTAAAACAAGCAAAAAAATCATCACTATAAAGCAAAAATGATATATATGCTCAATAAATCACAGCTCTATTACTGAATATGATTAGTATTATGGGTTGAAAATCCTTCAAAAATTTATTGAAAGACATTATTTTCTTGACAGAGGAACTAAAAGGATCTTTTATAAGATGAGGTGTACTTGCACATACTCTTTCTGATATTTGTGAAAAACTAACTGATCCAGTAAGTTAACTATACCTAACTAATAAGTGTACTGACTTTAAAAAGTTCAAAAAATTAAGAGCATGAATAGCTAAGTTACTGACCTAAAAGAGTATATCAAAATATTAAAAAATTAAGAAAACTGAATGTACTGGATTACCAAAATACAAAAAGGTGATCTGCAGTTCCATAGTCATTAGTCATCTTGTTTCTCTCTCTCTATTTTTTTGGCCTAAGATACGTTTTAATCTTTAGATCTTAAGCTAACAAGGCAGAATTAATTGTGTGGTCATCAGTCCCAGTGCTGCTTCAGCCAGTGGTAATGTGCTGATTCCAGAGCATTTGTGCCCCTTGTCTAGGGAGACAGAGGCAGCTCCATACAGTTACATAAGCCTTAATAACCCTGACAAATCTTCAGTGTTGAAATGGAATGAGCTCTGGTTTTTAGCAAAACTACTTTTTGAAAGTTTTGTTTTTGTAATTTGGGGTTACCAGTGCTTGAGGGATGTGTTTTTTATGCATTTGAAACTTCTACTTCTGTTTTGTTTTCATTTTATATACAGAGATAATCTATGAAGTGTTCAGTAACTTTCAGTGTTGTTCATGAAATACAAGAGGGAATGTTTGGTATCTATTAAAGCTGTTCTTAAGACCGGATAACTTTCCAAAAACAGAGATAACTCAGTAAAATGATTTCCAGGATTCCCAAAATAGTAAGAGCATTTTCTCATGATAAACTGTATTTATTTTATGCTTAGATTATAAAAAGTATGACAAATAGATGAAAACCAGCATTTCCTAATATGAGATTCAGTTTTATAATATGCTGCATGCCTTCAAAAACGCAGTGCGAATCAAATAGGAGCTGAAAGGCACATACCACCTCAGAAGTTTCAAACCTTTTACGTTCAAGAAAATATTTGAAATATTTGAAATATATCAAAAAGTTATCATTCCTTTTTATTAACAACAAACAATCAGTACCTGTAGAAGCTCTGCAAAACACATTAGCAAATTCAGACAAGCATCACAGTAAGATTCTTTAGACAGACTACTGTCTTCTCTCCTTGTCACAAAACACTGAAAACATCTTTCTGTCATGATCCTACCTTGGCGATTTGCAAAGGCTGCTTTTGCTCCTTGCCACCTTGCAATCTAAAGCCCCAAGGCGCCCCTCCACTCATAGCAATGCAGATATAATCCCCTGTGCCCATTTTCGTGCTGCAGTTAGGCAGTGTTCATACGCAGAAGAAGATGGAAAGTTGCCTCGCAGCTGTTCAGCGAGCTTGAGACTTGTCTGCCAGGCAGAGCTGGAGACCCAGAGCACCACACTGTTGCTGCTGCTGCGGACTGCGCTGACTAATGTAGTCATTCACGAGAATGGAAGAGCTCTCACGGATGAAAGGCACAGCCCACTCTGTCGTCAGACTCGTACGCTCAGCCCATCTTCGCAGTCAAGTAAGTAACGCTGAGGAAGCGCACACAAAAACTCAGCTGTGGGGCAGGAAGGGCTATATTTAAACATGGGGCTCTTGTGGCAGTTAAATCAAAACAACAGCAAGAAGTACTGTAAATCTCCTAGTGATGATTTAAGACATAAGTTTGCTTTAGTAAGTGGTGCCAGACATTTTAAACTCTAATTGCCCTGTTGCACTCATACTCCAAACAAAGAAGAAAGTAGAATCTCAAGTGAAACATCTTGCACATCACCTGAATAAATGGTACACTTGGATTGAAAGCTACATTTAGGGTTTTCCTGTCTACCCCATATGCACTTTTTTGCAGAATGTAGATATACCCCTCTGCCTAAAAGCTTTGTAATTTTTTAATTTCCTGATCCTGGTATTGCTTATTTTACTGGCTCTCTGTGGCTCCAGTGTAATTTATAGTGCGCTACTATCTAGCAAAGGCCCAAAGGATTCTTGGATTCTAATAACACCTGCTCTTATGCATATTGTTGCTTTTCCCACCAGGGGAGAGAAGGGGATTAATGGAATGAGGTAGCAATTTGATGTACTGATGCTATCAACAGATGATTTGAATTTGTATCACCAAAGGAGAATTTCATTGTAAGCATGAGGAAAAAAATGATTCAGTAGGAAATTAATTAGCTGGGAAATTAAAATCCTGGGTTCAGTTATGTTCTTTGTTGTTGACTTTGGGTAATGTAGACAAACAGGTGAGTTCTTGTTTAAAAGGTTGCTGTCCTTTAGAAAGGGGTGAATATTGTCCTAGCTGAGTGTTGATAACAGACAACATGAGTGCTCATGGTCTGCCTCAGCACAAAGTCAGTTAGCTTGGCTCAAATCATGCTGCATTTCCAATGAAGTTGATTTGAAGGGAGGGTGTTCAGCAGATAGGCAGAAACATTTTTAACTGCTGTATTAGTTTTGGAAGCAAATGTCTCTTGGTTAGATGCTCAGTTTTTGCTAGGGGCCAACCTCAGATCCACACAGCCTGAATTCCACCCAGGTCCCTGTACATAGTGTTTGCAGGTGACTGATTCTGTGTCTTCAGAGATGTCAGGAAAAGAGGAAATACTTGGCACTTAGGCTAGGAGAATGTGTAACTAAGTACCTAGTAACCCAGGCTTGTGTCTCTGTCAATTCAATGTCCATAGAGTGATGCTTCCCCATGTTACAGCAATATTCTTTAAAGACAGTTAGGCAAAATACTGGAGTAGAGACAGAATCTTCTGTTAGACTGAAACATTACAGCTGGAAAAAGGAGACAGCCTTTTAGGCACTTGAGCCCTTTATCTGGCCTCTAAAGGCACTAAGGTAGCCCAAAAAGTATTCAAACACCACTTCCTCCAAGCTCAAGAGTGGTGCATCCCTATGAGTAAGAAGTGCAGCAAAAGGGGCAGGAGACCTGCATGGAGCAGGAGCTCTTGGCCAAATTCAGACAGAAGAAGAAAATACACAGAATGTGGAAGAGGGGACAGGCTGCTTGGGAGAATTATAGGAATGCAGTCAGAGTATGTAGGGATATGGCGAGGAAGGCTAAGGCCCAGTTGGAATTGAGTCTGGCAAGGGATGTTAAGGACAACAGGAAGGGCTTCTTCAAATACATCAGCAGCAAGAGGAGGACTAGGGAAAATGTGGGCCTAATGTTGCCCTGAGCAACATCTTGCCTTAGACAAAATTCTCTCCCTTTTGCTTCTTAAAGAAAAAATTTTATACATATTTTTATGCCAATAAAAATCCATAGCATATAGCTGCAAAAAAATGCCCTATGAAATGCTGGTAAATACAAAAATAAATATGTTTTTTCAAAGTAAATCTCATAATGCATCAGCCTTTCAAATATTATAAGTTTATGACTAAATTTGTGCATTTAATTATTGCTAGGGTGTTCAGAGCTTGTATTTAGGTTTTCTTATATCATTTTAGTAAAAGGAATAATCAGATCTTATCTCTGCTTCTGAACTTCTGCATATGGTTTTACAGAAGATAAGTTAAAGGGTACCATAATTACACGTATCTGCATTTGGCTGGTCACATATTTGATGGGAGTTTGTGATCCTTTACCTGTAAAAGAGACTGTGTAAAATGCTAAAGTGGAACAACCTCCTTTTGTCTTCACTTATCAGGGCAGAGGGAGATATGAAGGAATCAGAACACCAGGAGCTGTATGATTTTATTCTATGCTGTATATGAACTGCTTCCGTATAGCTGTTGAAGTGTCAGTAGTTGCTGTTACTTAAAGCTAATTCCCCCACCATCTATGTAAGTTCTTTTAGGCAACAGAGCAAAGAGATACACTTTAAATTTGTTTTTATCATAGCAAAAGACAAGATAAAGTTGGAATTATTCAGAAAGTAAAACATTAGAGAAACTTATTAGCAAAAGTTAATGTTTTTTACAGCATTGTGTGCTTGTTTTTGGATTCTTAAAACTGATTAGTGTTGTTTAATGCTCTGCTGGATTCTCATTTTTGAAATCTATGTGATGCTTAATTTTAACAGAGACAAGAAGAAATGAATTTGTTCTAGTCAGTGTGTTGAGGTTTATTATAACAACATTTCCAAATAAACTGCTTTTTTTTCTCTCTCTTTAACAGAGAATTAGTAGCTTGTTCCTCAGTAAAGAAAACATTTGAAGTCTGTAACTAACTATTCCCATGATGGAGAGGCCTAAAGCTTCTTTTTTCCTTATCTCTTAAAAAATAATGCTCGATAGGCATTAACAACTCCCATTTACCATATATGACTTTCTTAAATGCTTATGCTTCAGCATGTCTTGCTTTTTATTACTAGTCTTATCTTATTTTACATTCTCTGCATCCTTTGGGATTTTTAAATGCTGGTCAGAAAGTAGACATATGATAAAAGCTGAGTCATTCATGTTTTTTTGTCATTTCAGTCTCTGTTTTAGCATGAATATTTGCATAAATGTTGAGATAATTTTTGAAGGCAACCAAAAAATTTAAAGATAGCAGCAGCCACATCCATTTAACCATTCCCACCATCTCCATCACTTTCACTAAAGCCAAATGATTCAAGTTTAGGCAACAACCGATAAAATTTTTGTCACAAAAATTAATTTTATAAACTTGGCAAATGACATACACCAGACCTCATGCAGTACTGATATTTGTTCCCCCCCCCCCCCCACCCCAAATAAAGGCAAAGCTTTGGCTTGGATCTGATCTGGTGCGCTCTGTATGAAAAAAAATCCCATGTCAGATTGCAACTGCTCATTTGCTTTTAAGAAGTGTGAATCGGAAAATTTAGCATGTTAGCTTGAATATGCTGTGATAACCTAAGAGTAGCCATACTTAGAGCAAAGTGAGACCACCTAGCCTCTCTCTTTGATAGGAGATGAAAAATAGGTGCTTAGGAAAGAAAATAAGAATATGGAAAATATACAATACTTTCCCTAAGTGGCCTCCAGCAGCTGCCACTCAAAGACTTCCTCAGTTCCTGGGTATTTTGTAACACTCGGTGAATTTCTTATCCATGAAGTTTTCCAGTCTCCTCTTGAGCCACATAATTTTCTATATCTATAGCTCATTGCAGGAAGTCATCCCTAACTATAATGGAACATGAAGAATCGTCTCTTCTTATTTGAATCCAGATCATGCAGTCTCAGTTGATGTCCTTTGCTTCTTGGATCAGAGGAAACTGAACAAGCGATTCATAGCCATGCTCTTCTAGGCCACTTATTTTATAGACCTTTGTTATATCCCCCTCACTCATCTGTTTTCAAGAGAGAAGAGGACCAGACTAACTGGTCATTCCTTATGCAGGAGCTACCTCATACCAGTTGCCTTTCTCTAGATCCTCTATATTTTTCCTACGTTCTTTTTGAGACAGTGGCTAGAACATGGCAGCGTTCATAATGTGGACAAAATTAGGATTTATGCAATAACGTGATATTCTCTATTTTGTTTTCTAATTGCTCACCCTAGCATTGCTAACATCTGATTTGCTTTTTCAGCTGATGCTAAGCTGATGTTTTCATGGAACCATCTCCTAAAATCCCAAGATCTTGCCTGATGATAGTCAGTTGAAAGCTCATTTTTTTTATATGTGAGGTTTTCTCCCCCCCCCTCCCCCGCCATGTGCTTCACTTTATATTTATAAGCTGTCTTATGGTATAGCTGCTTAGTTTTCTCAAAAGCCTTTGGTGAGGGAATTTGTTGAAAGCCTTTTGTAAATCCAAGGTCAGTCAGATCACCCTTATCTACAAAGTTTTTTCATCCCTTCAAAGGACTGCTTTAGGTTTGTGAGGCAGGACTTCCCTTTATGAAGGCCATTTTAACTCTTCCCAGATAAGTCATATTTATCCAGGTGTCTGCTATTTCTTATTATAGTTTCTGTCTATTTGTTTGGTATAGATATCAGGTTTACAGGCATGTTGCTTTCTGAATCTCTCTTGGATTGCCTTTTTTTTTTTTAATGGCACTCTGTAGTCTCAGGTAACAAGGCAGTTTTAAATATGAGATGGCTATTTCAGTCTTGAATTCCTTTAAAGCTCTTGGGTGAATACTGTGTGGTCGTCTTGTTTTGCTTGCCTCATCTACAGTCACTTGTCTGTATAGTTTCTTTTCGTATTATAACACCCATTTGTGATCCTGAACAGTTTTACTGTCAGAAGATTTATCTAAAATCAAGTAGTTCTGTAGTAGAAGACATTTAAAAAATGCCAGAAGAAGCAAGACGTGTCCATATTTCATTAAGCAATAAAAGAACAGTGGCTATTTAACCCATGGTTTCCTCCAGTAGAATCCTAGGTCTGAGGCTTCTTTACAAATGCAAAAGCATTCAGCCCATTTCTTAGTAAAGAGGAAAGGAAAGAGAGAGAAGATATCACAGTTTCTAATTTATGGGTGGCACTTTGCTTTAAATACCTAGATGGTACATTTTCTCCTTTTTATGCATTTCATTTTCTTTCTCTGATATTTTTCGTATAAAATCAAGATCAGCTAATTCTCTAAAAATGGCTATTTTTAGCAGCTTTCTAGTAGATTCTAACTATATCCACTATAAACAATTTAAGAAATCATATAATTTATTGCAGGATATGGTTTTAGACAAATGGGAGAATCAACATGGAAAAAACCCAAATTGGTACTTTCATTTTGTTTGTTTAATAATTACAATGAAAAAGCACTTGCAAACATATAACTAGTTAAACAGAACAAAAGATAAAATCACAGCTGTGTCACTTAAGAAAATATGAAATACAGTCTCTTCTAATACATACCTTCAGATTAGAACAAATAAATAAAAAGTGACTTCTGCAAGCTAAGAATAATATAAGGTTACCTAGCCTACGTTATTGTCCTAAATTATTGCTCAGTAACATTCCTTGTTTAGTAGTACAACTTAATACAGTTGTATAAAGTAAAAGCAAATTTTGAATGGAGAGCTAAATGCCGTTTTCTCCGAACCTTATCTAAGTAGAAAAATACATTTCTGCTTAATTTTTGTTCTCTTGACTTTAGAAGCAACAAAAAACAGAACCACATGGAAAGGATTTCATTTTCAGAAAAAGGTATAAAGTAACAGACAAAGTGAAATATGTTGATGGAACACTCAAATGCTCGGCTCCAGCTAACATTCATTAAAGCTGATTGCTTTTCATTTTTTTCCCATGCAATTTCTCTTGTCCTACAACAGAAATTAATACAATCCAGATGTTTTGATTGCATGAGGAACTTAGCAGCGTACTCCAAACTAGAGGGGGATTCCTAACGGAAAGTACACACGCATAGTGATGAGGGTATTGTAAAACACTAATACAGACTTCTTTGTGAGGAGAAAAGAGGACAAAAATGCAACAGTTTTTTCAGAGTGACCTGAGTACCTTGAAGGCCAAACTAGAAAGTGCTGCCCACACTGATAAGAGATGTAAGTAGTGTTTCTTACCAGTGAAAGTAAAGGCTTCAGATTCAAAACCCTGATGAGGGTTATTGTGTGATAGGTAAGATACCAGTTATGAATTTTATAAGTATTCCTGCTTCAGTCTTTTCTTCTTCTTCAGGAATGCCAGATGAAGTATAGTGGAAGAAGTAGAGAAATGTCCTGTAAAAAACAGCTTTCTTAGAAACAAAACACATTTAATGATGTTTTAGAACTTGAAGCAATTCTTTCTCCAAGCTGAAATACACAGCTGCAAGCCTATAGTCTTCCAAGTGTAAGTAAGTGGCACTGAAGAATAATTCTCGGACAAGCTTCTCTTTAAGGGGAAAGTAATTTGTTGTTGCTTTGCTAGAAACAAGTTACTTTCACCTCCATACCAGCTCAGTGAGGTTTAACAATGTTTTAGATGTTAAGGAAGGGTCAAAACTTTACTTATTTATCTCCCCCACCTCTCTGTTTCCTCTCCCAAATGAGTAATAGTAACTCGAGTCACAAGCAAAACTTTATTAATGCAAGTAGCCCATGTAGAGGAATAAGGACAATGTTCCTCTTAATGGTAAACTAGCAATAATCCCTCTTATGCCTCTCATTATTAAGTTAAAGTACCTCTGAGAGACCTGAGCCAGTTGCATATGCAGTTAATATAGATATTGTTAGTCAACAGGTGTGTTTTAGTTATAGATCACACTACCATCAGCTATATATGGTCCTCTAAGAAGGCAAGACTGAGTCAGCTGAGTTCAGCTGGAAATGGAAAGTTTGCCATGCCATCACCAGAAGGGTATTTCTCAGCAGTTACATTAGCGTGTCTCATCCTACATCCTTGCAGTTGCTTTATCATTATGGTTTTAAGAACTGTTGTGAGAAAACAGCAAAAGAAGAGATTTGGTCCTTCACAACACAGAAACTAAGTTAGTAGGCTTGAGCATTACTATTGATGACACAATAAAAAGCAATTGATATAGAAAGGTATCTACTGAAACTCTACATGCTGCCACATTCACCATGCCAGTATGTAGCTTAATGAAGATATGCTCTCTAAGGATATGTCCAGGTGGAACAGGTCACAGATCCTCTGTACCAAACACCTGTCACCATTAAATACAGTGATTAAAAAGATATGGATAGGTCAAGTAAAGAGCCAGGAGTTTGGAGAACAGAGCTCTAATGTCTCTTTGGTCTTTGTCCTACTCAGTCTAGAAGCAGTTCCAGATACCAGGAAATATTTTCAAAGAGACAGATTTCTTTTTTTTCTGTATTCTCAAGGCTATTGAGAAGGCTTTTGAATTTCCAGGTGTGCACACCATGCCCCAGCAGCACACTGCAATAGGAGCTAGACTTGCTCCCTTCCTTTTTCCTACCCCTTTGTATTGGTAGCCACTTTGGAAGTGTAGGTGATCCTGATGCAGGTAAGATGCCTTGTGAAAGGGACCAGTTAGGTGTGTGAAAAGACATGGATTTCAGAATAACTCAGAAGAATCAATGTGCAAAATAGCTACAAAAGCTCCCAGAGTTTTTGTTGTGAGGACAAAGTAAAACTCATTTACTACAAGATTTGTGAATGTGGACAAATTTTCTTCAATGTTGGAATAACCATTTGTTTTTTGTTAAACTTGAAGTAAGGGCTGGAATTCATATTTTCATGTGTCACTCCACTGCTGTTTTTACTTATCACTTGGATTTAGCAAGCAGAAATTGACTTTCTCTCAGGATTTGGAAGACTTTTAGGTGTTTATCTCCATCTCATTTTGACTCCCAAAAGATAAGATGGTTACATTTTGGTTTCTTTTGGGGGTGGGGGAAGGAATTCCGCTAAAAGTCTCTAAAGAGAAAAGAAAACTATTTCTTTATTTCTGTGGTATTTTTCCCCTTTTTGGCAGGACAGGGTCTCACAAGATTCCTCTTAATAGAGCCTTCAGAGATCAAAGCTATATTTTCTGTGCAAAAGCTTGGATCGTGAACTGAACAAGTATATAAGTAGGTGTTCTATGTTTATCTTAATTCCTCACTTGTGCCATAATAATTCACCCTACACTTTGAATTATCATTTAAAAGTGGAGGTTAATTAATACAAGACCTTTTATCTATTTATTTGTCTTGGGCAGTCAGCTTTTATGATTTCCCTCTTCCTATTGAAAGAACCCAGTGCAAACTTTTCATGCCTACCTAATTGACTAAACAAATATACCATGCTTAACTTTGTTCTGATGTACTACAGTGGCATAAATCCAGAGTAACCATATCATACTCAGTTAGAGAACTCAAGATTTTAAACATAGTTTAGTGAAGAATTAGACCGAAGTGATGGCTTAACATGGACTTGGAGATTGAAGAGATCTTGAAGATTTAACAGTCTGGTGAATATTCACCTACATCAAATTTCATATAATCTTTTAAATTTTGTTTCATGTCAGCTAGCATAAAAGTGATTAATTCCTTTTGACTAGTTGCTTTTAAGAAGTACAATGACTGATTACATGCATGGCTGTGATCCAGCATAAAAATGAACTATTTTTGCATTGCAATTTGAAGCAGGCATTGTTTTTCACTTGAAAGGCTCATAGGATTGAATTTATCAGTATTGAAAACAAGAAAGCTAGAAGCAGAGGAAGAATTGTGTTATAATATAGCATGGGTCTCAGGAACCTTGGCTTCAGTTTGTACACTTGCAAATTCACATTTAACTTTTGATCTGGGTCTGTAAAATGGGAGAAATGGCCACTCCTCAGTGTAACCCAGAAATTAGCATAAACTTTTCAAATAGTTAGTGCTTAGTTTGATAGTTTGTATCCTTTTGTATGCTGTTAGATCTTTCCTCTATACTACAAGTTAAGCTGTAAGCTTTGTAGAACAGTTCCTACCACTTCACAAATACTGTACGTTGTTCAGTGTTTGCCCTGCTGGGTCTTTGATGTTGGTGGTTAGAGCTACAACATCTAGCAAGAGGACAGTGCATAAATGTTGTTACAGCATCAGGTTATGTCTGCATAAGGCTAACATTTCCCTCTGTCTGCATCTGGATGGTTCTGTTTGGATTCTGACCAAAGAAACCATAACAATGAAAATGATATACCAATGACCTCCCTGCATGAAACCTTACCCCACATGTGAATAACTGCAAGAGATTAAAAAGCACTCCAAAATGCCCTCATGGACTGGCTATATGAACAAGAATTCCAACTCTCTGTTTTGATTACTAATTCCTTTCCAAATGGAGCAGATTATATTAGAAAAGTCTTCCCTCCAAAAACACCTTGATGTTTAACCCCTGCTGATCCTATGTACTTCCCTGTTGCGCTGTATCTTCTTGCCAAGAACCAGTTTACACTTCTCAGTTCCTTCTGTCTTTGGCACAGGCTTCTGCTCTTAGGTGATAATCTACCGCATGGCTGGTTTTGGCATGGATTTCTAGACAACTGCCACTGTCTGCAAATCCTGAACAAGAGGTTTTTGTGCATCCACAGAGCAAATCTAGTCTGTGCTTTGAGCTTAAGCATGCTGTAAAATTTCGGTCCTTCCCTTTGTCATTTTGATGCTTGCGGCACCTTCTCTCCATTCATTGCTTCTATCATTCAGATAAAGTGATGGATTATTTGATTCAGTTCTGATTTGCTTTGACTTAATTCTGATTTTTATTTTTTTTGGTGATGGGGGGGATACAGTTAGTTGATATTAGAGGTATCTAAATAATGCAAAACCAGTGTTTTGAAAAATAAATATTCTTGCAACTAATACTGGTAATTTTACAAATAACAGAGAGCAACTTGCATTATTGCTGTGTAAAACTTTTGCCATTTTTGCATGCTCGGGTACAGTATTCAGTATTTTTTCCTCCCATATTAACAGTGGTGGAAAGCAGAAGCACAGTGAATGTCAGCATGAGGAGACACAGAAGTATTTGCATCTGAAGTGACTTTCATAGTGATTTTTTAAAGTTGTTTTTCTTATACAATGAATTCATTCAACAGTTATGAATATCCCTCAATGTGAACAAGTAGAAACCAACTTACCCTGCTAGTGGTATCAACTAGTCTGGGAAAGGAAACAGTATCACATGAGTTACAGTAGGCTATCAAATATATGGAGAAATATGACTAATAAGAATAAGAATATACTTATAGTGTGTTCAATGGTCACTACCAGTGGCTGAAATCGTACTGAGCTATTAACAAAACAAATGGAAAAAAAATGGACTTTGTAAATTCACCTCATGTTTTCCAATGAGAAGACAGTAAATTAATCAAATAGCTAGTGTGCTATGAAAAGTTTGCCTGCTTCTTACTCAGATATGGAGTTCCAGCCTTTTTTTGTTTTTTTTTCCTTAAATTATGATAGTACACTTGTTCGAGTACTTCTGTATGGCAAGGTTCTACTAACACATCATGAGTATTACACGTGATCAAGAAACTCAGTGAAAGCAAAACTACCTCAGATGCCTTTGAATATAAACTTGATATATAATTGAAATATATATTTAAGAAATTCCACATATATGGCAAGCAAAAAAAAAAAAAAAAAAGTTTGCCTAACATTCTGCTGTCCTTTTGTGTGCTGCTACTGATAATGTTCATTTACAGTTCTTCTCTAAGGGTTCTTCTCCTTAAGAACTGGAAGGTTTTACAGTGCTAAGTTGATTTGAAAAAGAGAATTGAAATTCCTTGAAATGTCACAGCAGTTTTCTCAGAATATTGAATCTACCTCTTGTAAATTTTCCTATTCAGCTTGCCAGAATGCTGATTTCATTAGAAAACCAAAATAGCAACAGCCAGTGAGCATAAGGAGAGGAGCCTTGCCGTTTTCAGATACTGAAAAATATAGAGGATTGAATTGGCCAGAAAGTCCTGTTTAAAGAAAGCAGTCATTGTCAGTTTTCTAAGGCATTTTCACTTTCATAACATTTGACTTGATGAGATGTGGATTCTAGAGCATTTTGTAATTATTTCTGTTTTACTGAATTTCAGGGAAAGAAAGTGGCTCTAGCTAAGAAATGCCAAGCTAAAAAGAAATCAGGTATGCTATTCACAAGACCCAGAGAGTGTCCTAGGCAAATAATAGCATTAAATACTGTTTCAACTGCACACTTTCTTTCTTCTGTAAATGTACATTTCTATTTTGCAAATATGCCATTAGACTTCCCCAATACTCTTCAGATAGGCAAGGAACCTTCTCTGTGGCAGTTTGTTTTTGGCGTCAGGGAAGTCGGGGACTGTAAAGGTAACAGGTCTAGCATTGTGGGTTTACCAGTTGTCAGTGATGTTTAAACTTAGTTAGCATGTGGTCTTGCAAAAATGGTAAGGAATTAACTCTTCCTTGACTGTGGCCCCAAGCCTGAGCTGAAACAGACCTGACTATAGCTGAATAGGAAGTTAACACCAGTTATTTAAGAGAAAAAATATATAGCAGTGTATACTCAGCAGGAGTTCAATATTACTGTATTATTTCCCCTGAGCTAACAGCAACTATGTTGGGATAATACTCTGAAAACCCTTTCCTATCTTTTTTTTTTTTTTTTTTTTTTAAGGGCAGTGCTTAAGGGGTGTACTCTACTAGTATGTTCTAATTGCCGTTGAGATTATTTAACCAAAATATCAGTATTCACTTCTGCTGTAATCATATTTGTTTCTAGTGGCTTTAGTGCTTTGTATTAGAAATGCAAATGCATGAGTCACAACACTGATGAATGTGTTTCATCTTACATTGGAGAGTGCCATTTCTTGAAATACCACATTTTTAATCTGACCTCACAGTCACGTTTTTTCACAGAAGCGTAATCTCTTCTATATATGGTTGCTTCTGTTAAAAAAAAATGGTTTTGCTTCCATTTTAAACAAAGGTTTTTTTGTAAATATTCATTTTCATTTTGCTTTTAAAGTGCTTTAAACTGTAAACTGTTCTCCATAGATCTTAATTATAACAGTAGACAAAACATTAATGAGAGCTCAATGATTATATGTAAGCACGACAAAAAAAAAGAGAAATTTTTTATATAAACAGCTTTTAGGACCCTTTTGATCTTGTACAAAAGCAAACCTGTTACGTCTACAGAAGATATATATGAAATTAAGAAGCCAATATCAATAGAAAAGCCTTTTAAGATATAGAATATTTGGAGTTCTGTGAACCGCTCCCCACATCTTTCCCTATAGAATGGCTTAAAATGTACTTTGATATAAGACGATCATATAGTGCTGAACTTATCTACAAATACTTATCGAAGCTTAAAGTTAACACAATTAATGTCAACTATTAAAAAAGCTGCAGTAGAGCTAACATCATGAGAAATACCTGTCTGTATCACAACTGCATCATAGCGCTCTGATTCTTACTGGCAACTTGTGCTAAAGCCATATTTTAAGGACATCTGCTAAAAGGAAAGATTAGATAAGGGCTTAGGTTTCCCTAAATTGCTCATTGTCTTAATGCAGTGTACTATGACTTACAGATATGGTGTTCTGCACACTTGGCCTATCAAGAGCCTTTATAGAGCCCCAATAGTAATTTCAGGGAACAGATCAAATCCAAATGATTACAATCATTGGAAAAATGATTGAATGTTGATCTTTC
Organism: Rhea pennata; assembly: GCF_028389875.1. Lineage (NCBI taxonomy): Eukaryota > Metazoa > Chordata > Aves > Rheiformes > Rheidae > Rhea > Rhea pennata. Next base: position 59,854,136 of record NC_084666.1, read on the forward strand.
AAAGATTTGAGCTATAGGCTTTACAGCAACAGTAAGAGGTTCTGTAATCAGAAGTCTCCCAACTTGATGGGAGGCTGCTTTGCTTCAGAACTAACAGAGAAGTTTCTAATGAGAACTTAAGTAATGACATTTAAGAGGCAGAAATTTTGCTATCTTTTAATCTAGATAAAAAGCATACAGATTTAGATGAATTCCTCTATTTACTTCACCAGTACTACCTCCAAATTAGGTTTTAAATGTATGTAATCACATTAGTCTTCAGCTGCATTACACAATTTTAGGATAAACTGATTGCTAAGGAATGTAATTTAACCTACAAGATCTTCATTACTGATGATGATAAACAAAAAAAAAGTCTGATTTCAGATCTTATGATCAAAATGTGAATACGTTTTCATAGTGACACCAGTTTAGTAACCCTGCAATGTCATTTTATGAAATTGATTTCCAGACCAGAAATGCACTTAAATCTTGAATGATGTTTCCACGTTTTTGAAATTGAAGAACTCAAAATTACTTCTACTGTTTACAGCTGGAAACCATAAATATTACTTGTAGCTTCAAAATATCAATACTGTACTGTGCTGGGTGCCTTCTGTCTCAATGTTGCATGCTGAAAGACAACAGATGTTTAGCTGCTTCCCACAGGAAAGATGCGTCTTGATCCATTTCCAAAGTGGGCCTAAAACTGGGGAAGAATTGACAGTGGCATAGCTTCTCTTTGCTGTCTTTTGCTGATCTCATCTTTCAGTTTCACTAGAACTGATTTCAGAGAGGGAGAAATTGAGTAGGAAGGAAGTGCAGGGTTCTGTGCTGAATTAGCCACAGCTGGTTACTGTTAATAGCTGCAAGCTAGACACAACTGGACTGGTGGGACAAGAGATTGACTTGTCTCCTCAGCAAAATATGGAATGTCCACACTCAAAATAGCAGTTTTTCTCCGCGTGGCTTGCAGATCTGTGACAATTACTTGACTTTTCAGAAGAATTTTTCGTAACCAAAGGTAATTGTATGTGTTCTGTACAACTAGCCAAAGAGAGAGGGACAACAGGTACATCTGAAACTCCAATACACCTGTGACAAAAGATATGTTTTATGTCTGCTCATGAAAGGGTCACTGATATGCTGCCATAAAAAAGACACACAACTTAACTGATACTTGTCACCCGTGAACTAAATTTTTCATTCTAATTAGAGAGATGTGTGAGATTTGCAAAGTTTTGGCAAATTTTCTCTGACAAATCCAGCAGTAATGGTTCCAGCAGTGTGTAAAGAATGACTGCTGCTGATAGCAGTCATTCCTGCCCACTTTGTGTTGCTGAGATTTCTTGCTAGTGTAAGAAAGTTCTTTCATGCAAGTGAGGCCCCCTGGGTACCATCATTTTGACATATATTTTAAATGTATTGTGGGTTTTTTTGAAGAATTATTTTTTACAGTAATGCATGTTTTGACAGGGTTTTCTGATGTCTGTTACTGAGATTTAGCTTCATTTACAAATCATGTAGGTGTTTATTAGTGTTCCTCTTAAAAGCTTTAATAAGGTTGCAGATCAAGCACTCAAAGCCTAAGAAAGGATATGGAGCCTGGATTCTGGATACATTTGAGTTATGAAACTGTCTTTAATCGACTATTGACTTCTGGGTTTTTTTTCCTTTTTTCTCCCCCTCACCTTAACTCCAGGTCAATGATTGTTTGGTTTTGGACTGGGAAGCACAGTCACTTTACTGATAGGTCTTTCTCATGTTACTACGTTTCCATTTTGTTAATTAGAACAAGATTGACTGTATCGTGTAACCAAGGTAGTATCTGTACGTGTACTTGAACAGTAACTAAAACTGGAGTAGGCAAACAAGTGAAGCATCTGCATTGTATGTCACACTTTTTAATTTTGTCATCTGAGTATCTAAAAATATACATTGTCACAGATGTCTTTTAAAGCATATATAAGAAAAAGTGTATTTTTAGGACTTTTATGTTTAAAGAGGAATTTCAGTACTTTTTTTTTTTTAACAGAAGGAAAAAATGTATCAATATTAACAATTGTAAGCTGTATGTACCCTGTGTATGGGTCTCCAGTCTATCATCAAGTTACTTTTTTATGCTTCTCTTGGTAAGCCAGCTAGATCCAACTACTTGAGTCCTGCACTGGGTAGGTCTTGTAGATCTTTTCCGAGGTTCTTCTAGTTTATGAATTTCCTTTGGAAAACCTGATCCCTGCTTTTGGCCCTGTCAGCGTGGCTGGTGCACAGCGACCGCGTGGCTTCTCGCCTTCCTGCTAGGCTCTGTGTCTAACCGCAGGCTCCGCGCGAGCCGTCATCCCCGGGGCCTCTGCGCAGCACCAAGCACTCGGCCTGTCCTCGGGTGCGCCGCCCACCGCGCGGCTTTCCCCAGGCACCCGAAAGCCATGCCCGCTTTTCGGGTGAAAGCGGAGGGCGGCAGGACGCGGGGAGCCGTGTCCCCGCCCGCTGCCTGCCGCCCGCAGCGACGGGCAGCCGCGGCCGCCCGGGCCGGCTCCCCCGCCTGGCGGCGGGCCGCGGCCACTCGGGGCAGTGCGCAGGCGCCGGCGCCGGGCGCGCTCCCGGGCGGGGGAGCCGGGCGCGCGGCCGCGCTCAGACGTGGCACTCGGGTGAGCGGGCGCGAGCGGAGCCGCGGGAGGCGCGCGCGGGCCGGCGGGCGGGGGGCTGCGCGCGGCGCCCAGGTGACGGGTCCTAACGGTCCCAACGGTGCGGGGGGCGCGCGCCGGCCGCGAGAGGCGGCGGGGCTCCGCCTGCCGGGGGCCGCCCGGTCACGGGCGTGGGGAGCAGCGGGCGTCGTGCCGGGACGGAGCCCGCGGCGCCTGCGTTCGTCGGCACGGCGGGCAGGTACTTCGTGTGCGCCTTACTGTTAAGCGGAGCGGGCAGACGTGTCCTGCGCAGGGCAGCGCAGCGGCGCCGGGAAAATAGCGAGCACCGCTACGGTGTTACGGGGACTTAAAGTTGCCAGTTAACGGGGAAATGCGCGATAGGAACTGACTGACTGCAGTGAGTTTTAGGGAACTTTATGCTTTCGTAGTTTTTTTCTGAAATGCATGTTATAAAAATATAATCTAAAATCTAATACGTGTAGCTATGTTCCATTCTGTGTGTGCATCTGTATGCATGTCTCTGTATAAATATGCACACGTACTCACCAAACATTATTTGCCCAATGGAGGATGCAGCATGTATTGGGGAGCAACTTCGCCTCTGTTTCTAGATTATACGTTACTAAGCACAGCATCTCAGAAGAAATTTAAAGTTAATGGTTCTCTTTCAGTTAGCTGAGAACAGGAGCCTATATTTTTAACTGTTATCCTACTTTTTACGTGCACACAGTGGAGTTTGACATCTTTACAGAGATACCAGTGCAGTAAAGCATTGCATGGGTATAATGATCCCCTGAAAAAAAGATCACAACCTGTTTTGTTTCAGAATAATTTAATTTGTGCTGTTAAATTTCAATGAAAAGGGTGTAAGATAAACTAGTGTTAAGAGAGACTAGGAGAAAAGGTTTCCAAATCCTTCTGTTCAGCAACACAGGTAGTAAGCACACCCAGTGAAAGATCTTGTCTTAGCAGATCTTCTGATCTTTCTTATGTGATTTCCACTTTGATTCTGTATGTCTCTTGTTAAATCAAACCTTGCCAGATGATCAGTTTTTATTGATATTTTGGCTGCTATCCAAACAGTTTTTACTGCATGTTTGCATTTGTGCATATCTTGAAAAAAGATTAAATATGCTCTATGTTAAATAGAATCTGAAACTGAGTTCAGTACATTTATATTATTCAGTTTAGGGTTAAGAGTTCCTATCCCTCTTCAACCCAACCTCTGTGTGTTTATGCTGTCTGTGGGAAGTTTGACGTGGCAAGATTTTTTTTTTCTTTCCTCTCAGAGCGAGCTGTGGAGGAAGTAGTTTCCCCTGGCTGCTGTCGCAGCTAAAGGTGCCGACTGTTGCAGCAGCCTCAAAGTGAACATTCCTTTCTGTATATAGATATAAAATATGTATAAGTATATGCTAGCAAGTAGGTAATTTTGTGCCGATTTTCTATCTTGTGGAGCAACTAAAGCTCGTGCTGCCACGTCTTTTCTGCTGGGGAGGAGAGTATAGCGGGCAACCAAAAGCCATTCTCTCTACACATTTTTTCTTCTTCTCGTGCTTACCTCGTTAGCTAAGAAATAGAAGACAACTCTCCAGTCTGTCATTTCTGAAACAGTTGAATACTTAAAAATGTCTTAGGCAGTGGGGAAATTTTATGCCACATTGAGGAATGTGGCTTAGTAGGACAGGCAATTTGTGAGGAGGTCTAGGCCCTTTACCCATCTCAGAGTGATTTCCTGTCTGACATGGAAAATCAGTAAAACTAAAGTTTTTTTTCAGAAATGTATGTCTAATATGAAAAGTCTAGAGATGGGTTTTCTGATAAGAGTAGATTTTTTTTTCTACTGACACATGCCAGCATGAATTTGTCTGCTACGTAGTGTGATCTTGGAGCTGCATCTGTTTCTGAGGTGAAATCAGGCACGCTCGTAGAGCACAATTTCTGATAGAGCTTCATCCAGTTTGCATGCTCAGAGATCGCTCCATGATGCAACCAAATCAAGTAAAAATGGCTGGGAGAGCTATTTCAAAAGAATACTCCCGTTGTCAAATAAAATGCTAGTTTACATAGATGTGGCTTTAGCTCTTTGGAGATGCTTGATCTGTGTACTTGCGACTTGACTTTACAGAGACAGTAAGTGCTTGCTGCTCACTCAGGGTCTGGATCTCCTCAGCATTTCACAAAGCAGTTTAATTTGGGCACTAATAAAATTAGTAGAATTTGTTGTTTTTGCTAAATTTTTATTTTGACTTTACATTGGATTTCTATTTTACATGAAAATGAGAAAGTTACCTATGAAGGCTACAAAGTATACAACTTCAAGAACTTTTCAGATTTCCTGGTAGAAAGTGCTCCGTATCTGAAAGTTAATCTTTCTTACTACAATAATTTATTTTAATATTGTAGCATTCTTCAGATTTATTCCCTGGCTTTTTTTTTTTTTCTCTCCTGTCCCAGTCTGCTTTCCTGTGAGCAGGAACTAGCTGCGGAAATTTGTCAGGAGCAGGGCCAGGAAGCAGAAAATCAGACTGCTCAGTTAAGTGAGAGAAGAGCTTTGACATAAGTGAGAGATATGTCCCTTTGTTTCTCTTGATGTAAGAAAAATTGTGTGGCAATTACTGTAGCATTTTAGTTTGTTTGTTTGTTTGTTTGTTTTTTTTAATGTTTAAACCTGAGCCTTAAAAAGGGCCAGCACCTATCATACAGTACTTGTGTAATGTGGATGGATTTGCAACAGCAGTGGCTGTGCACTTAGTGTCATTTCTTACCACCACTGAAAGCACAAAAGCTCCCTCACTTACTTGGGCTGGGGCTAATGTAGAAAGTGTGATGAAAGCTGGTGCTGTGTTCCATGCCTCCTCTGAGAGACACACGCTAGGGCAGGAAAAGGAATTGCTGGAGGATTTCTGTATTCTGGCAACTGTGCCTTTCCTGATTTTTCAGGAATATCTGGTATTTTTCTTTGGAATACCTGATATTTAGGGGGTGGGACTCTCAGTCTATTTTTCAGGTGTAGAAGTCTAGATTCTCCCAATAAAGAGAGCTGTCAGAGAACTTCCTTTGGGTTTTCTTTCACCTGTACTTCCTTTACTTTGAGTTTTTATTCATTGGCCTGGGAGAAGTGAATTCTCTTTAGAAAAATTCAGTGATTTGTTTAAATTCATGCAATAAGATTTGTGTTTTTCTCCTAACTTGCAGGTCCATATTTACTTTCCAGTCTGTCTACTGTTACAGAGGGGGGAAACACACTTCTCACTTTCAAAATGCATAAAGACTAACAAATAGTAGCAGGTATAATTTCCTCTTTTTTTTTCCCCCAGATTCTTAAAGAGGATTGCCTGCTTTGAGTGAGACTGTTGCCATCATGAGTCAACAAGGTTATGTTGCAACTCCTCCATATTCTCAGTCGCAGCCAGGAATAGGAGGCTTTTCTACAGGTTTTGGACCACCTACTTCTCCGCTTCTTTATGGACATTATGGCGACCCTAATTCTTCATATTCAGCACCTCAAACAGGTATGAAGTTTGCTTAAAATGCATTTTTAGAGTCTACTTTTCTATGAAGGCCTTTTATCTCTTCATGTTACTTGTGCCTATGCAAAATGTTCTATTTTACATTGCTAGTGTAACAGTATCTTGCACTAGTTTTAGCCATGTTGTTGCTGTTACCCTAAATGTTGATACAAGATGCCTGGTAGTGGGAATCTAACCTTTGTGTGTGAATTCTGTTGTCCAGAAGACAGTAAGCACACGTGCTTAATGCTATATTGTGATTAACATCTAGTACAGATAAATACATATGGAGCAGTGGAGTATTCTTTCTAGGAGTAGAAAAATGTTTCTGAACTCAAATGTGTTATTGGCAAGCAGGCTCTTCAGAAATGAGTTACATTCTTGACCATAGGACCTGTGTCCTAGTGGCATGAAGTTCTTGAGTACAAATTTGCGTGTAAGTTGATGGTTTACTACTTAAGCTCGTTTACTGAATGATGTTTTCTTGGATAGTAAGTTGTAAATACAGTCTAGCTGCCTCCTAACCATGTAGGAGACAATCACCTAATATTAGGATGGGTAACTTAGATAACTTTTATAAGCAAATGGGATATTTGCTCTTTATATCTCAGCACAGTCATCCTACAGATTATCTGATGGGTATCAATTACATTAAAATGGCTGTTACTGTCTCTCCTTTTTCTTTTTTTTTTAATTTTAACTTACTGATATGTGGCTGCAGATTTTCCCTAGAAAAAAAAAGTGACTTCTGATAGCACAGTGTTGAGGCCCATTTTTCAATAAGTCAATACCGTGACCTCATTTCAATAAAGCCAAAGAGGGCATACTAGACATGCCAGTTAGGGCTGTGGAAAGCATCCAAAAAGAGTAAGGTTTCTAGTAAGGCTACTAATATACCTAGGCAAAATTGGGAGGAAGGAGGGAGGAACTGTCTAAATGTTTTATCTGATGTTCTAGACGATAATTATAGTTCAAATAGTAAAGATGTCTGAATTCTTCTCTAAGGCAGCTAGAAAACATAATTTGTCAATATCATTAAAAACATTCAGATGATGATAACTTGCATTAAACTTACTTTTTCAGATTTGCAGTAGGGAAATGGCAGTACTAAGAGAATAATGAAAACAAAAATTGGCATACGTAGTTTTATATGACTTACTTGATTATTCTGGCATTGTGAAATTAGAAAAAGGAGAAATTTTGCCCAGTTTCTCTAAAACTTCTCAACGAAGACTGCAGGAGTTGTGTTACTTTAATCCAAGGCTGAATATAGTCAGAACATAGAACTACTTCTGTTAATTGGCTTATTAGACTACCTCAGAAAAATACTAATTTTGGCAGCAAACAAATTTTTGGTGTTATAGTAATTTAAAGGAAAATATTCAAGAAATACTGGTTGAAAAATGATTTATTCAACACTTTTGTTTACATAAATTGTAATCTCTTTACAGTCAGTGTTCTAGATAATTCTGCATTAAAAAGCATTCTTAGCATAAGTCTGCTGGTTCTGCATATGGAGGCAAATTTTTGAAGATTTTTCCAGCTTTTCTTTCTGACAGTGTTTTCAGAAAGCAAAGGGACCTGTTGCTTCTCCCTAAGAAGGTGAGTGAGTGATAGAGGATTTTCAGTATCCCAGGTTGAATTGGAGCATCTACTTTCTTATTCTTGCATCTTTGTTACGGTCCTGCTTGTTTTCTTTCACCAGAAGATTACTAACTACTATTTCCTTCCTTTTTAACTGTGTGGTTTTTTTTTTTTTTTTTCATTTTTATTTCTATAGCTGGCCAGAAATCTATCTTTTCTTATTCCTACAGCAGGGCTGTATGTTTGTATTTCTTGAAGATCTTGTGCTTTCTTACAGGAAGTACTTTCTGTTTGGCAGGTATGTCGAAATCAACTGTGCCTTTTGGATCTTCAGCTCCTGTTGGACCTCCACCACCTGGTGCACATCAGTTCAGCCAGACTAACCTCCCAAATGGGCCCAATACACCAGGGCAACAGCCACATAGGTGACTCCATGAATTAATACATGAGATCTGAATTCTTCATTCTCTTTTTTCCTCTCTTTGGCTCCTTTACTGGCATCCAAGTATTACATCCCTTCTACCTTCAGCAGTTCTGACCTATTCCGGTTCTAAACTGGATCATCAAGTTCAGGTCACTGTTACGTTAAGCTGCCAGATCGTACAGTGCAATCTGTAATCTCATTAAGGTCCATTTTACGACAAGTTAGATCTTTATCATGGGTTGAGTTTCTTTTTATTCTTTCTGCTTGAACTTAAGACTCATTGATTAAATGCAGCAGTTAGGTGTTATAACTGCTGTTTGTTATAGGAGTTGTGCTGCTTTTATTTATTTTCTGATGTCTTAATTATCCTCTGTTGTGAGGTATCTAGAGGTTGTTTTTTAATGATTAATAGTTACTAGTGAGTTTTGACCAGAAGCTGGTGCATATGTATGGTATCTCTAGTTTTTTCTCTGTGGTAGGATGTCTGTGGTTCAGTGTTGTGGGACACAGCCAAGGCTCCATAGATTATTCTAAAGATATTTTATAATGCAATTTTGTCATAGTCTTTCAGATTAGTGACTGCCGCCCATTTGTTCAAGTCTGTGATTGACTGACTATGAAGAATTTACCTGAAGTGGTATTGTCCTGCCTCCAGAGCTTGCAGGAAGAAATGAAAAAGAAGGGAGTGGGAAGAAGTAAGAGAGGAAGAAGAAACTAGGGACAGGTAGAAGATGTAAAAGGGAGTGTTGGGAAAATGATATGAAAGGATGTAAGGTGAGGGCAGAAAAGGATGATTACAGTGGTGTGACATGATTTGTAGTTTGTACCTGTGCAGATATGCTTAACTATCTCATTTAATTCTGTCAATTGCTAATTATTTTGCTGTCTTCTTAGGAGTGACAAAATTAGAGTTTATGTACATACAACTGTTTTTGTGAACTTGATGCTACTTAAAAACAGTCTTGCTTTAGCTGATCAAAGTCTTAATCTGCTTCTGTGCTTTTTAGTTGTTATATAGCTATTTGTGTTCTAATAAAGTCATATATGTTTTATTAGGCATCAGAATAGGGAATCTGTTTTCTGTGTGTTATTGCTGTGTGTAGAGGACCCACAGAGACTGGTGGTTCTTTGTAGAAGACCGTGTGTCAATGCATAGGGAGAAGTGGCTGTTGTTCTAAAGACCTAGAAACGAGGCATTGAAAAACGGGGTGAAGAGAGTTGAGTTGACATGACCAGCCCAGCAAAACGTTGCTTCTCTTTCCTAGTTTCTAGTCATCACCTGACAACTGCCTATTTACTGTTTTCACTTGATCTTGTTTTATTCCCAGGTTACTGAGAGCCAGGAAATTTTCATAACAAAATTTCAAGGAAAGAGAAATCTACTTCCCTAGTATACATAGGACCTTCCTCAGTTTTAGAAATGGTTGTAGGGAAAGCAATGTAGATCTGTGGAAGATGGCCTGCAATCTTGTTTCTCCAGAAGTATGTAAAGCCTGGTAGAAAATATCTTTACAAGTTATATATGTGTTACCTCTTCCTTCTGTCATGTTGTTTCCTTGCCTTCGTGTTTTCCTGTGTCCATGCAGCAGGGTTTTTTCACCTGTGTCTTCATTTTCGCCATACTGCTGGGAACTTCTTAACAGTCTCCCTCTTCATTTGCCTCACTTTGCAGATATTGTCTTAGTGTTCATCCCAGTGTCCTCACCCATCCTCAGTAGGGAAGCTTCCTGTATAAGCATGGAAAGAGCTTGGAGTGATGTGGTGTGTTCAGAAGCATAGATTTCTTGAGCACCAACCTTTCACTGCTTCTCTCTCTTTCCCAAGGCATACTCATACTTCTTTATTTCTAACAAGTATGCAAAAAAATCATATACTGTCTTTTTTACTGAGTGTGCATTCTCTCTTCAAGACTATTTTAACAAAAATATATTTTTTATGGTCAGGAGATGAACAAACTGTAAAGAATTTGCCCCCCCCTAATTAATTGTTTCAGCATCACCCTGGAGAAGGTATTAGACCTTCTGGAATTATTACTGGTTGCTGCAATTCTCTGTATAACTGCGCTAATCTCTCCCTTCAGGTTTCAAGGCCCTCCACCTCCTCACTGTACAGGCTCTTCCTATCCTCCCTACAGTCATCAATCACAACCAGCCTATCCAAATACTGCATCCACTTCATCTACAACGCAACTTACTAACCAGCTCAACACCATGCAAATAAATAGCTATGGTAAATAGTTTTATCTGATTTGATTTACTTTTTCCTCAATTAAAGCTATTAAGATTATGATAATTTGCACCTTACTGGACCTGCATAGAACTAAGACATAAAATCTTTGACTGCCGTCATTTGTCAAGTTCTTAGGTCTTTAATTTCATCCTGTTACTTAAGTGAATACCCTTGAGTTAGCTCTAAATTGACATTTGTTGAACCTTCCAGAAAGATCAATTGCCTTTTTGATCATTTCTCATATTCTTTTTTGATCCTGTCAGTAACAGGCAAGTCAAGAGCAAAAATATGCAGGTAGAACTTATTTTTTTTCATTTTTTCAGTTTCTTTCTGTTTTACAACGATCTTTTTCGTGTCTAAAACTTACAGTTTATCTTTTCATCTAAATTTCATTTACTTCTAATTTGAGGCTAAAACATCTCAAAACTAAACCATGTGATAAAGACATGATTATGTAATTCTTCTGTGTAAATTGGACCTGCCATCACTGATTTTATTTTTTGTTTTATCTGCTTTTCCTGAATATTTACTGAGGCCTGATTAAATTTACTATTCAACTGAAAAGGAGAGGAATTGAGTTAGCATCTTGTTTTGCTAAGACCAGTACATTTAGGAGGATGAATTTGTTTGAATTTGAGATCACTTTGGTGGTCAGTATCATTGTAAGATATGAATAGAGATGAACCTTTTAGTTCAAGCTACACTGATAATTACATCATTGTTCTGCCCTGACTTTACAAGCTGTTGGTTCAAGTTGAATGAAGCCTGCATAACTACTGGAGTTTGGCCCTCTGTACAATTGCTAGTGAAAACTTAAACCTTCCTCATCTTAGAAAAATTAATTGAGACTTGAATTCAGCTTTGGTGTGCTGAACTGCAAGTGTGCAATTAAGAATGGTTGTTTCATACAGGATGAAATGTGGCCCAACATCCCTGCAACAATTCATGATTTATATTATGTAGAGAAAAGAATTAACTTGTTTCTCTACCTTCAGGATACTGCCTTCAGTAATAATTGTGTAGAACAGAATATTCTTGCTTATCTTATTACATACTGGAAGTTTCAGATGCCGTTCAGATCACTGAAGATATGGGTTATTTAACACTCTGCCTCTGTGTTGGGTTTTGTTCTTCTGTTTTTGCTTAACTGTAAGCCTAAATTGGTGTAACTTGGGAGATTGCTGAAGTTCACAGCTTATAAAACTAATGGAACAATGTCTGTTTTTACCAACTGCAAACCTAAGCTTGTGTTTTGTATGTGTTTTTCAGTTAACATGTGTGAATGAAGATACATTTCAGTGTTTTTATATCAACATATCAGTACTTTTGTTGCAACCTTAATTTTGGTTATGTTCTTAGCTTTTCTGAAAATTATTTTTACTATAGATCTTTTGAAAGAAATTTGATTAAAAATGTAGGTATTTTAAAATACTCAAAGAAATATTTCCAGAGTCCTATTATTTCATATTGGAACTAGGTTCTTATAAAGAACTAACTATTCCTCATCAATGTACACAAAATAGTCCACATAGGTTTCATCTTGTAATATGAAAACCAGAAGGTGGTTGTAAAGCAGATTAAATGAATGGATTTACCTACCGTTAAACCTATCATAGTGAAATGCAAACAGCAAACTAACAAAGATGTGCCATATAAGAGAAATTGATTATTAAGTTAAAAGGAATGTTTTTTCACATTATGAAATGAAATATTGTTACACAAGCAAATAGTGATTTATGTGTATTTTAATCAAATATTGTCAAAGGCTGACCTCCCTCTTCCCTTCTCCATCCAGTTTCAGGTTTTCGTTGAAAATGAGGCCACAAAGAATAGTTGGTCATTAGAATCAGTTCAGACTTAAGCTAAATTTGTTACACGAATGGTCATTCCAAATTCCTGTAATAAAGCATTATCAATACAAGATGCAATATTCCTATACATGTTGCAAATGTATAGGAACTAAAATAGATTACCTTCTGCACGGTAGGTTGTTGGTTTTGACATATGGCTTTCTGCTCAGGTCCTGGTGCTACTCAGAGCTCGCACATGTCTTCTGGGCATCCAGCATCCTTTCAGGGTCCACAACCACCACCACCACCACCGGCCCAACAGCAAATGGCTTTACCGCTTGGATCACAAATTCCTCCACCAGCAAATAATGTAAATGGCCTTTGTGCTCAACCATCATTGGCTCCAATGGCCAGACAGGATGGGATCTCTGGATCTGGCCCCCCAAATGCTAACTTGCAACAGCTTCCAGGACAGCCCCCAGGGCCTGGATATCATCCTCAGCAAGGTAAGGAAGGATGTTTGGTATCTAACTGAAAACAAAATGTGCTTTGGGAACTGCACATTCTGCATTCCACTGCAGGTGGAACTGCAGCCAGTCATGGATGATGTTCTACTGACTTGGAAAAACAAAAACTTATTATTTTTTTTTAATAGAATGGAAAGATTCCCATTGTCAGTCAGTGTAATTTAAAGCAGGCTATACTTTTCCTCAGAGATTCAGCATTCTGGAAAAGAACGTAGCAAGAAGTAGCTTAATTTGGGTCAGGAGCAGAATTATTTGGGTGGTAATGGATAAAGGTACAACATACTACAGAAGAAGAGACTTTTATTATCCAAAAAGGTGCAGGTCCATTTTATAGTACTGTCTGCCTTCAACAGCTTTCAAAAATGCTTTTATAGCAATAAAGAGTTGTAACTGAATACAAAGAATGTGCTTTGTTTTACCTGATGCAGTTAAGTAAACAATTAGCAGTAAACAGTTAGCTGGCTTTTTAGTTGTCAAACTAACTACAGCAGTTTGCACTGACCAGTGTTACTGGAGAGGTTCTCAATAACGTAATGGCCTGAACTGAGTAGCTGTGGGAATCTCTGCTAACTATGCTACTTGGGCACATACCTGAGGACTTCTAGATCCAAAGTTGTCACACACAGTTTTATGTTTACTTTTAAAACAATAGACTACGTGAGCTAAAATATTCGGTTTCTTCTACCTGATGAAAAGAAAAGCAACATTTGGCTGCAGTAAGAATGAGCTGTGTGGCAAAACCTGATGTTAAAAAATGATAGCAGATTTGATACCAGAACTTAAATACTTAAATCTATGGTCATTTGTAACTCTGCAGCAAATTATGGCCCTCAGATGGCAGGAGCTCAGCTATCTTATCCTGGTGCTTTCCCTGGAGGTCCAGCGCAGCTCACAGGTCCACAGCAGAAGAAGCTTGATCCTGACTCTATTCCAAGCCCTGTAAGTAATGTAACGCTATTTTTTATGGAAATAAATTTCTGCTGCTTTTTAGACAAATGGCAGTAGTTGGTAGTTAACTTTAGTTGGTAGTTGTTTGAATATAAAAATGCACTTATGTTGCTTAGTTCACAGGATATGTTTCATTTTTTGCATAATTTTGTTAATTACATGGAATTTTGTAGCTTCTACTGTACTCTGATACCTGTTTTGAGTGTATGAGTAGTGCATAATATTAATTTTAGAACTAAAGAGGCTTTATAACTTTATAGCTGACATGAGATATAAGCCTGACTCCAAGTACATTAACAGGAATATCCAGCAGTATTGATAGATTACTTACATTCCCTGTAGCTAATCACCTTCCTTTTTCACTCCAGAAAGATGGAAAGCTTAGTGGGGGATAGATACCTAAAACAGGACTTAGGCAGAAATACAGCTTTTTTTTTTTTTTTTTTTTTTTTTTTTTTTTTAACTCTAAAATGGCGATCTTAAATGCTGAGAAGTCATGTGCTCAAAAGCCACTTCACTATTTGATTGTGGGCGTTCCTCAGACAACTAAAATTATTTGTTTGAGCATCCTTCCAGTTGCCATAGTCTTGTAAGGATTTCAGTAGCTCACGGTATAGTTCATGCTTAAGCCTCATACAGGTTCAAAACACTGAGCTGTTTAAGCGTGCCTAAACATGCACTGATAGGACAGGCCTCTTTTTTTAATGCACTAGAAGCTGTCTCTTCTTTTCAAAATGGATTAGGGTAAAAAGAGAACAAGGTGATGGCTGTGTTCATCTTTTTAAATAAAGTAGCTTAATAGTTACTCAGAAAAATAACTAGTCAAATGAAGGCCACGTGTCACTTGTTTTTTATTGAGAATAGCTGATTGAAGTAAGATCGAAGGGAGAAATGAGCTGACCTTGTGGAGAAAATGCACACTCTGACACTCATACTTCTACTGCTCCTGGTGACCAGCTGGCCAAGCCAAAAGGTCCTCGAAGAGCTGGGATTCTTGAGGCAGGCAGTGTTCTGCAGCTTTGATGTAGAAATTAAAATCTATGTTTTATGCTTAGAAAAATGTAGTAGCCACCACACTGTAAGCTAGTCTGGGTGAAGGAATCTCACACTTTCTTTGCTGAAGCAGTATTACTGCATAGGAAGGATTGTGTTTTGCCACGCTGAAGGAGAAACATTTTTGTAAAAGCCTAAGACTGTCTAGGGTTGGGCAGCCCTACTTTCTTATATTGAGTTTTTGTTTTTTCCTTCCAGAAGAGATTATCTGTTTTATCCAGTGTTCTTCTAGTGCAAAACTCAGAAAATCTTGAAAAAAAATGCTTTTTAGTTATCACTTAGCAGTTAACGTAACAACTGCAATTCCTTCTGTTAGAGGAAATGTTCAGGTTTAATGTAATTGAAAACTATTGTTTAAGAAATCAGAGTCAGTGTCCGTATAACTAGCGAATGTAGGTAACACCCTTAATAGGCTGCTCATCCCTGTGTTTCAGATTGGTGCTTTTACATAAGAAGGATAAAATGGTTAGCCTAACCTTTTTTTAAAAAAAGGAGGAGGAGGTCTGGCATGAAAGCATAGACTGATGTCTTGTTTCAATTACACATGTAGAATAAACAGGCTTGACTATGACAGCAATGTTAAAATAGGCTAAAAGGTTTGTTTTAGCAGCAGAGAGAGGATCAAAATGACATGTTTAAAAGAAACATGATCTGGGTCAATGTCTGTAAAGGGCAAAAAGCTAATTCAGAACGAGAAGCAAGTATCACCATGTGTATTTCTTGTTATATTTACATTATACAGTTATAGTAGTGTTGCCAGATAAATTTGCTTGGACAAGCCGTTGTTGATTTATATTTTCTTACATATGTTAGAGGTTGATATGTGCTCTGACACCACCTGTGAAAACTAGCATCTGGGCTTTGTCAACAATTATTTCCAAGAACAATGATATATCTAGGTCAGTTAACTACGGAATACCATGGCACATTGATGCTTTGCAGATCTAAGTCTGAAAGTGGTTTGCTTTCTTCAGCCAATGGACCTTTTTAGAGTAAAATCTTGTTTCTTTCTAATGCAAGTGTTAGCAATAAGTACACAAGCCGAGGAGGCAGAGAAAAGTAATCATAGTGTTGAAGCTAAGGAATGCATTGTACTTAAATTACAGTACAGGAACTTTGTAAGAAAAAAAAGTTAAGTGCCTCAGATTATTTCCAATGTGTTAGGAAATACCTCTTGGACAATGATCAATGGATTCTATGCAACTAGTTTTGGTTTTCCCCTCTACTTTCCAACAGTGGTTTCTGAAGTTTCCCAGCTACTATTAAAAAATCACATGCAGTGTAAAGATACAATGCCATTGGGTGCCAGTCTGGGTGGTGAAGCCAACTTCAGAAATTCCCATTCTCTTTCCTTTTACTTGCTTCTCACAGCAGTACAACTGTTAGGCTATGCTGTAAAATTGATTGCTAAAATGATAGCTCTGTTGAGGGAGCAAGAGGAGTAATGGTATCATTTCAGTGATCTCATTTACAGTGTGGACCAATATCCAGCTTTATATAGCTTCAATTGTGTCCTGAAAAGCCCAGAACTTAAATAGTGACGAGGGACTGTGTGCAAAGGGGGGAGAGTATGCATAGGAAGGAAATGTTGTTCCATAGCAAAGCCAGCCTAAGCAGTGTTTTGTGAAATTACATCTTAAGTTGCTTCAACCAGAATAAATCAGTCCATGGTCAGAGCTTCTCCACTTCAGAAAAAATGTTTTCTGTAGTTTCTATCCTTCAGTCTTTTTCCAGGAAGAAGCTCACAGCATGGTAGTCTGACTCAGAGAAAGTAGACCGTGAACTCCGATGTTGAAATACTAGCTAATAGCCAGCAAGACTTTTCTTAGGAGTCCAAATTACTGCTTGCTAAATGGCAGCGATGAAATATAGCTCAGAAGGTGATATGCTCTCTAGATCACTGTTTGCTTTTCAACCACCTTGTAGTTTTTAATTTTTTCCCCACAACTAGTGGGGAGAAATGAGAGCTAACCCCACCTACCGTTGCTACCTGATCAGTTACTTGTGCTTTCGTTTTTGAAGAGCAGCAACTGGCACAACTGTAGTCATGCAAAAAATAACTTGTATCTGTGCCATCTAAGTAAGGTGATGCAACCTGTTTTCATCTCAGGTGAATCTGGGAGAATGGAAAGTCAAATCCAGTAACAGCAACTTACCCAATGGCTCTCCTTGTTTTACTGGCTAGCTGCTCCAGAGAAGGTCTGTCAGTATAGCCATCAGTATACTTGCTCTAAACAACTCATATACTTTTTGTGTATAGGTCTCACCTTCCTGTAGGTGTAATGTTATCCTACAAGCAACTCTATTTGTAAATGAATTACACTGCTCAGCTATGTTGCATAGTTTTCAAGCTGTTAAATGTCCCAGAAACACGTGTATCTTGGGTTTATAGCACTTTTGTATAGAACAATTACTTGGTATAAATGTTAGCATAAGTGTTTATGAAAGTAACTGAATGCATGGCTTGGTTTTCTCATACTGTCTTCCTTCTTGCTCATCAGATTCAAGTAATTGAAAATGATAAGGCTTCTAGGGGAGGACAGATCTATGCTACAAACACAAGAGGACAAGTTCCTCCTCTTGTCACCACAGACTGCATAATCCAAGATCAAGGTAACTATCCATGTTACTGCTATGGAAATCTTGCTAGGTAAAATCAAAGGCTAAAAAAATATACTGAATTTTCAAATTTCTCATCCTAAAATGATGTTTCGTACTCTAAATTGGACATGAAATGGGAAACTTCTTCCCTTAAAAAAAGGGGGGGGGGGAGGCTAGGGACAAATGGGAGTTGAGAATTCTTGCACCTTGTGCTAACCTCACTGAAGGCTCTGAGACCACCTTGCCAGCATCTCCTCAACCATTGCTGGCATTTAAAATGGTAAGAATAGGAGAGACTACTTTTCTTCTTATCTTCAAATTGAAAATC
Source organism: Rhea pennata (assembly GCF_028389875.1). Classification (NCBI taxonomy): domain Eukaryota; kingdom Metazoa; phylum Chordata; class Aves; order Rheiformes; family Rheidae; genus Rhea; species Rhea pennata. Next base: position 59,871,753 of record NC_084666.1, read on the forward strand.
CTCTTCAGATTCTTTTGAACTTGTAAAAGTCTTTAAGATGAATGCTGGAGAAACATGCAGTCTCGTGCTAAAATTAGCAATAAGATTAACATCATTGCCTTTTAAGATATGAATTTTGGAAACTTATATTCAAGCTTAGGGATAGAGTACAAGCTATCTTAGTTTGCTTAATGTTTTCCTTTGGCTAGTATATTTACATTTGCCTCTTGCCAGGCTTCAATTTCCTCTGCCTAGAGCCTGTAAATACCATATTCCATGTGCAGTTCTTAATGGCAGACTTGATACTTTCATATAGATTAAACTGATGGTCTGATTCAACACAGCATTAATTTATCAGTGCTTGGATGAACTGAACAAAATGTACAAACACATCAAACTTTTTTGACATAATCTGGGAATGGGTGAAGCAGTGCTGATGAACAAGGAAATGCCTTTCTAGAAACTAAGCAGAGCTGCAGCCTGATGGTTGAAAGGGAGCATAAAGAAGTTAGTTTCTGAACTCCCGTTGACTTTCATTGCTCTTGTCTGCAGTGCACAAAACAGTTTCTCGTAGAAGGAACTGAGCTAAGTTTGACACCAGAAGTAGTGTGGTGACTTTAGCACACTGCATTTTACAAGATGAATGATCATGTTGGTGTATGCACAGGTATAGCCTTTTCTGAATTGGAACTGTTTCATTAGAGCAGTCTTGACATCAGAGATCAGTCTGCAGCGTACAGTGTTGGCATTCTCACTGGGGAAAACCCATATTTTTTTCCTTTTAAAATGTCAGATATGATTATTTTCAAACCAGACATTTCTGTTGAGATTCTTATTGCAAATGCGTGTTTTTTTTTTTTCCTTTATATGTTTAAACTTTTGCTGTAAACTCAAGCAACAAGAGAAGATTTACCTGCAGGGAGGGACAATGGGCTGACATAAAAAGGAGATATGGACAGAAGCTTGCATGGGGAGAAAAAAAGAATGTTTTTAACTTAGCATATGCATTTGTTGTTTTATGCTATTTTGGTTTTGCTGCTGGATCTTTGGAACAGGCAGGATCCTTTGGTCATTGTACTTTCATTGTGTTTTGTTGGGTGTTCTAGGCCACGCCAGCCCTCGTTACATCCGATGTACTACCTACTGCTTCCCATGTTCTTCAGATATGGCCAAACAGGCTCACATTCCTCTGGCAGCTGTCATCAAGCCATTTGCTATAGTTCCACCAAATGAGGTAAAGGCTAAAGGAATATTTTTCTGTGTTCTTCTGGGAGTTGTTCTGTGATTGGGGGTGGAGGGTCTTACTCCTGACTTTTAAGGAGCAGGGGAGAATGGGGAGGTGTCAGAAGACAAGGAGAAACACTCTAGTCATGATGCAAATTCAGGGGATAAAAATCTTCCTTTAGTAAAAGGTACAAGAGTGACTACTGTGTTACCTGAATCACTAGGCTTGTGATGTTGCCACAACTGTCATTAGTTTGTGGCAGCTCCATCAGTTTAATGTCAGGCACTAAAAGAACATAGCCACAAACTGTTTCAACAGATTCTAATTTCATTTTAAGACAAGGACAGTTAGAGTGGTATTTTTCCATTTAATTTTTTTAAGAAGTAATTAATTTCACAACAATCTGACAAGATAAGGATATTTTCTCCTTAAAGAACTATGTCATAGAAAAAAAGTCAAAGGTTACCACCCATTTTTGGCACCCATTTATAGACATTGACCCAATTAATTTCTTCTCTTGCATTACCATTTCTAATAGCCTTTCGTATTCCAAACAGAGTTATACTTCATTTGCAGAGTGCTTCTGAAAATTTGTAGTATTCCATTATCTCATGTCAGAAACCCAAATTTCCTGGCATTACCAAAGAATTCTATCAGAAGCAGCGAATGAACGAGTTCTCACGTGCAGCATTTAACGGCATCATTTATATGACCCTCCTTTCTTGTGTGTGGCTGTCTGCCTCCTCTTTTATATGGCTTCTAAATTCTGCAACAGAGATCTGCAGACAGCATTTCCTTTTTGATATGCCGCACTAATTTACTTTGAACGCAATTTGCTGAAAAAAATCAGGGATTTCATGGAATTTATTAGTTTGTGATCATGTCTTCAAAAACTCCCTCATAAAACACATGCACAGAAAAGCCTGATTAAAATTGCAAAGACTTTCAGTGCTTGGAATTGCACTCTTGGATTTTCTTTGTTTTATTCTTACATTTTTTGGAAAAGTATATTGGAAAAAAACAGATGTTGTTCTTTATCAGGGTGGATATCTTCCAATCCAACAGACCTCTGTAGTTTCAATTAAGAGTATTATTTTAGCAGGATAATATGTAGTTATCTTTAAGATCCACAGGGAAATGAGATGTGTTGCTTGTGGTTCTGCAGATACTGAGTCTCAACATTTGTTTGTAGTAATTTTAGATTTCATTCCAGTTCCTGAGTGGAATGTGCAGACCTTGCTTGTTGTCCCCCCACATTTTCTCCCAGATGAAACTCCTGCTGCTCCTTCTCCACCCCTTTACTTTACAAGCTCAACTTTACTCTTTAGTATTCTTTATCCTGGTTTCAGAGTTGAGATGGTACTTACTCTGCTTTCCTGCTTCCATCTGTCTTTCAGTATGCATCTAGTTATTTATGCACCTCGTGCATGCATTTCATGTCTCTCACATAGTGTTTGGATAGGACGATCAATGAGTTGCTAAAATCTAAATCTCTTTTGTGTGTGTAAATTAGCAGTATATACAAACACTTGTACTTGGATGAGGGTTTCAAAGTGCTAGTGCTCTCAAGCTGTTCGAAAGAAAGATTGGCATTCATTAATTTGTTAATCTGTGTAGAGCAGAGTATTCTTCCCTAACCTCTTTCTCAGAAGAGGCTAAAAATCTTTGTCTGAAAAATCTCTCTCAAAAATGGCCAAAGTCCAGTGTGGAAAATTGCAGTCTGAATGGTTATAGTTTGGTAAAGTTAAGGACTGAAGAGGTGATGTTAACGTAGGAAATGCCAGGCAGTCTTGGCTGATGCAGGTTCTCCAAGGCTTGCATGTACCCTTTGTCTTCACTGCTGCGGCCAAAATAAGATCTTGCTCTTAAGATCTTATAATAAAAGTGGTTTTCCATATGGGATTTATAACCAATTTAATTCTGTATAGCCACTTAATTTGAAAGAACGGGGCTTTGTATAGAGGTAAAAATATATTCCAAGAGCTTATTTGTGTTTCTAAATTTCCTACTATGATGTTTTCTGCCTGAAATCAGTGACTGTAAGGCACAGAATGTTTTTCCTTTCAGAATGTCTAGCCTATCTTATGGATGCCTTTAAGGGCCTTTTTAGTGATGCCAGCAGGTGATGTCAGTGATGTCATAAATTCAAAAAAACAGTTTTTTTTTTTAATAGTAGTGTCTGCTAACATTCTTTATATTCCAGTTCAGTATTTGAATTGTTAACAAGCCTCTACGGTCACCCAAATATTGCTACAACCCCCCCACCATCCCCAAAAAATGTCTAAACCCAATCTAGAAAACTTTTGACTAGTGAACCTTACATATACATTGTAAATCATTAGAAACAAAAGCAAGGAGAATGTCATCCCCCCGCTAAAAAATTTCATCAGCAAGAGACACATCTGAATCTTACCTATACGAAGTCCTTATTCATCATTGCTATGAAATAACACTTCATCTTCACTGTCCTGATTTGGATGATCTATGAAAAGTATTTGTTTGTTATAGATTTTGAGAATACAGTATCATTGTTTAACAGAACTTATTTTTAGTGCACCACTGCTTTAGCAACAGTCTATAAAAATAAACTAACTCTCACAGTTATCATCATAGACCAAGCCCTACATGAATTTGTTTTGGAGATGTATGAGTGTTTCCAGAGCATGAATAAAGCATGTGATCTTTGTTTAACATTTAATAGTGCTTGCTAACAGAAGTTAGTTAAAAGAGTATTTCATGTTTTAAAAACAAACATAAACAACTCAAAGTGATTATATATGGTTTTAAATATTTAAATTTCTGAAGTAACCTTCTTTATTGCTCCTTAGCATTTGTGTCATCAATCTCAACAATATTTTTTCATATTTGTTTTTACTTTGTAGAAATAGTTATTGATGAGAATTTTATATTTCAATTCTATTTTTTTTCACAGTTAATTCTCTAGCTGGTTAAAAAAATAAAACTAGAATGGGTTTACTTCTGAGAAGTGCTGATGTTGATGAGCTTAAAGCCATTTTACCTTTTTAGAAGTATATTAAGCTTTCTGACCAATCCAACTGAGCCACGGTTTTCTTAGGGATGATGGTACATTTCCTAGGTAGAGCTGTGTCAGTGCTGTAAGGTTCACAGAAGCTAGCAGAAGTGGATATTGGTAACCTGGTTGCTCCTTTGAGTTTTAAATGAGTCATCCAAATGTTAAATGAATCTGAAGAATTAGGGAAATCTCCACACTCTAATTATCTACTCCTTTCTTAGTGGGGACTCAGAGAGGTTCTGCTGTTCACATACTGTGAACATCTCCTGTCAAGGAGAAGCCAGTGGTAGCACTTCGAGCCTAAATGCTGCTTTGCTCACTTGAAAATATCTTAGAAGTCTCCTACAGTGGTCTGCAAAAAAATAAAAATTATGCCTGAACAAGACATCTTTACTAATTCCAATTACTTCTGTAAAATGTGATGCTAAATATCTTTTACTTCATTCTGAATGAAATGAATGTCAAGCTAGGCAGAGGAAAATACTGTGGTCCCTCAGAATTGTGTGGGGGCTGTAGCTTTAGCTTGAAGCAAATTTTTATATAGGCACACATTTAGTAATGTTTATGTGCTCATGCCAGTCTTTGATTTGAGTAAAGTGAGATATTTTTGGAACACATAGTTTGCAGACAGCACAAAATGATTCAAACTAAACATCTTACTGATTGCTCTGTTGCTCAGATCACTTAGGGATGCATTAGAAAGCACAGATTGCAAAACAGATTCTTGAGTTTTTTTGCAGATAGCATCTGCTGATATCATTGTGAAAAGCAGTCATATATATTTTATATATTTTACCCTGTTTTCTGTTTTTTATTTAGCTACTTATTCACCAGAGGACCTTCCCCTATATTTCATGAGAGCTTAGCTAATTTAAGGATTTTTGATGAGGAATTCTGTCAAAAGACTTTTTTCAAAAGTGAAGTACATTATATCAACTAGGTCATGCTTGCCTGAGTGCTGTCTGACTCTTGAGAGAACTCAAAAGATTTATATGTAGTGATGATCCTCCTCAACAGCCGCAACAACTCTACTGCTATATATCCTAATTATCTGTGTATCTTTTTATGTTCTCCTCCATTGTAGTATCTACCTATTTACTTTCTGTGGAAGTAAGACTTGCTGGTATGTAGCTCTGAGATCACCCAAAAGTTCTTTATAAAGTTTCATTTTATATTGCTGCTGTCTTTTCAACAGTTAGCAACAGTTTTGTTCTGCTGTCTGTTCTGAACAGGTCAGACAGACCCTTTTCCGTGTAGGCTTGTATCTTGGTAATCCTCATATGTACTTGAGACTTAATGTAGCTGAGATTCCTCTTCATATCCATGCACTGGATATGAAATGTCAGAGCTTATTGAAGCTTCATATTGTTTAACATGGTTTTGTATTGTTGAAGATAATCTGACCTTTTTCCTTTGTGCAGACTTCATATGACCCTCTGTGTCTAGGTTATTTGAAATTACTTTATCCTGTAAGACACAAGACTTTTCCCTCTCCATCGTAGATAACAAAAACTTCCTTCCTTTAAATGGAAAACGCAGAGCAAAAACAGTAGCTGTAGATCAGTGAGTAGAGAGTATTTTGCTAACTCTGAATAGTAAGTAGGACAATAGCTTTGCATGCTCTGCAGTCGTTGTCCTTGGATTGTCCAAGATCCAGTAGAAAGCGATTTTGTCAATATTTTAGGGAAGCTATCAAAGCCATCTGTGCTAATTGCAATATTCCTCTAGAACATGGTGAGAGTGGAAGGCCTGCTCCTGTGATACAACTTAACAATAAGGACATTATCCTAACTATGTTGAAACTTTCCCTTTGTCACCTGCCAGGAAGGGACCTGGCCACCAAGCCATTGACCAGGCTATACAGAAGAATTTGCTACCTTGTTTGCACTTTTACAGATGGAAGTCAGCAGACCAGAGACAGAGCAGGTGCGCCAATACCACAACATAGCTTGCAACTAAGCCAGTTGGCTTAGAGATAGGACTGTGCTGCAAGATATTATTCCTTGTTCTCAGGCTTGGTGTTTTTATACTTAATCCATTTTTGAGCTTTTTAGAACAATCAATACATACAGAAGATGTCCTGGTAGCATAATCTGATGTCCTGAACTCATTGCTATATACCCACCCTGTTAAGTGTAAGCCTAAGCCCATTTCCTTCATTTTCCAGATGTTAAAATAAAACACGTTTCAAAGCATCTTTTTGACAGCTTAATTCGGAAGAGGACTGTGAGACTTCAGTCTCAGAGTTCTGAGTCTGCCTGGACTCTGGAGTGGGAAAGATTTTTGACAAACCTTGCTACTTTGACAACACCATTTTTTTCCTACTAGCTAGCTCCAGGTTGATGTCTAGGTTTTTTCTATGGCATCTCTGGGATACTTGACTCTCTCATGCGTGAGACAGGGAGCCCAGAATTCATTGTCATCTCCAGATATCTCACCAGAGTTTTATACCCCTCTGGAGACTAGTGCCTGTAAGCTAGACTTTGCAGTGCTTAACTAGAGGTACATAAATCCTATATTAGATAAAGCTTTCTTTATGAAGTATGCCCTGGGCTAGTCTGCGTTTAGTAGTAAAGCATTTGGAATTGGATTGTTTCCCGAGACTTCGTCATGTAGGAGAACATTTTTGTTAGCCTGTTAGGCTCTATCGGCACTCTGTAAGAACAGAACTATCCCAGCCAAAGGTAGCAAAGGCTTTGTCTGCAGAGTTTTTACTAGTTCAAGTAAGTTTACTAATTTAATTTTTTATGCTTTTTGTTTTATTATACCTTTTAAAATACTTTTCATACTTCTGTAGTATGTTGTTCCATGCACCACTGCTGATGGTGGTGGGGACAGTGACTTTGAAAACTGACAATTGTATATGCCTTATATTCAGATAGTACTCAGAATTCTTGGTTAATTAGTACAAATTTGAAGGGAAGCTGCTTTTCTAAAGACTTAGTTAAGATACTGCAATTAGTTTTCTAAAAAAATAGGGCTTGTGTCTGTTCTTCAGAATGGTAGTAGCAGAAGTAAAAAATGAGTAAGCAACAGTAGATAGGGAAGGGAAACAGAGAAGAAAAACAATATTCATATCCACTTAATTAGCTAGCATTTGCCAACAAAAATTACACACAAGTAGAAGGTTACATTGGCTATTGCTAAGTATGATCTGTAACTCAAAATAGCTGCTTAAAAGGATTTGCTAGTCTGCATGTGCATTTCCCTCTACAGACTGCATGCTGCTCTCCTGAAATGGTGTTTATCTCCTTTTATACGCCAACCAAAGTTAATCATAGCAACAACAGTAAATTAAACATTGTAAGACTGTGGAAACTCTAACATTAAGCCTTCAGGGATGTTACTCAGTTACTCTGGAAACTTTACAGAGTCAGAACATAGTGTTTTTTAGTAAGTTCAGGATGAAAAGTTTGTATTTTGCTTTTGAAACTTTTATACATATTCTTATGTTTGCCAGTGCCTTAGTGCAATTTGTATTCTGAATGTAACAATGTGGAAGAATGTTGAATAGGAAGCTGGTTTTGATTTTTAGAATAGTGTCAAACATGCATTACACCAGATTACACCTAGGTTCTAATCATATTAGGCTCTAATGCTGTCCTGTAGGAAAATAAGAGGGACTAAACCTTCTTTTACAGAATATCCCCTCATCTTTTTTACAGGAAGGGAAGTTCCTCTCCTTGTAGGACAGGAAACTGATGTTTCAAAACTGGGCTCCTTTTTCATAGTATGTTTAACAGAATGAGATAATCTACACATGCTACCTGGATGCATAGATTACCTCCTCAGCCCTAGAGTAAAGGAGCAAGAGAACAGGTTGGTGTCCCTTGCAGGAATGCTTAGCTCATAGCTCAGTCCCACAGTGCCCTTACTTGTAGCATTCAGCAGAAGCTCAGTCTTAATAAAAGAGTATATATAAGAGGGTAATGGCAGTCAAATGTTTTGAATGTTTGGAAGTCCCAGAGTCATCTTGTAGCATCCAGCTATCACAGCACTGAAAGCATTCATGGAAGGGGGGCTCAGAATATGAACGTTCCTGCCTGATGCGGTGTTTTTAAAGTAACAGCTAGCTTTGCTGCTGATCTTCAAAACTAAGCTTCTATATCATGTGGAAACAACTTTTGTTTTGAAAAGGACATTAAACTCATTCCAAATCTCCTTTTGCTCACGTAAAAAAAAAAATCTTTATTCTTGCTCAGTACTCCTGTGGTAGAGGCAAGTGGGCAGCTACAGTTGGTTTGTGAATGCAGCATGACCCTTTAGGTACTCCAAATTCTTTCTGATATCAGTGGAACTAAATTAATTAGCCTTAGAGATGACTACTTACAAATAAATATGTGTTTAAAAATAAATAGTGTTTAAGGAAGCCCAAAGGTAAACAAAGCTATTTTATCCCCCTCCAGTTAAAACACTCTTAAACCTGTTTCTTTTCTAATTAAAGTTTCTTTCTTAAATTTTCTTAAAGTTTCTTTGGCTGTGCAAAAATAGCAGCAAGAGTGCTCCTATTGTAAAAAGTTCTCAGACATGCAAACATGAGTAGTCAGTTACTTTAAAAAGTTTCAGTAATACCTTCTAACAAAAGAGAAACAGCTCTGGATATTTGAGAGAGAAAACCACTCTGTTCATCAGATGATTCATTCATGTTGTAAATCTTAATTCAGTAATTATTTTTTCTCTCAAATCTTGAAGATAGATACACACAGATATACACACATGGAAAAACATATATTTGGCCTCTAAAGATGACAATAGCTCTGTAGGCCAAAACAATCCTGAAATACTGAGTTAGTTTTCTTGCTAAAATGTGTGAAAAACATTGATAATGCTCTCCTCTTGGAACATTTTATCTAGGATAAGTATTGCTTCACAGATCACAGTGCTACACTCAGATTTATTTATGAACTTAAATATTTGTTCCCTAAACCTTGAGCTCTGCATTCCACGAGCACTATTTGGTGTGTTGCTTGATTCGTTATCCTAAAGATACTCTAGAGCATGTTAGAAATGGTAACAGCTGTGTTTGTGTTAAATGGTCTTTGACCTTTTAAAACAGAATTGATCTGCTGGTGTAGCTGTTATGTTTGCATGTGAGTAGGCTGCGCCTGTATTTTGAACTGAGATGTTAGATGTTTATAGCAATCTTGAAAAATTATATGTGAAGATAAACTAACATTGATGTAACCATTCAGCACATGTAAGAGACTGGGCTTGTCAAGGAGAAGTCAGTAGTAGCAATTTGAGCCTAAATGCTGCTTTGCTCTCTTGAAAACACCTTAGAACTCTGCTACGGTAGTCTGCAAAAAATAAAAATTACACCTGAACAAGATATCTTTACTAATTCCGATTACTTCTGTAAAATATGATGCTAAATATCTTTTATTTCATTCTGAGTGAAATGAATGTCAAGCCAGACAGAGGAAAATATCAGAATGCCATCTCACAGAAAATCGGAATTCTGATTATATTGTTAAAATCATAGAATTAAGCTCCTGTGACCATTAAAGCTAGACTAGCTCTCTTGTGGTTATTACTTACTGTGTCTGTAGAGAGTCTTCTTAAAAGTTGCCTTTTGTATTTTCCAACAGTTTCACAGCTAGTGTGAAAGTAAGGCCAAAAAATCTCAGAATAGGACTGCAATGCCGGACCATTTGTGATACTAATGTGTGGGAAGTGGAGCTGTGGATTAACACAGGCATGAACCTGACTCCTCTCATGTGATTTAACATGCGCATATCACACTTAATGGTACTAACAGGATGGGAGTAGGGTGTCCTAGAGAAGATTTGTATCTCTTTTATTCCATCCCTTGTTCTTGTCTTGTGTGTATGCCTCTGCACCAGTCCCCCTTTTTGCTGGGATGAGCGTAGGCTGAACTGAGATGGCTCCTGTTTGAGATCTAATTGTTTTAAAGTGCTAACATTTTGGAGGTCTGTTGTTCAGCAGAGTTCGTTGATTATCCAGTTTCACACTCCTGCTTATATCATCAGCTAATCCTGGCTGCTGATCTTCACTTGAGATACAGCATGTCTGTTCATCCAAATAACAGTTAGCACTTCAGATTGAGAAGTGCTAGAGAGTACCATCTTGTTAATGGTTGCTATTCCCTGCCTGGGATCTGTGACCAGGACAACTTGTGATGCTTCTCTTAAGCCTAAACTTTTTTCTTTCTTTCTTTTTCTTTTTTTTTCCCTTCTGTCAGTTGTGTGGTATAGTAGTTTCAAAGAATAAGCTTACCTAGTTTTTAAAAGCCAGTTCTTGCTTTGTTAATGGGAAGGATGACTTTTCTATGCCAAAGCTGTATTGTTATTTCATCCTCAAACTTTTTAAAATCCTTCTTCCCATGTTGAACAGAGTAGCCTGTATTTGTACTTTTCACATTGCCAACTCTGAGGGTAGTATTTGCAACCAAATGAATAAAAACGTGCTTGCTGAATGAAGATTGCATGGAAAGATTTAGGTATGAGTCAGTGAAATCAATGACTGTCTTTCTAATTATTTTGTTATATACTGGATCATGTCTTGTGTGCAGTGCTAACTTGAAACTCACCAGCCGTGCACAGTGGTTTCTGCATTGCTGAGTATGCAGTTAAATGTTAGGTCTGGGTCTGCAGTGTTTTTGAGCAAAAAGGTTTTAACATGCTTCTTGGATTATCATGTGGTCTGTAAGGATCAGGATATACTGCATGATATCGTTGATGCTTCAGTTGTGCTGCAGTTAGGCAAGAAAACAAGAAAATAGATAAGAAAGCACTGGTTACAGAGAATGTTTGAACCTGCTGTGAACCTTGCAGAGGAGATAGTCCAGATTTGATTTTTGAGTCGTATCTGCTGAGGAGTCTGATAGCATTTAGCATCTAAAATCCAAGAATAGGCAAAATCATTTCTGACTTCAGAGGGAATGGTTTCTGATAAAAGGCCATAGGAAAATCACAAAGGGAAATACTTCACTTGTCATTTTAATGCAAATCAGTAAAGCAACCCAAAACCCAGTGATTATTTGTAGGGTGGTTAATCTTTCTCAAAAGCAAACTATGATGATATAATAAAAGAAAATAAACCCCTCCAGCAGTCCTAGGAAATACACACAGTTGGGCAGCGGGGAGAACAAAGCTAAAACCCTATATCATGAATCCAGAAAACATAAATCTTACATTTCAGTCTTCTCTTTGATAATCCTGAGGAGTTTTTCCTCCTCTATTTTTTGTACTAATTAAACATAAGGTTTGGATGAAGCAGTGGTACTTCATTCAGTCAACAATCTTCCTCTGTTCATCAGAAAGTTATGTAGTATAGTCTTAGATTTCTGTATATAGCTATTTTAATAAATAAACTTGCATGAATGTTGGTATAAATAATCATTCTAGAAACAGTGTTTGTTGCCCTGGCAAACTGCACAGTTTGTCAATGGGATTTTTAGATTCAATCCTGTTTGGATTGAATAGCTGGTAGTTTTGTGTCTGTTTTCTGATAATGAGTTGTGCAAATACAATGTTTAATGTTTACCATACATAGAACTATAGAATGTTTTATCTGCTACTGTATTGCTGATCACTGAGTATAATTTTAAGTAACCGTCATTCCTGAAGTCATCAAGAGATGTGAATCTCTCCAAAACTGTGAGATATTCTTCTCCTTTGCAAACAAGTAGCCTGCATCTAAAAATGACCATTAGGTAGTCTCCTGAAATCTTAGATCTTCTAAATCTGGGGGTTTTGTAGGATATGTTGTCATAATCATCTGTGTCCAGATAAAATCTGCAGTTGAACAGGCAGCTTGTTATGTGTAGTATACAACGCTACATTGTGTAGCGTTTCCATCAGTGACTTGCTATGGTAACCTTCTTAAAAATACATAGAGGAACTGGTGGCGAATTCCTGCTCTTAGAGGGTGGAGAAGGGGTGTGAAAGACAAGAGACTGATTTCATTGAAAACTCTGCCATTTCCTCTTGGATGTAGTCAGACTTTGCAAGCTGTGTGGGCCGCATTTCAATATGATAGCATTCCTGCCATTTCAGTTCTGGGCTATTAAATGCATCTGAACAATCATGGAGTAAAACTAAAGGCAAAAATATGGTCCCTAAGGCAGACCTGTTGCTGTACTGATAGAGCTTGTGTTAAGGAGCAATTAGGAATCTGCCGTGGCTATTTTAGGTAGGGAAAGGCAAATGCTAAGATATCTCACATGGAGCTTCAGCATGCAGCGCAGTCTATACACGCAAATTGACGGTGAAAGCAGATAGCATGCTGTGTGTATTTCTTTGCATGATAAATGACTAGTTTTCTTCAGTGTTTGTGTATGTCTCTTTCTCCAGACAGAGACTTTCTCTTCTCTGACTCTCTCTTTACAGTACCCTTCCCGAGCTGTGCCATGATGATCTAGAGCTTTATCACAGCCTTATTTCTACACTTAATAGTTTCTAGCTGAGGCCCTGATCCTGCAATATGAATACAGTGATACTTTGCTCACATCACGGGGAACCCTCAGGAGTGGGTCAGAACTGTATTTTAATAGCATGCTCAGTAATTCAGCTCTCTGAGACATTAAAGCATTGGTTACAGTCCTTTTGGTAAATGATATGGAAGTGTTTCATTTTGGAGCTGTGCCACCAATGTGTAACTATTGCTTTTTGATATTTTACTGACTGCTAAAAGATGTTCTTGCTGAAATATGTACAAAATAAAACTCTTGATTTCCCAGTTATATTTGGACTAATAGTGGGATAAGTGATGGTTTATAGGATCAGCTTTCAGTATTTGTACTCCGGTGAAGCCCTGAGCTTCCAGAGAAGGGAAAGTTTATGCAGGTTTGTCATTTCCCATCTCTGCTGCCCAATCCCCCTTTGCTTTAACATATTTAACATATATTTAGCATGTTAAAACCATAATATTAATAAATCTTAATATTTATATTAATATATTAATTGTAATGTAATGCTACAATAAAATATATAATATATGGTATAATAAATATTATGATATAATAATATATATTATAATTAAAATTATATTAATAAGCAATAATGTTAAAGCCATAGTGTTAAAGCCATAATATTCTGCCTCCAAGAGTAACTGATTCTTTCAGCCTCTGTTCCTTCAAAGTGCATACTAGCTACCCCTTAGATGTGTCCAATCCAATTCTAATTTCAGCTATCATGAATTCATTTTAGTCATTGGTTTTGATAAGTACTTATATTTTGATAGTGCTGGAAAACCACCAACCAATATCTAAGAGTCCGTTTATGTGAGATGCTGTCTCTGTTCTTGATTGGTTGGCCAAATAGGGAAGGGTTGTGAAGAGATAAGAACGAAGAGCGATGTAAGGACATAACATGTGAATATATCAGATGTCCAAATAGATCTAGCTTGATTCAGTTTTTATTGGTAGAGATTTAAGGAAGGAGAGAAAAAAGTTCATAATTGCATATATTGAAAGGCAAAAGAAAAAGGAATGTTTCACTGGTTTTCAGAAAAAAAGGACTCTCTAAGATTTTTGGATTTTATCTTATTCCCCTGCTTCTCTGGGAGTTTGCAACTGACTACAAAAATTTCTTCTCCATCTTCTGGTGTACAGTGACATCTATAGAGAGTACAGCATGTAAACCAGGACTCTCATTTAGCAGCATTGCTTTTGGCTTTAGATGATGACACTTTTGTGTATTCATTAGTGCATACTTGCTCTATTTTATGATTTTTTTTAATGCATGTACATTATTTACTTTTTTTAATGCCCACAGAAATCTATCTGAATTAAATATATATATGTATATAAAAATATATATTTCGCCTTTCATATATATGTATGACCCTGAAAAGTACAAAGTAACAGTGGTTACTTTGACAGTTGGAACTGCAATAGCATTTTATATACGTAATCGGAAAGAATTTCTTTTGATGGGTGAAGAATCGAGTTTTATATTGGAATGCCCTCAAAAATGTCATTCTTATGAAGTTTTTTCACAACCTGGTGTTCAAGAAGTGATTTGATACTTTTCATCAGAATGTGTATTCTGAAATTCTCATACAGAACACTTTATTATTAGGTGCTGCTCATTACTGAATTAATGGTTTAAATTATTTAAAATGCCAGAATGTAAATACAAATTTAAATTTAAGAAATCAAATATGTGGGGGCTTTTAGCAGACTGAGTAAGGACTAAGTCATTACTTACTCCTGAGTGAAGAGTTACGATGGTGGAAATTCTATTGCATGTGTTTCTTGGTTGCGTTTTGCTTCACTGATTGGTTTTTAAGGTTTTACAAGTTTATTAGGAAGAAAATAACCTGCTTCTGTTGTATGATTTCATTGATACTTCGTCTTTTATTTCTCTGGGTAAGACAAAGCAGAATGCAACCTAGTAAAAATTTACAGAACATTGCCTGTGGGTATTATTCCTTTAAGACTTGAGCACATGTTTTAACTTCATGCAGTGTACGTAGTCTGAGTGACTTGGAGACAAATATTTGATATGTAGAGTTAAACATGTTCATAAATCTTTGCAAACAAGGCTCTAAACTGGTATTTTGAAAAGGAACTTCATATTGACTGTTTGTTTTTAAGAAGCTTAAAGGGAGAGGAAAAATAAGATTTCCACTCCAAATATAAAAAGAGAAGAAAAAACGTGTTCTTTCTTTCTTCTGCCTTTAAAAAAGTTTATTTATTTATTAAAGGTATAGAAGAAAGTAGACACCAATGTTATGCTATTTATTTTTGTGACTGTTCTTATTCGTGCTATATATATATGTATATATATATATATATATTTGAGTCTTCATTTTTGGTAAGGTATTTTGGAGTATGCTCACTTGATGGTTTTGTATGTTTTCTTTATTGGATAATACTAAATGTATCAAAATTGGGTTTAAAATTCATAGTAATGTTGGAAGGGACCTCTGGAGCTCGTCTAGTCCAAACTCCCCACTCAGCAGGGTCACCTAGAGCACGTTAGACAGGGTTGCATCCAGGTGGGCCTTGAAGATCTCCAGAGGAGACTCCACCACCTCTCTGGGCAACCTGCCTCAGTGCTCCGTCACTCTCACAGGGAAGAAATTCCCCCTCACGGTCAGACGGAACCTCCTGTGGTTCAGTTTCTGCCCATTGCCTCTTGTCCTGTCACATGGGACAACTGAAAAGAGTTTGTCGCCGTCCCCTTGACACCCTCCCTTCAGGTACTTGTACACATTGATAAGATCCCCCTGCAGTCTTCCCTTCCCCAGGCTGAAGAGGCCCAGCTCTCGCAGCCGTTCCCCACAGGGCAGGTGCTCCAGCCCTCTGATCATCTTCGTAGCCCTGCGCTGGACTCTCTCCAATAGCTCCATGTCTCTCTTGTCCTGTGGAGCCCAGAACTGGACACAGTACTCGAGATGAGGCCTCCCCAGGGCTGAGTAGAGGGGCAGGATCACCTCCCTCGACCTGCTGGCAACACTCTTCCTAATGCACCCCAAGATACGATTTGGCCTTACTGGCCACAAGAGCACCTTGCTGGCTCATGGTCAACTTGTCATCCACCAGCACTCCCAGGTCCTTCTCTGCAGAGCTGCTCTCCAGCAGGTCAGCCCCCAGCTTGTCCTGGTGCCTAGGGTTATTTCTCCCTAGGTGCAGGACTCTTCACTTGCCCTTGTTGAGCCTCAGGAGGTTCCTCTCTGCCCAGCTCTTCAGCCTGTCCAGGTCTCTCTGAACGGCAGCACAGCCCTCGGGTGTGTCAGCCACTCCTCCCAGCTTGGCATCATCAGCCAACTTGCTGAGGAGGCACTCTGTCCCCTCATCCAGGTCACTGATGAAGAAGTTGAACAGGATGAGACCCAGTACTGAGCCCTGGGGGACACCACTAGCCACAGGCCTCCAACCAGACTCCACGCCGCTTATAACAACCCAATTACTAAACCAGTGTGTATAGCTACATCAGGAATAGGCTTTGTTTTGTTTTGTTTTCTGTACCAGGTCATATTCTGTCATATTATTACCTGCAGACAAGATCCAGGCCTCATTAAACTAATACAATAGAATGATAAGCAGAAAATTGCCTAGTAATGAAACAAAATCCAGAAGTTTTAAAAATTATTAAGTGATTGAAGCTGTTGAACAGGTTTTGTAGCCTGGGTACTGATATCTGAGAAATGATCCTGGTATTTACCAGCTGACATTATTGGTTAATCTGTGTTAAACTCAATTTTCATAGAAGAACACAAAGTAAAATAATACCTCAGTAGAGCAGGAGGGAGCACTTAAACTCATATAGTCAAATCTACTCGTATGTATAAAATCCTTGACAAAAGCATTAAGCCCATGGGAGAAATAAAGGAGTAAAACAATTGTCTCCATACAGTGTATTTTATTGTTTACTTATACTTTAAGTGGTGAATGCTAAAAGGATAAGTACGATTTTCTAGTTATTCAAAGACTCCTATGCACCAGTAAAAGATGAAAATGTATAACAGATGAAGTATGTGCATTCTGTAAGAAGAGGCAGAAAAAGTTTAAATGAATAAATGAATATGCTAGTGGAATAATTTTAGCATTCGGAGGTGTCAGCATTTTTCCTCTTGTGGAGATCTGTCTTGTGGTCCAACTCTGCGTTTATTTCCTTACTCTTATGCTCAGGAGTGTTTAGTTAGGATTGAGGAGAGTAAGGTTAAAGAAAAAAAGGAGAGAGAGACAAATGCAAAATACATTTGTTCTCAGTAAAGTTTCAGAAATAATCGAACAGATTTCCATTTGTGTAATGGTTTCAAGTATGACTTTTCAAACACGTGAATTATAATCATAGGACTCTTCCAACTGCTGCAGTTATTACTGAAGGAGACATTTGGGAAAGGTCTTCCCTTAGCTTTGGTTTTGGCAGAGAATATAAGCAAGTATGGTCGATGTAATTGAACTGACAAATGTTTAAGATGCTGTATTTATTTGTTCTGTGTACTTTCCTTCAGTAAATATCAGTATTGCTTCCAAATCTTCTACTATAGCTAGTAACCCTGGCAACATATAAATCTTAGTGGAGCGTATAACATGGCAGCATTAGCAGGGGAGGTATTTAGGAGAAGATATTACAAGCTTTTTTAGCAAATACCTGTTTGAGAGAGCCACGTGCAACAGATGAGCATCAGATAGATTTCTCTGGGAAAAGCACAGCCTGATAGAGTAAAATAGCTGAGGCCAGCAGCTCTCCTAGTAAACTGTAGAACCCCTTTGGGAGAGGAAAAAGCCAGCCTAGAGTGCTAAATTTCCAGTGCCTTCACAGTTCTGTAGGCTGGGCTGGCTCCTATCAGGCACTACTGCAAGGCTAGAATAACTCTTATTGTAGGCTTTCGGTGTGAATCCTTGTTTCCTTTTGTGATAAATACCAGAATAGGCTTGTGAAGGTGTAAATTTAGCCTTTCTCATTCATGGTAGGAGGTACTTTTCCAGACGCTTTGTTTCATGTTTTCCTAAGCAAGATGCATTGTTTATTTAAGTAAAAACAGGATTACTGCAGCTCAAGCAAGTTTTCTTGCCAATTATGGCTGCAACAGTTCACCTAATCCTGCTCAGAATCTGTAATAAAGCTGAAGGGGGAAAAATGTTATTTTGTGGTCAAATCTGAATGCTCTGGCATCCTATAGACTGCATGAGGCTTCTGGGCTTGAGCCAGCTGTACTGCAGAATTTGGGTAAATGCTGAACAGGTGATCTCTTGCTCCAGGTGATACCTGATAAGAGTTAAGTCTGAGCAGCAGCTTTCTAGCTCATTTTATTTGGTTTCAAGTTTGTATTACTTTTTATAACTTCTTGTACCTCTTTATCTAGACACCTCTTTATCTTGTAAATCATGGTGAGGCTGGACCAATCCGATGCAACAGGTGCAAAGCTTATATGTGTCCCTTCATGCAGTTTATTGAAGGTGGAAGAAGATATCAGTGTGGATTTTGCAATTGTGTAAATGATGGTAAGTGTTGTTTCTCTGATTTATGGTTCATACAAATGCCATAAAGTTAAAAAGATACTATAGTTGTAAAATTACTTTCTTGGCTAGTTGACTAGGAATCAACTGTTGTAGAAGAAAACAATTTAGTGAGATACAGTAACCAGACCTATTTCAAAATGAAAAAAAAATACTACCCAAGAAAACTACATTTGTTCAGTACAATTTTTAAGAAGAAATGTGAGTAAAATAACAATGCTGAATCATGAAGTCTAGTCTAATGTGAAGAAAACTTTATTTAAAAACAGTATGTCACGACAGACTACAAAGTTGCTGTATTCTGTATTGCTATCTGAAAGCAACTTCTGTGTAGAAAAATGAATTCCTGTAAAGAAATCTAAATGTCCAGCAAGAACCAAATATTTGGAACTGTGTTAGATTAGTCCTGTCCATGACTGTGGATGCAATGGTTAAATAACCTATTAATCTTGCTGTGACAAGTGTTGGTTTTCACAGAAGATACCATGCCATATTTGTTCAAGTGTGCTGCATGTGACTCATAAGTGCTCTTGTGCTTTTGGCTAAATCCCAAATCTTTGCCAGAACTAGCCTTTCTAGACATTTGTATCAAGTTGGATTTCCTCAGCTGGATCACAGCAGTATAGTGCTTTCCCTAATACAGTAATCTTTTCAAGTCTGAAATGTGAACCTTGATGGGCTCATTCCAACCGGTTTTCTGTTTGAGGCCCAAATGTTTGTGGAAGATAACAAATTTCCTAATTTGTTAGTGATTTAAACTCTCATAAATTTTGAATGCATTATGAACTTTTTAAGTAAAAGATTTTTAATTGAAGTGTCAGTTTAAATCTTGCTTTGTATTACTACAGTGCCGTTCATCTAAATCTGAAAGCACTTAAAAACAACTTTTAAAGAGGCCTAAAAATACCCCATGAGCTAGGAAAATGTCCCCCCCCCCTTTTTTAAAGGCAATAAAAACCTGAAAAATAAACATTTTAAATGTATGTTGGTCAAAGAAAGAAGAGCTAAAATCCAGAGATAACTTCCTTAGCCTGACTCTAACCATTAGACCAACTGCATATAAATTGTTGGTGGCAAAGCCCCTTGATTTCTTAATGCTTCTTTGGAGTTGAGTTCTGCATCTTATATATGTAGCTACAGAAGGTTCCCAATATAATGGACTCAGTGCAGTTTGCTGTACAGTAGGCCAGGGTTGTGAACCTTGTAGTACTATTTCTGATGAAGCAGTATTTCAGACAAAGCAGCACAGACTTCAGAAAAAGTCTTATTTTAGTTATTTTAATTCTGTTTCTTTGCAGAGTTGGTGGTTTGTGTGACCTGAATTAAGCTTTGAGTAGACTGTATCTGCTAACAAAATAGGTGCTCGTAGTCTGTAACCTGCGAATAGCAGACTTTTGCCTGTGGAAGTAACCTGCACCAGTTTCTCCTGCTTAAGCTTGAGTAGTGTAGGGCTGGAAGAACATAGACATTTTTAGCAAAATATGCATTGTCCTCCAAATACAAGAGGAGCTTGCATTACTAGAGTGGGTTTTTTTTCCCCATAAACCAAAACAGTCCTAACCACGTCCCCCCCCTCATACACACACTGCAGCCTGGGTAAGTGGTTGTACGCATCCCTTGAATGAAAGAAGAGCCTGCATTAGTTCATTGCATCTGTTGGAATGAACAGGTGTTCCTCTTGCCCCAAAATATAAATCCGTTTTTTTTCTCCTCATTTTCGTTTGTAGTCCCTCCATTCTTCTTTCAACATCTGGACCACATTGGCCGACGAGTAGACCACTATGAAAGGCCTGAGTTATCTCTAGGATCTTATGAATATGTTGCTACCTTGGATTATTGCCGAGTGAGTATTTTTAGTATGCAAAATTACAATTTTATATCAAAACAAACAAAATCCTTTAAATACCAGCGTTAGAATAACCACACCTGTCAGCTGAGTGTCAGAGTCAAGGAACACTTCAGAAAATACAGAGATGCCCAGAATTTAGAATTTAGGCTTACAGTACTGTGTTCTGTTCTTTCCTACTGCTGAGTATCAGACTATCGAGTAAGAATAACAAATACCACAGCAAAGTCATGGATCACTGGTGTTCAGCTGGGGCATTGGTTTGGTCTTAGCAAGCCTGCTGCACTGTCTAGAGGATATAGCTGAAATTCCAAA